>NC_140020.1:4802136-5152136 GCF_964263955.1 Coregonus lavaretus | reverse complement strand
CGAATACTAGCCACTAACTTTTGTTATATTCTTCAAATAAACATTCACAGCATGTTCAAACAAACCTTGGACCGCTTTAGTGACCTTCACTGAGTTATATGCATTGGTAGAGCTCTTGGTTTTTGTCGGCCAAATATAGCATTATGGGCTTCACGGAATGCGTATTTAGCTACAGTCTATCGCGCGCTAATTCCAGTACAGTTCAGCATCACTAGTTAGTGTAAGTACATAATATGAATGTGGCGTGACCCGGTAACCTTGCTGTGTATTGTTTCATTGTGGTCTTTTAACCCTTAGATACCCGGACCCAGTTCCTTGCATCAAAATTAAGCAGTGATTAGGACAGCCTCAGGAGACCTTCAAATAACATTTCTGGAGAAGAAAGAATTACATATATTTGAATTAGCCCATTGACAATGCATTATAAAATGTGTGGTTTGCATTACTTAATGCCCTGTGTCGCATATACTGTACGTGTCAAGTGACTATACTTTCAAAATGTACTCGGTGTCTCTGGACATCTTATGAGCATTTTGCATGCACTGATTTTCAGAAACTCACCTCTTTGGCAATGTACGAGATTATTTCGGAGGAGCAGAACTTCAGTTTTTACAGGTTGGTGATTTTCTGCACCAATGTCCGGTAGTGTAGACCATACTATTTACCAACAGAGTTTTCATTTATATTTTTTGTAGCTGTATATTTACCACCACAAACCAATGCTGGCACTAACACCGTACTCAACGAGCCGTATAAGGCCATAAGAAAACAAGAAAATGCACATCCAGAGGTGGCACTCCTAGTGGCCGGTGATTTTAATGCAGGGAAACTGTGCAACTAGAGGCAAAAAAACTCTAGATCACCTTTACTCCACATACAGAAATGCATACAAAGCTTACCCTCGCCCTCCATTTGATAAATCTGACCATAACTCTATCCTCCTGATTCCTGCTTACAAGCAAAAACTCAAACAGGAAGTACCAGTGATGCGCTCAATACGGAAGTGGTCCGATGAAGCGGATGCTAAGCTACAGGACTGTTTCGCTCGCACAGATTGGAATATGTTCTGGGAATCATCTGATAACATTGAGGAGTTTACCACATCAGTCACCGGTTTCATTA
This sequence comes from Coregonus lavaretus, assembly GCF_964263955.1. Lineage (NCBI taxonomy): Eukaryota > Metazoa > Chordata > Actinopteri > Salmoniformes > Salmonidae > Coregonus > Coregonus lavaretus. The sequence continues at coordinate 5,151,014 of NC_140020.1, read as the reverse complement.
ATAAGTGCATCGATGGCCTTCCGAGTGGCGCAACAGTCTAAGGCACTGCATCGCAGTGCTTGAGGCATCACTACAGACCCGGGTTCGTTCCCAGGCTGTGTCACAACCGGCCGCGACCGGGAGTCCCATATAGCGGCGCACAATTGGCCCAGGGAAGGTTTTCCTCCAACACATTGGTGCGGCTGGCTTCCGGGTTAAGCTGGCGGGTGTTAAGGAGCGCGGTTTGGCGGGTCATGTTTCGGAGGACGCATGACTCGACCTTGCAGCGATGAGACAAGATCGTAATTGAATCGCAATTGGATATCACGAAAGTTGGGAGAAAAAGTGGGTAAAAAATAAAAGGGCATCAACAACGTCTTCCCCAAAGTGACCGTATGTACATATCCCAACCAGAAGCCATGGATTACAAGCAAAATCCACACTGAGCTAAAGGATAGAGCTGCCGCTTTCAAGGAGTGGGACACTAATCCGGACACTTATAAGAAATCCCGCTACGACCTCCGATGAGCCATCAAACAGTCAATACAGGACTAAGATCGAATCCTACTACGCCGGCTCTGACGCTCGTCGGATGTGGCCGGGCTTTCAAACTATCACAGATTACAAAGGGAAACCCAGCCGCGAGCTGCCCAGTGATGTGAGCCTACCAGATGAGCTAAATTCCTTCTATGCTCGCTTCAAGGCAAGCAACACTGAACCATGCATGAGAGCACCAGCTGTTCTGGACGACTGTGTGATCTCGCTCTCCGTAGCCGATGTAAGACCTTTAAACAGGTTAGCATTCACAAAGCTGCAGGGCCAGACAGATTACCAGGACGTGTACTCAGAGCATGCACTGACCAGCTGACAAGTGTCTTCACTGACATTTACAACCACCTCCATCACCCAGTCTGTAATACCTACATGTATCAAGCAGACCACCATAGTCTCTGTGTCCAAGAACACCAAGGTAACCTGTCTAAATTACTATCGCCCCGTAGCATGAAATGCTTTGAAAGGCTGGTCATGGCTCACATCAACACCATCATCCCAGACACCCTGGACCCACTCCAATTCACATACTGCCCCAACAGATCCACAGATGACGCATTCTCTATTGCACTCCACACTGCCCTTTCCCACCTGGATGAACACCTACGTGAGAATGCTGTTCATTGACTATAGCTCAGCGTTCAACACCATAGTGCCCTCCAAGCTCATCACTAAGCTCAGGACCCTGAGACTGAACACCTTCCTCTACAAATGGATCCTGGACTTCCTGACCGGCTGCCCCCCAGGTGGTGAGGGTAGGCAACAACACATCCACAATGCTGACCCTCAACACGGGGGCCCCTCAGGGGTGCGTGCTTATTCCCCTCCTGTACTCCATGTTCACCTACAACTGCATGGCCGGGCACGACTCCAACACCATCATTAAGTTTGCTGAAAACACGACGGTGGTTGGCCTGATCACCGATGACGATGAGACAGCCTATAGGGAGGAGGTCAGTGACCTGGCATTGTGGTGCCAGGACAACAACCTCTACCTCAACATCAGCAAGACAAAGGAGCTGATCGTGGACTACAGGAAACGGAGGGCCGAGCACGCCCCCATCCACATCGACAGGTCTATAGTGGAGCGGGCCTAGAGCTTCCAGTTCCTCAGTGTCCAAATCACTAAGGACTTATCATGGTCCACACATTCCAACACAGTCGGAGGCTGAAAAGATTCGGCATGGGCCCTCAAATCCTCAAAGTTATATAACTGCACCATTGAGAGCATTTTGACTGGCTGCATCACCGCTTGGTATGGTAACTGCTTGGCATCCAATCGCAAGGCGCTAGAGATGGTAGTGCGCACGGCCCAGTACATCACTGGGGCCGAGATCCCTGCCATCCAGGACCTCTATACCAGGCGGTGTCAGAGGAAGGCCCTAAAAATTGTCAAAGACTCCAGCCACCCAAGTCATATACTGTTCTCTCTGCTACCGCATGGCAAGCGGTTCTGATGCACCAAGTCTGGAACCAACAGGACCCTGAACAGCTTCTACCCCAAGCCATAAGACTGCTAAATAATTTAGTTTGTCCGGATAGCTATAGGTTAACTATTTAACTACAGTATCTGCATTGACCCTTTTTGCACTAACTCTTTTGACTCATCATACAGGCTGCTGCTACTGTTTATTATCTATCCTGTTGCCTATTCACTTTATCCTTACCTATATGTACATATCTACCTTAATTACCTCATACCCTTGCACATCGACTCGGTACTGGTACCCCTTGTATATAGCCAAGTTATCATTACTCATTGTGTATTTATTCCTTGTTTTATTGTTTTTCTATTATTTCAATGTTTTTCTTTCTGCATTGTTGGGAAGAGGCCGTAAGTAAGCATATCACTGTTAGTCCAACTGTTGTTTAAGAAGCATGTGAGAAATATAAATTGATTTCATTTGTAATTACAAAGATCGCCACCAGTGGTGCTAAAAGTGTTTATAAGGATCTCTTCATGAAGATAGTGGTTTCCTTTTATGTATTGATCGTGTACAGACACTTTACCATGTGTTTAAAGACACTGTGATATATATGTCACATCAGGCTTTAAAGGGTTGTAGGCTAGCCTTTCTACCGAGTGTGCCTTCTCAAAATGTACGATAGCTACATGCACTGAATTGGGATGATGCCAAGCTATGGTCATCCGTGACAGCTTTTGACTGTGGTTTCGCAAACCCAATTTAGCTACTTTCACTCACAGTCCTATCTTGTTTCTATTTCTGGCTACATCCACTCAACTTGCATGGCGCAAATCATACCGATAATAAGATAAATACATTTGGTGATGTTTGATTTTGTATGTCAGTCGAAGGGCACACAAGCAGGTGAGGTCCCCTCCATGCCGTTCTTCTGGAAATGGCTGCTGTGCATCCTTGTGTGAGAAGCCCTGAGTAAGCAGATCAATGACAAGAGCTCCGGCAAAGGTGACTGACTGCGCGCGATGCGACTTTGGCCTTGGCAAGGATGGCTTCTGACTGCGCGCGATGTGACTTTGGCCTTGGCAGGGATGGCTTCTGACTGCGCGTGATGTGACTTTGGCCTTGGCAGGGATGGCTTCTGACTGCGCGCAATGCGACTTTGGCCTTGGCAGGGATGGCTTCTGACTGCGCGCGATGTGACTTTGGCCTTGGCAGGGATGGCTTCTGACTGCGCGCGATGTGACTTTGGCCTTGGCAGGGATGGATTCTGACTGCGCGCGATTTGACTTTGGCCTTGGCAGGGATGGATTCTGACTGCGCACGATGTGACTTTGGCCTTGGCAGGGATGGCTTCTGACTGCGCGCGATGTGACTTTGGCCTTGGCAGGGATGGATTCTGACTGCACGCGATGTGACTTTGGCCTTGGCAGGGATGGCTTCTTACTGCGCGCGATGCGACTTTGGCCTTGGCAGGGATGGATTCTGACTGTGCGCGATGCGACTTTGGCCTTGGCAGGGATGGCTTCTGACTGCGCGCGATGCGACTTTGGCCTTGGCAGGGATGGCTTCTGACTGTGCGCGATGTGACTTTGGCCTTGGCAGGGATGGATTCTGACTGCGCGCGATGCGACTTTGGCCTTGGCAGGGATGGATTCTGACTGCGCGCGATTTGACTTTGGCCTTGGCAGGGATGGATTCTGACTGCGCACGATGTGACTTTGGCCTTGGCAGGGATGGCTTCTGACTGCGCGCGATGTGACTTTGGCCTTGGCAGGGATGGATTCTGACTGCACGCGATGTGACTTTGGCCTTGGCAGGGATGGCTTCTTACTGCGCGCGATGCGACTTTGGCCTTGGCAGGGATGGATTCTGACTGTGCGCGATGCGACTTTGGCCTTGGCAGGGATGGCTTCTGACTGCGCGCGATGCGACTTTGGCCTTGGCAGGGATGGCTTCTGACTGTGCGCGATGTGACTTTGGCCTTGGCAGGGATGGATTCTGACTGCGCGCGATGCGACTTTGGCCTTGGCAGGGATGGCTTCTGACTGCGCGCGATATGACTTTGGCCTTGGCAGGGATGGCTTCTGACTGCGGGCAATGTGACTTTGGCCTTGGCAGGGATGGCTTCTGACTGCGCGCGATGTGACTTTGGCCTTGGCAGGGATGGCTTCTGACTGCGCGTGATGTGACTTTGGCCTTGGCAGGGATGGCTTCTGACTGCACGCGATGTGACTTTGGCCTTGGCAGGGATGGCTTCTGACTGCGCGCGATGTGACTTTGGCCTTGGCAGGGATGGATTTCAACCGGATAAAAATACTGCTGTGCCTGAGCCTCCCGAGGGCCCCACCAACGGAGACAGCCAGTCCAGAGGGATATGACAGAAATAATCAATATCTAGCCAACGAGCACTTCTCTCCTCCAGCCAAGTTTGTGGTCAAGAGGCATACACTTTAAATAGCAATTCATTCATTAATGAGTATCAATGAATTTGATATCGCATTTACATGCCAGTTTTTATTGTGAAACCAGGAGTCCGGGCAAGGGGATTGTTTCCAAATATACCATTAATTCATCCATCCATCCACCTACTCACTAACTGATTCATGTAGATGGCTTTGTGTGCAATGGAATGTATCACCATTCACTCCCACCATAGACAGTACAGAATGTAAACAAAAGAAAACATTGTTGTGATTAGAATGTAATCTAAAATATTCTGTATGTAGGTAGGTAAATAGACCTTAGTACTTCAGTGCACTGATACACTATTATACTGTTACAAATGTATTATAATGTATCTATTTCTTCCCTCTGTGTGTGTGTGTGTGTGTGTGTGTCTGTCTGTCTGTGTTCGATACAGTGATCTACTGCATAGGATTCTACCTATGGAATGAGGAAACGCAGTGGGCGGGGTTGACCCTCGCCCTCCTGTTGCCAGGGATACTGGTCCAGGTGTTGAGTCTCAGGTGGTACCATGAAGATGGGGAAGACCACTATTGGTTCCTGACCCTCACACACGTGTTGCAACTGGGAATCTTCCAAAGGTGAGCCCACCCGAAACAATGGCCTCACCTGGGTGTGTTCAATAGGCACAAAAACAGATTGAAATGTGGAGGTAGTATCTGAACTTGTCCAATTAGAAATGCTCGCATTTGTTTTCTGTGGCAAAATGTTTTCGAACGTTTTGTTCCACTGTGCCATAATGAATACCACCCTGACTCAGACAACAAGAGAATGTGCCTCAGAATTAGATTTTGACTGAGAAGTTGCTTTCAGCTCAGTAATTCAGAGTAAAAATAATTTAGAAACCAGCCATTGATATCCTTAGTTGGATGAATACGGTCTCTTATCCTATTTGTCCTCTAGTACTATACCGGAAGTGATGGACATTAGAGGTTACCTTGAGAGGCTTCCATCATTAAACCTGAAATCTTAGCATTTTCTGTGTATCTAATCTGAATTAGATACAGCAATAATTCTACATTATATCCACATTGCAGAATTGCTCACACGATCCCACCAACACACAGTACATCGCATCATCCACCTTCGTACATAACCCAGTCTCTCTAGTGCTTCCCCATCTCACCAGCTCTGTCTCACAGTCGTTGGTCTTTGTCTCCCCCCTCTGGCAGGTTGTGGGACTGCATGGTGTCTGTATGGGACATGCAGGGTACTGTGGGGGAGCTGGGGGCGGCTGTGATGCAGCAGGCTGATGTGTCTGCCCTCCGCCTGTTGGAGGCCCTGGTCCTCACCCTCCCTCAGACCCTGCTGCAGACCTACGTCCTGGCCGTCACTGACGTGGAACTCGACTCCCCGGGTAAGACACCACTGTACCCAGGCAATGAATTACAAAGAAGCAAACATATAACCTAAGTCATATGTTATTAATTACTACACTGAACACAAATATAAACGCAACATGCAACAATTTCAAAGATTTTACTGAGTTACAGTTCATATAAGGAAATCAGTCAATTGAAATAAATTCATTAGTCCTAATCTATGGATTTCACATGACTGGGAATACAGATATGTATCTGTTGGTCACAGACACCTTAAAAAAAAGACTTTGAGCTGTTTATTACTATGTCAGTGTGAAAAGTAGGGAATAAGCTAGGGAAACTGACAGATCAATAACGTTACATTGCTTTACTGACTTTAATATAAACTCACATTGCACTGAAAAAACTACATCAGCCAACTAAAGAGTAGCCAGTTTCTGCTCTGTTTGCTTTTACAACTTGGAGAAAGAGCGCAACACATACACACTAACAGCGCTGCCTCTGTTAAACTCTCCCGTGCCGGTCCAGCCAGCCTTTCAGAAGCTTTGCCTTCACACAGCCTGTCAGCCCACTCTGTGGTGTCCCGGCGGTCCTAAATCCAGCCGGCTGAAACCTCCAAACAGCCTACCCGACCGCTCTGAGGCATCCGCATGGTCCTAAAGCACAACAATGCCTTCTTTTGTATAACAATGCAATCATAAAACTGGTATCACAGTGCAATGATAAAACAATGACAAAAATGCAATTTCAGAATGTGGGGGGGTCGTGACCCCCCCCCCCCGTCCCCGTCCCCAATGAAAGTTGCGCCCCTGCTTTCGGACAATGCGATTAATCCCAATAAAATGAGCGCAGTAAAAAATTTAAAAAGTTCACTCGAGTTAACTGATTAACTCTGACAGCCTTAGTTTTTAAATATGTCATTTTGTTGCCTAAATATACAGTCATATCCTAAAGAACTGAGGATTCCCAAACAGTTTGGAATATTCATTGAAATCACAGGAAACTGTACTATCCATCAGATCAAATTGTATTTCCATCAGATCAAACTGTACTATCCATCAGATCAAACTGTATTATCCATCAGATCAAACTGTACTATCCATCAGATCAAACTGTATTATCCATCAGATCAAACTGTATTATCCATCAGATCAAACTGTACTATCCATCAGATCAAACTGTACTATCCATCAGATCAAACTGTATTATCCATCAGATCAAACTGTATTATCCATCAGATCAAACTGTACTATCCATCAGATCAAACTGTACTATCCATCAGATCAAACTGTATTATCCATCAGATCAAACTGTACTATCCATCAGATCAAACTGTATTATCCATCAGATCAAACTGTACTATCCATCAGATCAAACTGTATTATCCATCAGATCAAACTGTACTATCCATTAGATCAAACTGTATTATCCATCAGATCAAACTGTACTATCCATCAGATCAAACTGTATTATCCATCAGATCAAACTGTATTATCCATCAGATCAAACTGTACTATCCATCAGATCAAACTGTATTATCCATCAGATCAAACTGTACTATCCATCAGATCAAACTGTATTATCCATCAGATCAAACTGTACTATCCATTAGATCAAACTGTATTATCCATCAGATCAAACTGTACTATCCATCAGATCAAACTGTATTATCCATCAGATCAAACTGTACTATCCATTAGATCAAACTGTATTATCCATCAGATCAAACTGTACTATCCATCAGATCAAACTGTATTATCCATCAGATCAAACTGTATTATCCATCAGATCAAACTGTATTATCCATCAGATCAAACTGTACTATCCATCAGATCAAACTGTACTATCCATCAGATCAAACTGTACTATCCATCAGATCAAACTGTATTATCCATCAGATCAAACTGTACTATCCATTAGATCAAACTGTATTATCCATCAGATCAAACTGTACTATCCATCAGATCAAACTGTATTATCCATCAGATCAAACTGTACTATCCATTAGATCAAACTGTATTATCCATCAGATCAAACTGTACTATCCATCAGATCAAACTGTATTATCCATCAGATCAAACTGTACTATCCATTAGATCAAACTGTATTATCCATCAGATCAAACTGTACTATCCATCAGATCAAACTGTATTATCCATCAGATCAAACTGTATTATCCATCAGATCAAACTGTATTATCCATCAGATCAAACTGTACTATCCATCAGATCAAACTGTACTATCCATCAGATCAAACTGTACTATCCATCAGATCAAACTGTATTATCCATCAGATCAAACTGTACTATCCATTAGATCAAACTGTATTATCCATCAGATCAAACTGTACTATCCATCAGATCAAACTGTATTATCCATCAGATCAAACTGTATTATCCATCAGATCAAACTGTATTATCCATCAGATCAAACTGTACTATCCATCAGATCAAACTGTACTATCCATCAGATCAAACTGTACTATCCATCAGATCAAACTGTATTATCCATCAGATCAAACTGTACTATCCATCAGATCAAACTGTACTATCCATCAGATCAAACTGTATTATCCATCAGATCAAACTGTATTATCCATCAGATCAAACTGTACTATCCATCAGATCAAACTGTACTATCCATCAGATCAAACTGTATTATCCATCAGATCAAACTGTATTATCCATCAGATCAAACTGTACTATCCATCAGATCAAACTGTACTATCCATCAGATCAAACTGTATTATCCATCAGATCAAACTGTATTATCCATCAGATCAAACTGTACTATCCATCAGATCAAACTGTACTATCCATCAGATCAAACTGTATTATCCATCAGATCAAACTGTATTATCCATCAGATCAAACTGTATTATCCATCAGATCAAACTGTACTATCCATCAGATGAAACTGTATTATCCATCAGATCAAACTGTACTATCCATCAGATCATGCCAGCTCATCTGGGACTATAGACATCTATAATCAGAATGGGAACCTTGTTGAGAATTTAAATGATAGCCGGTTATAGTCGGACACTTGAGAAATAGGAAGGGGAAAAAAATCCTGTAAAAATGATCTGTTCATTTCTCTCTCTGGCCCTCTCCCCCACTCCCTTTCTCTGGCCCTCTCCCCCACTCCCTCCCCCCCATACTTCCCTCCCCCCCATACTTCCCTCCCCCCCATACTTCCCTCTCACCCATACTTCCCTCTCACCCTCTCCCCACTCATCCCCCTCCACAGTGGCGGCATGCGCCGGCCTGTGCCTGCTGTCGCTGTCCTGGGCGCTGGTGCTGTTCAGCCGGGCGTGCTGCCTGATACGCCCGGGACACCTGGCCATGCCCCCGGCCGCCCTGCTGTGCCAGCTGCTGTGGAGGGCCGGCATGCTGGGCGCCCGGGTGGCCAGCCTCATGTCCTTCGCCCGCTACTTCCACTGGTGGGTCTGCGGCGTGGCAGGTGAGAGAGAGAGAGAGAGAGAGAGAGAGAGAGAGAGAGAGAGAGAGAGAGAGAGAGAGAGAGAGAGAGGAGAGAGAGAGAGAGAGAGAGAGAGAGAGAGAGAGAGAGAGAGAGAGAGAGAGAGAGAGAGAGAGAGAGAGAGAGAGAGAGAGAGAGAAGAGAGAGAGAGAGAGAGAGAGAGAGAGAGGAGAGAGAGAGAGAGAGAGAGAGAGAGAGAGAGAGAGAGAAGAGAGAGAGAGAGAGAGAGAGAGAGAGAGAGAGAGAGAGAGAGAGAGGAACGGTGTTATAACTCCTTGAGCATCAGTATTTACTCAGAGAACTTGATTGTAGTAAATAATGCATCAATGCAGATTTGAGATCCTTCACAGTCATCTGACAGCACAACCAATCAAAATGGTCATTTAGAATAAAGTGATTTGACTTAACGTACAAAGCCTCAGGTTAGAATATGAATATATTCAGTCAAATCAATAAAAGGCATCTTCACAACACATATCGTCCTTCAAAGCTAGTTTCTTGGCAACCAGTGTCCCCCTGCATGACGATGCACAATACCTCTTACCTCTGTCTCTGTTCCCTCTGGTCCTGCTGAGCGCATGTGCATACACACACACACACACACACACACACACACACACACACACACACACACACACACACACACAACCCTGTCACTCTCTCTGTCACATACGCATGCACACACACGCACACGCACGCACCCTCTCTCTCTCTCTCTCTCTCTCTCTCTCTCTCTCTCTGTCTCACAAACACACACACACTCTGTATTCCCACCACAGTAGTGCTCTGCTGTCTAATTCACTCTCAGCTAGCTATCTATTTTTACGTTGACCTCCAGGCTTCCACTGGCTCACAGCGTCTTTCTGGCTGGTCGCCCAGCAACCCGATATCTGCACCGGCCCGTGGCGCTGGCGGCTGTTCAACGCCGTGCTGGGATTGGTCCACATCTTCCTCTTCCTCAATGTCAAAGACGGCCCCTCGCACTTCCGCATGGCCGGCTTCTACCTGGTACGTACGAGAGAAATTGAGAGCGAGAGAGAGAGATGAAATTCGATAGAGGGGAAATTCGGTACGCTGCAACTGAATTGCCCTTTGGGGACAATAAAGATATTAGTTCAGATTTAGTTCTGTTTCAATTTCCTGCTTCTACGTGGTACGTATGATGACGAGGAGGACGAGGACTGCCCTTCAGGGACAATAAAGATCGGTTTAATTGAATTGAGTGTGCAGCTTAGGAACGTTCTGATTGAGTTCAGTTTGAATCTCCTGGGCTCGTTGTCATTGTGATGAGTTGTATATTTGTTTTGGGGCGGGCCTATTCGTTCACTCTCCTGACCTCTCGTATGACCTCTTCTCCTATAGGCCATGCTACTGGAGAATGCCACCCTACTAGTGGCCGCGTCAGACTTCCTCAGTGAGAAATCATGGGATAGCATAACCCTCCCTACCGCCGTGCTGTGCAGCTTCCTGCTTGGTGAGTCAATCTTTGGATTCTCCCTCTTCTAATGTAGAATTTAGTTTTAAGCCCCATGTTATGCCTGAGGTGTGTGCACAGAACAAAGAGAATGTTAAAAAGAGCTATTACAAAGCTAAAGTTAAACCTATTACGTGTTAAAAGGAAACAAGTAGGCCTACTTCTTATATTCCAATTTAGATTTCATTTAGGGCAAATTTCTACTACCAGAGAAACCTCAAATATCACAGATTTAGTCATGTTCATGGTTGTAAGGGATATATACTGGCTGTAGGTGCTGATGTGTAGAGTGTGCAATCATCAGCATACATAGTCATTTTAGGTTATTTTAAGACAAGTGGCAAATAATGTGTAAAAATAGAGAAGAGTAACGGCCCGCGACAACTGCCCTGAGGGATACCACACTGTACCCATCTGATGTTACTTAAAACATGTCACTACAGGCCTGATGGGAACAGCAAATTTGTCGGTAAACTTTCCAAATGTTTCCAAAACAAAAAACGATATGTACCCATTGTTCCTCTTTAGTGCATTTAACTACAGTGGGGAGAACAAGTATTTGATACACTGCCGATTTTGCAGGTTTTCCTTACTTACAAAGCATATAGAGGTCTGTAATTTTTATCATAGGTACACTTCAACTGTGAGAGACGGAATCTAAAACAAAAATCCAGAAAATCACATTGTATGATTTTTAAGTAATTAATTTGCATTTTATTGCATGACATAAGTATTTGATCACCTACCAACCAGTAAGAATTCAGTCTCTCACAGACCTGTTACTTTTTCTTTAAGAAGCCCTCCTGTTCTCCACTCATTACCTGTATTAACTGCACCTGTTTGAACTTGTTACCTGTGTAAAAGAGACCTGTCCACACACTCAATCAAACAGACTCCAACCTCTCCACAATGGCCAAGACCAGAGAGCTGTGTAAGGACATCAGGGATAAAATGGTAGACCTGCACAAGGCTGGGATGGGCTACAGGACAATAAGCAAGCAGCTTGGTGAGAAGGCAACAACTGTTGGCGCAATTATTAGAAAATGGAAGAAGTTCAAGATGACGGTCAATCACCCTCGGTCTGGGGCTCCATGCAAGATCTCACCTCGTGGGGCATCAATGATCATGAGGAAGGTGAGGGATCAGCCCAGAACTACACGGCAGGACCTGGTCAATGACCTGAAGAGAGCTGGGACCACAGTCTCAAAGAAAACCATTAGTAACACACTACGCCGTCATGGATTAAAATCCTGCAGCGCACGCAAGGTCCCCCTGCTCAAGCCAGCGCATGTCCAGGCCTGTCTGAAGTTTGCCAATGACCATCTGGATGATCCAGAGGAGGAATGGGAGAAGGTCATGTGGTCTGATGAGACAAAAATTGAGCTTTTTGGTCTAAACTCCACTCGCCGTGTTTGGAGGAAGAAGAAGGATGAGTACAACCCCAAGAACACCATCCCAACCGTGAAGCATGGAGGTGGAAACATCATTCTTTGGGGATGCTTTTCTGCAAAGGGGACAGGACGACTGCACCGTATTGAGGGGAGGATGGATGGGGCCATGTATCGCGAGATCTTGGCCAACAACCTCCTTCCCTCAGTAAGAGCATTGAAGATGGGTCGTGGCTGGGTCTTCCAGCATGACAACGACCCGAAACACACAGCCAGGGCAACTAAGGAGTGGCTCCGTAAGAAGCATCTCAAGGTCCTCTAGTGGCCTAGCCAGTGTCCAGACCTGAACCCAATAGAAAATCTTTGGAGGGAGCTGAATGTCCGTATTGCCCAGCGACAGCCCCGAAACCTGAAGGATCTGGAGAATGTCTGTATGGAGGAGTGGGCCAAAATCCCTTCTGCAGTGTGTGCAAACCTGGTCAAGACCTACAGGAAACGTATGATCTCTGTAATTGCAAACAAAGGTTTCTGTACCAAATATTAAGTTCTGCTTTTCTGATGTATCAAATACTTATGTCATGCAATAAAATGCAAATTAATTACTTAAAAATCATACAATGTGATTTTCTGGATTTTTGTTTTAGATTCCATCTCTCACAGTTGAAGTGTACCTATGATAAAAATGACAGACCTCTACATGCTTTGTAAGTAGGAAAACCTGCAAAATCGGCAGTGTATCAAATACTTGTTCTCCCCACTGTATATGTCGCAAGTAAAAGCCTTGGTAGCGAGTTGATAGAATTCCAAGTCTGGAAGGTTAAAACCACCCTCAGACTTAGGAAGTTGTAAAACTTTCGTTTTTATTCTATATATTTTATTTGCCCATATAAAGTCTGTTATGACCAAGTAAACTTTTTTAAAGAATGTCTTCGGTGGAATAATTGGTATTACTGAAAATAGATACAAACAAGGTTTATTCTGCCTGTAAGATTTATGGGAAGATTATTCCATATAAATATATCTGCTTTCATATTGTTGAGTAATGGAATAAAGTTCAATTTCTCAAGCGCATGCTCATCCCCAGAATCTTTGTACGTGTCTATTTTCAAAGGAAAATGCTAAGAACATTAACAACTTCACAGTTAAGAACACTATAACAATATGGAAGATAATGTAACGTATTCTACGAGAACCAGTATCACTTCCTTATTGAACAATCCTTGGATAGCTTTTCAGAATTCACCAATAAATTGGTCCACATGGAAAACTAAAGGCATAGAAAACGTTAATGTCTTGGTAACAGGAAATACATTTATTTCCATGACAGAATGAAAAAGTAATTTTTCAAATATATGCAACTTAAAAGTTACACCATCAAATTTATATTTGAAATCTTTTGGACATCAGAGCAACCTTGAGGGAATCTTATTTGAGTCAGAAAAGGATATTCATATGATAGGTAATATATTTTAAAAAAATTGCAGAGAGCATATCCAACTGACAATCTCTTTGAAACACTATAGTGAAGAAAAAAAACGATTGGAACCAAGACTTAAAAAGAACTGATGTTTGCACAAGATGGAGGGAAAGTTGGAGCATAACTAACTACATTACAGTTAACAAAAATGTACGCTTAATCTAGTATAAACTAATGTATTATATAATAGACTAAATTCACACATTCTACAGCACAACGGCAGAGTCATGTCTTAAGTGTAAAACTAATCATGAGGCAAAGATGAACGGAGCAAAGTACAGAGAGATCCTTGATGAAAACCTGCTCCAGAGTGCTCAGGACCTCAGACTGGGGTGAAGGTTCACCTTCCAACAGGACAAAGACCCTAAGCACACAGACAACGCAGGAGTAGCTTCGGGGCAAGTCTCAAAGTTCTGCGACATGGAAAACGACAATCTACAGACATTACGCCAGAGTATAAATGCTATGTTGTTTTGACCAGTGAGATCAAAAAACATGATTTTCCTGTGTTTTATATATATTTCCAAACTGTGAGTTTGGAATAATACTGTGAAAATAATGATAATGCCCTTTTAGTGTAAGAGCTGTTTGAAAAGCCTGTTTTGGTGGGATGGAGTTTTGGCCTTCCATTATGACATCACCAGGCGTTAAATTAGTTAATAGACCAATACGAAAGAGTTCCAAACTTCTCTGCCAATAACAGCTAGTTTTCAGTTTTCCCCTCCCCACTCAGACCACTCCCAGACAGTCCTAGCAAAATTCTTGCTTGATAAATTGCTCCTCGCTAAGAAGCTATTTTTGTTTCTTTTTGACCATTTTAATTGAAAACAATCACATTAAGGTACTTAATTGTTACCCAGAAATGATTTGATATTGAGATAAAAATGGCTGCATAGGACCTTTAAAGCACCATGTCAAGCTTCAGACACAACCAACTTTGACTGTTTCCCATAGGGGACTTTCAATCCGATCACTTAACTGCCCTAACCTTTAGTGAATGCTTTAATTTTGGTCATCATTGTACATTATTAACCATTTAAACACCCTGTACTACACTGTGCGTGTTTCTAAGTCTCCCCTTCTCTTTTTTCTCCCTACTCCAGGCACCACCTCTTTGGTCCTGTACTACCGCTTCCTCCACCCCAAGTCCACCGAGATCGCCCAAGGCCAAGGCCAGGGCCAGGGCCAGGGCCTGGGCCACCGCAACCACCACATGGGCTCCACCTGCCTAGAAGGCCTGGAGCAGGGCGAATCTTCCTACTCCCTGGGGGGTGGGGGTGGTGACAAGAGTCTCCCCCAGGCTGCCCCCTCCTCCCTGCACAACCACGGCAGCTTCTCCCTCTCAGGCGTGGCCGGCTCCCTCCTGGAGCATCCTGGGAGTTGCGGTCCCAGGCCGGGTAACTCGTGCCCCTGCCGCCACCACCACTGGCTCCTGATTCGCTTGGCACTAAAAACCGGTGACGTGGGGAAGATTAACCACGCCTATGGCGCGGCGGCCATCTTGGAAGTGGACGAGTCCTATTGTAACAAGAGTACGGGCGGCGGTGGGACGACCACGGCAGGCGGCGGCAGCTGCGACGGGGTCTCCGGGGCCTCGGTGTCCGAATCGCAGGGAATGAAGGGGGGCCTGGCGCCCCTCTCGGACTGCAAGGAGGAGTTCCAGAGCGCTAGCGACGAGCCCACATCAGCCGAGATGCCCGGCGAGGAGGAGAGCAAGGACAGCCTGGAGGACATGGAGAGCCCGCTGGAGTCGCCGGCGTCTGACTCCTTCAAGCGTAGCTCGCCCGAGGGCAAGTCGGTGTATGGGGAAAGCCCCGAGCCCTACTTCTGCCCTAACACCACCCTGTCCAGCACCACACTGTACTTCAGCGCCGACCCCCAGTCCCCCAGCAGCACAAGCAACCCCCGCCTGGACCGGCTGGACCGGGTCAGCCCCCCCATGGGCATGGCAGGCCTCAGCTCCATCCCCAGCGACCCCGCCCACAGGGACGTCAGGGGGCTGCAGATGGGTCGAATGGGGCCGTGCTACACCTCCTCACCCAAACTGGACTCTGGGGCACAGGGGGACTCACCGCCCAGCATCCCCCATCTGAGTGGTCCCAGGAGGCAGCTGATACTGTCACGCCGAGACCAGGACGATGGATTTTAGTAACGAGGGAGAGATTAAAAGAGAGATGGGAGAGAGAGACTGATTATGCTTCCTCTCCATTGACTTTTCAATCTCAACACCAGCTCAAAACCAGCTCATTTAGAAGACACATATCTTATGTAATATACATTTCCTATAGAGGTGCACTGTTACCAATTCTTGCTGATCATTCCAAGTACCAAGTACTTTCTCTTGAGGATCGGCCGATACCGGCGAGTACCGATTTAAGTATTTATTTTTCATAACATTAACTTTAACCCAGTTCAATCAATGCTACCTCCTAATCAACCAAACAAAATACAGTAAACAAATAATGATATATAAAAACACATAAATGCTTATGAAAAATAATGATATTATCACCATACTTAGGCGCCGAAACGATATGTATTGTGATTTTCACGCTTCTATATGTATTGCGATTTGATGTTCCAAACATATTGCTTACTGTATGTCTGCTCTAGAGGGACAAGAGAGAGCGATGAGAAAACGAGTTTTAATCACGGAAATTAAAGTGCTGAAAATACATTGGCTCACCATTTAAAAAGAAGATCGAGAACACGCTATAGAAGGAAAAATACTGGAGTATTACATTTTAGTCATTTAGCAGACGCTCTTATCCAGAGCGACTTACAGTTAGTGCATACATTTTTTTTAACATACTGGTCCCCCGTGTGAAACGAACCCACAAACCAGGCGTTGCAAACGCCATGCTCTACCAACTGAGCTACACGGGACAGCCATGGCACAGCCGACTAGTGCAAACATTATATCGCAATATCGTAAAAACGAATATCCCGATGTGTAACTGGGATCTATTTTTTTTTCTTCCCATCACTACTACGCAGGGGACATGAGCTCGGCTAAAGTGAAGATACCCGCCACAATATGTCAGCTACGTATCTGAACTTTGCATCTGCTAGCATGTACAGATACCCGGTTCAAGTAGTGCCGTATCGGCCCGATACCGAATACCATTGATAGTATCCGTGCACCTCTAATTTCCTTGTGTGTTTTTGTTATTCCTTTGAAAAGATACTCGCACCCCCCTGCCCCCCAAAATTAACACATGAACAGGGGGGTATTCACTAGGAACCAAACAAACCAACCAGAAGCAAACGGTCTCAACAGGGATGGACTAACCTGAATTTGTCCAATAAGAAACAGTTGTTTTCAGTGCAAAACGTTTTGCTACCGTTTGCTATGGTGTGCAGTAATTGCTACAGCACAGGTGAACATATACACTAATTTGCTTACACTGCTTAGGACAGACAGAGCGCCAGAGTCTACTCGACGAAACTGTGTTTGATGGTGAAATTTGACAGGTGTCTCGCTTTTATAGGACACCATTTTGCCTTTTGCGAAGTTGTTCATATTAACAAACATATTTATTGCTAAGAGCTAATTCATATTTTTAAGGTACATTATGTTGTCAAAAATGTAGATGTTTTTAATGATTTGTCTCAAAGAGATGTTGAACATGTTAACTTGCTAAATGCAGTTTTTCGGTTGAGATGCTGTATAATATGTCTCAGGCTCATTGTTTGTTTTTAACAGTTTCCACACTTCAAATGTGACTTATTGATATCCAAGACATGTTTTGCTGTGCTCATTTTTCCATCTCTCTTATAAGGGATCATTGTATTGTTGACTAAATGTTCTATAAAGGACCCAGGATGAGATCCATAGACAACGCATACAGAACACTAAAATTATGCTGGTTTTCATAGTTTTCTCCCTCTCAGGTGCTTGCCTATTCGACATTTTGTTCCATAGGTCAAGGCCACTGGCGGCTTAGTAACAAACAAGCAATAAAGGTTATATTGGGTGGACTTGATGCAAAAAGTAGTTTTAATTATTTTATCTTTCATTGAATTCTGTGTATGCAAATTAATGTATTAATTATATTATAATGTTTAATCTACAGTAAAAGCGAATGAGTTATGTTATGCTTGTAAGCATTACATGGAAATGTATAGGTAATATGGGGTAACTTGTGTCCTTACTTGTCCTTTGAAAAGAGGGTGATTTGAAAGCAAGCTCGCTCATTTATTAATGCTAACTAGTTTTACATACAAATCATTTCGAACATTGTTGTTGTAAATAAGAAAATGCTTTGAAAGTTCTATAAACATTCTGTACCATTCTGGAATTCTGAAGGAATTTCACTTCGCCTTGCCTTTCATGAGGAATTTTTAAAAACTTTCCCTTTAAGTTTGGACACGCGCAGAGCAGGGAGAAAGTTGTTGGACGAACAGACAGGGATTTTTTGAAATCGTTGAAAAACAAATAAACTTTACTCGGTGTGGCGGAGGTTCGGCACGGCCGTGCTGTGAATGGGTCAGAGATGGTAGGAGATAGTGATGGAGAGGATAGTGAAGCAAGTATGGAACATAGTGGTACAAATAAAGGAGGGAGTAAGAAAGCGGGAGAGAAAGGGAGTAGGGGAATGAAGGGGAGCGAGAGGTCTACGGAGGTAGAGAGGAGGCAGAAAAGGAAGTTTGAGGAGAGCAACCTAGCTTCCAACGCTAGCGGAAGTTCGGAGGTAGAAAGTGCAGAGGAAGGGCAAGATAAGACACGAGAGGAACATGGAGGTGAGGAGGAGCATAAAGTGATTATGAAGTTTAGGGAGGAAGGGGGAGTTGGGGCGATGAGTCCGATAAGGTTGACGGCTGTGATAAAATAGTTGATTGGGGAAGTTGTTAATGCTAAAGTGTTAAGATACGGGAGATTGTTGGTGTGCTGTAAGGACATGGCGCAGAGGGAAAAAGCTATCGGAGTGAAGCAAATAGGGAAATGTAAGGTGGACTCGAGCAGCTGGACTGATCAAGCAGTGGAGTAAAGGGGTGATAACAGGAGTGCCTGTGAGTGTTAGCACTAAAGAGGTAAGGGAACATTTGAGAGGAGGTGTTCTAGTGAATGTGCACAGATTGCAAACAACAAGGGGTGGAGAGCACGTCTATTCTGTTACATTTTAAGGACCGGGTACTGTCAAATAAGGTAACAATAGGATATATGAGTTATTATGTTAGGGTTTATGTACCGAAGCCATTAAGATGTTATAAATGCCAGAAGTTTGGGCATGTGGCAACAGTCTGTAAAGAGAAAAAGAGGTGTGCCTGGTGTGGAGGAGAGCATGGTGGAGAGCATGGGTTGTGCCACCTTTATAAAGCAAGGAATTTCCTACAAGATGATAGGCAAAGGTATTGAACAGGAGTATGTGGTGGTGGAGGTGTGGCTGAGAGGAGGGGTGCTAGTGGTAGTGAATTACTATAATCCGTGTCAGATATTGGAAATGGAAGTGCTGGAGAGGGTGGAGGGCCAGGAAAGAAGTAAGGTAATGTGGTGTGGGGATTTTAACGCCCACAATACGCTTTGGGGGGGGGGGGGGGGCGGGGCGGATGGATGGAAATGGCCAAGTGATGGAAAATTTGATAGAAAAGAAAGATTTGGTGTGCCTGAGTGATGGCAGAGGGACCAGGATTGATGTAGCCACAGGGAAAGAGTCTGCCTTGGTCCTCACTCTGGTATCTAGTGCGATGGCAGGAATCTGTGAGTGGGAGGTATGGGAGTAGTCGACAGTAGGGAGTGATCATTACCCCATAGTATGCACAGTAGGCCGGAGGGAGGAGGAGGTGTTAGTGGATGGAGTAGGCAGGTGGGTGTTTGGAAGGGCAAAGTGGGATCAGTTTCAGGAGCTGAGTGAGCAGGTGATGGCTCGGGTGGATATGAGAGGGGATGTAGATAGTATGAATAACTGGGTGAGAACAGCGTTAGTGGGGGCAGCTACTGAGGCTATACCTAAGAGTTCAGGGAGGAGGAGGAGGAAAGCAGTCCCATGGTGGATGGAGGAATGTGGGGCAATGGTGAGGAGTAGGAACAGGGTCATTTAGAGTACTGAAAAGGACGCATAACTTCCAACATCTGATTCAGTATAAGCAGGCCCAGGCCATGGTGAGGAGAACTATCAGTCAGGCAAAGAGGTCATGTTGACATCGGTTCTGTGACAGCATTGGAAGGGTGACACCCGTGGGAGAAGTGTGGGGGATGATTAAGAGGATGAGTGGGATCAGAAGGGGATGGGATTATCCAGTGTTGACGAGTGGGGAGGATGTGGCAGTAACAGATGAGGAGAAAGCAGAGATGATGGCCAAAGCATTTGTCCAAGTGCATAGCTCCGCAAATCTGTCAGAGGAGGGACAGAAGAGAGGAGGCTATTTTTACTAGATTAAGGGTGGGACACAGACAGTTGAATAAGACATTAAACGTGATAGGAAAGCATCCATCAGGAAAGTGTGATTATTGTCAGGAAATAGAGACTGTGGAGCATGTATTGCTACAGTGTGGGCAGTATCAGAGGGAAAGAGAGAGGATGAGATCTAGTATGAGGGAGAAGGGGATACAGGAAGTTAGTTCAAATAGTATATTGAGCAGAACGTCATTAGAT
Source organism: Coregonus lavaretus (assembly GCF_964263955.1). Lineage (NCBI taxonomy): Eukaryota > Metazoa > Chordata > Actinopteri > Salmoniformes > Salmonidae > Coregonus > Coregonus lavaretus. The sequence goes on along the minus strand of NC_140020.1, from coordinate 5,130,859 downwards.
ATAGTCTCAAATATGTTGTTATCTTTTTTAAGAGAAACGGGGTTGGCGGGTAGGATTTAGTTTCTCCCTGTCTCTGGCCCACATTCCAGTACGGTAGGTGGCGGTAATGCACCATAATGTTGGATGCCAACCGCCGATAAATCCCACTGAAGAAGAAGAAGAAGAAGAAGAAGCAGGGAGAAAGTTAACTCCTGAACTTCGCAGTCAGAATATTTTCGGGAAAAAGTAGGAAAAGGTCATTCTGCTGAAATGGCATTCCGGAGGAGAAACAAGAGTTATCCCTTCTTCAGCCAGGAATTCTTAATACAGAATCATGCCGATATCGTATTTAGTTTGGTCATTTTCATTCTCATTGGATTGATGTTTGAGGTGAGATGAATTCTGATTTACATTTTTTCCCTCGTCTCACTCAGCTGTTTCTTGTTGGCAGGTCCACTACAAGATCAAACTGAGGTATTCCAACGGAATGTGGCCTAGTTGAACTACATTTGAAATCGGTTGTAACAATGTAACTTCGTTGCTACCGCTTTTGGCTACATTTTAATGTGTTGTGCAGATATGGGGGTGGTTGGCGAATACATTGTTGCCGTTTTTGTTACAATGCAATAGTGTTGTCTACCTAGAGTTACAAAGTAACAATTTAACATAATTTGTTCACCGTTTGTTGAAATTGACAGCGATAAAGTTGACGCAAAAGACGGGACATTTTTACAGCACAACTTCCTATAATTTCCTTAATCTCAACATCAGTCTGTAGGCTAATTCATCTACGTTTTTGTCAGCTATAACATGACGCATTCCGTTTCAAATGTAAGTTATACGTTTTTGCATATGATTATCCAATTTAAAGTGTGTGTCGCTTTGTAACAACAATTCAAAACTGACAGTGTGGTACTTTTTCATTTTGCATTGACGTTTAACTTTAATGAACTCGTTCGGTGTGTTTGACGTCAACGAAAAGCTCCTTTAAGGCACATCTAATTACCATAAACGAATACATTTTTAGTGCCATCCCGTTGCCAAAGCCTTTCGACTAAGGTAGTCCACTGCACCAATTTGATCCCGAGTTAACTGCCACGTCTCAATCTTTGAGCGATGCTGCAGTCGTCTATTTCGCAATGAAAGAGAAGACTGGCTCGCTTTTCTATGCTCGTGACCGTGACACCAATTGTGTTCCATGATCTATTTGCGCCCTAGCTGTCATTTTAATTAAAGGACAAATGTATGCATAAGATTGTACCCCTTTGACTTCGTGTTTAGGTAATTGAATGGTTGGACCAAAAATGGTCGTCATTGGCTGATGATGATGAATTCACACACAAACACTTGCCGTAGACTAATCCGTTAAAATAACAGTACGGTTCGTTTGGCAAAGTAATTTATTGTGTGTTTTAGCCAGTTTAGGTTTCAATCCGGAATTTGATGTCCCTTCAGCGAGCTATTGCCTTCATGTGTACCTATAGGCTATGGAGGGGGTGTCCCTGAGTTTAGCTAACACGTTTCGTTAAGAGTGAAACCTACTGTGTGAACACTTCACTCTGAATAGACCCACGCAAACGAGATCCCCTTTCATGAACTCGGTGGGCATTAGTTTTGACAAGGCACCAGTGGCCACCACGCGAGTGGAATGTTGGCAATTTGTTAATCCACTCCAGTCTAGAGCTTAATCTACTGTAAAAGTAGCGTCATCCCTTCTTTGTCAATGCAAGCCTTGTCATGCCTAGCCTACGTTTTTTTCCTACAGCACAGGCATACCTCGGACTTCCAGTAGTGTGTGATTGCAGCCTGGAATTCGGGGGGTTCCTGCATGTGGGCATTCCTGCATCTGTTGTAACCACCCCCCCCTTCCTCGAGCACTCCATCTTGATGCTTGTGTGACACTTTCTATATTCTGGATTTCCCCTGATTGTGTACTGGAGTCCTAGCTAGCACACCGTGTCCTTTGCTCCCACCTGCCCTTGCAGTCGTTAGCAGTGCCTGACAGGTGGGGGCGAAGGACACTGTCTACTTCTGTCCTAGCTAGCTAGCCGCCGGTGTCTCCCCGCCGCCTTCTTCTTCTGTGGGGTGTATCGGCAGTGGGCATCCAACGCCACCTACTGTACTGGAGCGCCCCCCGCCTGTGTACTGGAGTGCTATCTTAAAGATTGACCAATATAAGTATAAAGAGGGGTTCTTGCAGATGCAGGAACGCCCTGAATTGTGGGCCGCATTTACACCCTTCTCCGGAATTCATTTTCGAAGTACAACGCGAATGAATGAATGGTCTGTCCTCCGACAAATCAACTGTACATTTCGGTGTTCCTCAAGGTTCCGTTTTAGGACCACTATTGTTTTCACTATATATTTTACCTCTTGGGGATGTTATTCGAAAACATAATGTTAACTTTCACTGCTATGCGGATGACACACAGCTGTACATTTCAATGAAGCATGGTGAAGCCCCAAAATTGCCCTCGCTAGAAGCCTGTGTTTCAGACATAAGGAAGTGGATGGCTGAAAACTTTTTACTTTTAAACTCGGACAAAACAGAGATGCTTGTTCTAGGTCCCAAGAAACAAAGAGATCTTCTGTTAAATCTGACAATTCATCTTGATGGTTGTAAAGTCGTCTCAAATAAAACTGTGAAGGACCTAGGCGTTACTCTTGACCCTGATCTCTCTTTTGACGAACATATCAAGACTGTTTCAAGGACAGCTTTTTTCCATCTACGTAACATTGCAAAAATCAGAAATTTTCTGTCCAAAAATGATGCAGAAAAATTAATCCATGCATTTGTTACTTCTAGGTTAGACTACTGCAATGCTCTATTTTCCGGCTACCCGGATAAAGCACTAAATAAACTTCAGTTAGTGCTAAATACGGCTGCTAGAATCCTGACTAGAACCAAGAAATTTGATCATATTACTCCAGTGCTAGCTTCCCTACACTGGCTTCCTGTTAAGGCAAGGGCTGATTTCAAGGTTTTACTGTTAACCTATAAAGCGTTACATGGGCTTGCTCCTACCTATCTTTCCGAGTTGGTCCTGCCGTACATACCAATACGTACGCTACGGTCACAAGACGCAGGCCTCCTAATTGTCCCTAGAATTTCTAAGCAAACAGCGGGAGGCAGGGCTTTCTCCTATAGATCTCCATTTTTATGGAACAGTCTGCCTACCCATGTGAGAGACGCAGACTCGGTCTCAACCTTTAAGTCTTTACTGAAGACTTATCTCTTCAGTAGGTCATATGATTGAGTGTAGTCTGGCCCAGGAGTGTGAAGGTGAACGGAAAGGCTGGAGCAACGAACAGCCCTTGCTGTCTCTGCCAGGCCGGTTCCCCTCTCCACTGGGGTTCTCTGCCTCTAACCCTGTTGCAGGGGCTGAGTCACTGGCTTGCTGGTGCTCTTTCATGCCGTCCCTGGGAGGGGTGCGTCACTTGAGTGGGTTGAGTTACTGACGTGATCTTCCTGTCTGGGTTGGCGCCCCCCCCCCCTTGGTTTGTGCTGTGGTGGAGACCTCTGTGGGCTATACTCGGCCTTGTCTCAGGATTGTAAGTTGGTGGTTGGGGATATCCCTCTAGTGGTGCGGGGGCTGTGCTTTGGCGGAGTGGGTGGGGTTATATCCTTCCTGTTTGGCCCTGTCCGGGGGTTTCTTCGGATGGGGCCACAGTGTCTCCGGACCGCTCCTGTCTCAGCCTCCAGTATTTATGCTGCAGTAGTTTATGTGTCGGGGGGCTGGGGTTAGTTGGTTATACCTGGAGTACTTCTCCTGTCTTATCCAGTGTCCTGTGTGAATTTAAGTATGCTCTCTCTAATTCTCTCGTTCTCTCTTTCTCTCTGAGAACCTGAGCCCTAGGACCATACGTCAGGACTACCGGGCATGATGACACCTTGCTGTCCCCAGTCCGCCTGGCCTTGCTGCTATTCCAGTTTCAACTGTTCTGCCTGCGGCTACGAAACCCCTACCTGTCCCAGACCTGCTGTTTTCAACTCTTAATGATCGGCTATGAAAAGCCAACTGAGAGACCTGAGCCCTAGGACCATATGTCGGGACTACCGGCCGTGGTGACTCCTTGCTGTCCCCAGTCCGCCTGGCCTTGCTGCTATTCCAGTTTAAACTGTTCTGCCTGCGGTTATGGAACCCCTACCTGTCCCAGACCTGCTGTTTTCAACTCTTAATGATCGGCTATGAAAAGCCAACTGAGATTTATTCCTGATTATTATTTGACCATGCTTGTCACTTATGAACATTTTTGAACATCTTGGCATGGTTCTGTTATAATCTCCACCCGGCACAGCCAGAAGAGGACTGGCCACCCCTCATAGCCTGGTTCCTCTCTAGGTTTCTTCCTAGGTTTTGCCTTTCTAGGGAGTTTTTCCTAGCCACCGTGCTTCTACACCTGCATTACTAGCTGTTTGGGGTTTTAGGCTGGGTTTCTGTACAGCACTTCGAGATATTAGCTGATGTAAGAAGGGCTATATAAAATAAAATTGATTGATTGATTGATTGAACGCCAAATTACACCCAAAAGTGGGAGGTGTTTGAGAAAGTTACCCTTTTTTGAAGCAGTTGGAGGATACACGCACGCACGCACGCACACACACACACACGCATTACCAGAACTCTTTATACACTATATTTGGCTGTCTGTACTTGATTGCATTATAGAGGAAGTCATGCATAGGCAAGTCACTTGGCAGTGTCATAAGAAGTTAGTCAGACAGCATGGATATAACCTAAATGTGATTATTGTTCTCTTTTATAGGCAACAGCAAAGACTGCCATACTGTTTATTCAACCTCAGTACAACATCAGCACACTGTCACCAGGTTTGTGCCACAAACCCCATGCTACACTACCACATCAGCTATGCTCCCCAAATGGCACCCTATTCCCTATATAGTGCACTTCTTTTGACCAGGGCTCATAGGGCTCTATTCATAAGTAGTGCACTATGTAAGTAATAGGGTGCCATTTGGGATGCAAACATACTATAGGCTAAAAGGATCTAGGACTACTTTATATTTGCTCAGTGGCATTGCATCACTCTGGCTGCGTTTACACAGGCAGCCCAATTCTGATATTTTTTTCACAAATTGGCCTTTTGACCAATCAGATCAGCTCTGAAAAAGATCTGATGTAATTGGTGAAAAGACCAGTTAGTGGAAAAAAGATCAGAACTGGGCTGCCTGTGGAAACAGTTTGTCAGAGTAGGCCTATCTCATATTTCTATCAGACCTGGGTCAAATACTTTCAGATACTTGAGCTGCACTTGGTTTAGTTTGTCTGGTACAATGGAACAGAAAGTGAAAAGACCAAGCTAAATCAAGTGCGCTGCACTTCAAACACTTTCCACTACTGATGAAGGCATAACTGTCGAAACGCGTTAGCCTGCCCGGCCAAAAAAAAATGGTGAAATGAGGTGACGTCTTTTTGTCCTTTGGGAGTTTCCCAATGTTTCTTGAACTTTGGATTTCATTTGAAGTCATTGTCATATATGGCAGAACACCCAGATATTAAAGCGAGGGCGCACCTGTTACCCCACTCCACAATGTGAATTTGATCTAGGCCTGCATACATTTTTGTGTATGGGTGGTCCCGGGGATCGAACCCTATCATTTTACTGCAAGAAATGCTTAATTCTGCAGGAGTTAATATTAAGACTGTGAGAGGTTAAAGATCTACAGTCAGTGTCCAGATTTCAGTTTCCATCTAACCCATCTGAACAGTAGGCTGTTTGTTCCCTTGACGTGCCATAGGCCTATTTGAATCCCCCTCTTGTGACTGTCGAATTTCTATAGTGCCTCACAATCATCAAACATAACATAGGCACTGCCATCATCCTCTTTTAACACTTCACCAAATATTTTCCAAACATTACTTTTCTGGCCGTCCCTTCTTTATTTTCAACTTTCCATTTCGTAGCTTTTCTCTTATTGAATTAAAGCGTTTGGTGATTGGTGTGTAGTCTATCTGGCGCGCGTCAAGTTATGCCCTAAAGTTTAGGCTTACACACTAATGCCAAATAGCCTATAGATATAACTTGCACAATAATTATACATTTATGGATTTTTTAATGTATTGTTTTCTGTTTATTCAACAATATTTCATGACCCTAAATCCCCCGCCCTGTGGATATAACCGCAGGACTTCTGGTTATGAGTCAACCCGCGCATCACTAGTGTGTGTCACATCTCAATTGTTTGACCCGATGTCTGTACATATTATTGTGGCCAAACCCAACATCCCTCTCCCTGCCTCTGTGAGTGCCCTGAAGAAGGTGTCACGCCAGATGGAGGTGGTCCCTTCTGTCCGGCCCTGCAGGCAGCAGCTGGACAAGAAGACACAGTGGACCAACACCAATGAGGAGAGCCTGAGGAGAATTAAAGAAAACCTGGCCTCCATAGAGCTTGACCTGGAGGAAGGCCTGAAGACGGTCAATGACGGTCTGGACATCAACCAAGAGAGGCAGAAGAAGAATGAGGGATGCTTCAGAGCCTGGATTGAGAAGTGGATGGGGAGGAGGAAGGATGAAAGACTGAGGGATGAAGATGTGAATAGGGAAGACAATGGGAGGAGGGGCGAGGAGTTGAGGGCACTGATCCAAGTGATGAAGAGAAACTGCAGCAAAATGAGATCTTGAGGCAGTAGACCTGGACAGTTGGCTGAATGACTTGGAAAGGTTGAAAGTGGCTTTCAAGAAATGCACTGGAGAGATGGCCGAAATGGTAGAGAGCATGGCAGAAATGAAGACCAGCATAGCCAAGAACAGGCTCCTCAAGCTTGAAAAAAAGAAGTATGAAGTCCAGCGCTTTGTAAGTTACTCTTACTTATTGAGTGTAGTCATGTATCTAATGTATTTATAGATTAGTTATACAGTATATCTAGAGATTGTGTATAACATAGCACTGTCCTGACAGTTTGTTTGTTGTTTCTGGTATTACAGAGCCCAGGGAAAGTCTCTGGTCCTGTGCCTGGCCAGACTTGCCTTTCTCCTCTTGTGACCTCAGCACCCTGGACCCTGGCTGAAGCCCTACGGGCCCTGCCCTCTCCAGAGGATGTCCCAAAGCCTCTGACTCCTCCCAGCCCTGTCCCTGTCATTGTTGCTCCGCCTGCTGTGGAGTACTTACCATACCACCACAGCCCTCGCCTGGCCCCAATCACCAACCTGAGCGAGAACGGTAGGAAGCTGCTCCAGAAAATGTCAGGAGTGGCCCCACAGGTGAGAGGAAATACAGAAAGCCCTTGCCTGGCCCCCATCACCAATACAGGAAGCCCTCGCCTGGCCCCCATCACCAACCTGAGTGAGAACAGCAGGAAGCTGCTCCAGGAAATGGCGCAGAAAATGACAGGAGTGTACCCACAGGTGAGAGGAAACAGGAAGGGGATATTGGCCATATGTCCTACAGTATATCATAACTCTAGATATCGTAGCTCAAGAGTAGAAAATAGCCATAAGCTTATATTACTTTATCTCCTTGTCCAAAATATTCAGGAAGGGAAGGTCAAAAGGAAAAAGGGCAAGGCAAAAAAGCGAGTGAAGCAAGAGCAGGCTAGTAACATGAAGCAGGTGGAAAATGTTGGAGAAAGTAAGGAGGACAAGAAAGAGGAAAATAAGAGTCTGAGGAAGAGGTGAGGAAATAGAAGAAGGAGAAGTAGAACATAACAAGGGCATTTTTGAGATTTATAGAAATAGAATGAGGTAGAGAATTATAGAAATAGAATGAGGTAGCAGAGAAAGAGCAGCTATCTGATGTGTAAGTGAAAACTACTATTTATTGTCCTGTTTGATTGACAGGTTTCTCCAGTGGCTGCTGCCCAAACTTAGATGTTTGAATAAATAATGGCCATCTACTACTACAACACACACACACACAGATATTTTGAGTATTGCTTACTCCTCCAATACACACAGAAACTTAATTTCAGACACAGGAACTATGTTTAGAAAAATACACATATTGGTCTCGTTCTAATATTTTGAGACATGCACTATTCTTTAAAATAAAAAAACTACAAAAAATGTTTGAAATATGCATTTTCAATAAAGCTTTTGAAATTGCAATTATTTGTGTCAGACTGTTTTTTTGTTCATTAATTACAGCAAGGGAACAATTATTGTAGTGACATTACATGACATGTTATGTACCAGTGGGTGTTTTATATTCTGCTGTCCTGCACTGGATCCCACTGTAGGTGGCAGTAGTGCACAAAATAGTTGGTTTGCTCACCAGAAACCCAACCAGGCAGAGAGACTATTGTTACCATGCAACGAGCAGATGCTTCAGTGCAGGGTTGCCATGTCCGCAGTTTTGCTAACATTTGGGCTACTTTGAAAACGATGTCGCGGGGGGTAAACATGGCATTTCTTCAAACAAAACATATTTTTCACTGTGACCTGCTGCTGACTACCAGGCAGTGAGCAGGCAGGTTGTTACTGAATGAGCAGTAGGAAGGGGGAGGGCCGTGTTCATTCAAAAATCATGTCAAACACTATTATTGCAACTTATTATGTGAGTTGTTAAGCATATTTTTACTCCTGAACTTATTTAGGCTTGCCATAACAAATGGGTTGAATACATATTGACTCAAGACATTTCAGCTTTTCATTTTTTATAGCTTTCTAAACATTTCTAAAAACATAATTCCACTTTGACATTATGGGGTGTTGTGTGTAGGTCAGTGACAGAAAATCTCAATTTATTCCATTTTAAATTCAGGCTGTAACACAACAAAATGTGGGTGTGAATACTTCCTGAAGGCACAGTACATGTACAAGCTTTGAGGGTTTTTTGAAAGAGAAAATCCATCATTATTGTGTGCCTACTGTAAATATGGCTGCCACTTGTCTTTTCCTAGGAATGCTCGGAACATGGCGCGGGATGTGCAGAATTCCTTCTATGACATCGTTGAGGAGGTGGGAGGTCTCACACACACACAGGCTGTGGCTTACATCAAGAAGCTGATGACCAAGGGCCGCTACTCTCAGGACGTGTGGAGCTAAGGAAGATTAAGTTAACGTTACAGCACACCCTCACAACCCCATATGTTAACCTATTTCTTTCGGGTGGAGGGTGAGTGGTAACGGAAAACAGTTTTAAACTGTTTTTGGAGGTAACGTGTCAGCACATAATCACTAAATGGAAAGACGTATGAATGAATGTTTGTTGTACTTATTGTCTTGTTGTGTAATCTTACTGACAGCATTTTGTAGAGACTCGTGCTGAGAGGTAGTGCAATTCATTCAAGATTGGTTGGGAATGGGCTCATACTCCAAATCGACCCCTAACCCCCAGGCCTTTCATGTACACTGAACAAAATATAAACGCAACATGTAAAGTGTTGGTCCCATGTTTCATGAGCTGAAATAAAAGATCCCAGACATTTTCCATCCACACAAAAAGCTTATTTCTCTCAAATTTTGTGCACGTGTAACCACGCCAGCCCAGGACCTCCACATCCGGCTCCTTCACCTGTGGGATCGTCTGAGACCAACCACCCGGACAGCTGATGAATCTGTGGGTTTGCACAACAGAATAATTTCTGCACAAACTGTCAGTAACCGTCTCAGGGAAGCTAATCTGCATGCTCGTCGTCCTCACCAGGGTCTTGACCTGACTGCAGTTTGGCGTCGTAACTGACTTCTGTGGGCAAATGCTCACCTTCGATAGCAACTGGCATGCTGGAGAAGTGTGCTCTTCACGGATGAATCCCGGTTTCAACTGTACCAGGTAGAAGTCAGCGTGTATGGCGCCATGTGGGCGAGCGGTTTGCTGATGTCAACATTGTGGACAGAGTGCCCCGTGGTGGTGGGGTTATGGTATGGACAGGCATAAGCTACGGACAATGAACACAATTGCATTTTAAATCGATGGCAATTTGAATGCACAGAGATACCGTGACGAGATCCTGAGGCCCATTGTCGTGCCATTCATCCGCCACCATCACCTCACGTTTCAGCACAATAATGCACGGCCCCATGTCACAAGGATCTGTTCACAATTTCTGGAAGCTGAAAATGTCCCAGTTCTTCCATGGCCTGCATACTCACCAGACATGTCACTGATTGAGCATGTTTGGGATGCTCTGGATTGACGTGTACGACAGCGTGTTCCATATCTGAATTCCCAGTCATGTGAAATCCATAGATTAGGGCCTAATTTATTCATTTCAATTGACTGATTTCCTTATATGAACTGTAACTCAGTAAAATCTTTGAAATAGTTGCATGTTGCGTTTATATTTTTGTTCAGTGTAGATTTGGTCCACGCGCTCCTTTTAAGGTTATGGAACATTTTGGAATAAACCAATAGATTTTTTTTATAAAATAGAGTGCAGACCTTCATTGTTTCCCATCAGATTAGAAAAATTGGAGATATTATACATTGAATGTTACACATCGTTTTTGTAAGTGAAACTAGGCGCAAACAGAGGTGATTATGATATGAAATATTGCCTCTGGACGTTTATCATGCTGTGAAGATCCCCACAAGGCGATAAAAAAAGTAATATATTGTAAATTAACTCCTGAAATGTCTACGGCATTGAAAGCATTCTATATTTGCATCTTTAAATGTATTTACAAGTTCAACATGGCTGCCTATTCAGATGCACGAAGGTTGTGTAAATACAGAGAGCAGTGCAAGATTAGTCAAATATGCATACTAGTAGCACATTCATATTGTACCATGTACTGTACAATTCCTACATTTAAATTGCAGTAACTGTTTAGTCATTGAGCCTTGTTCTTCATCGGTTCATTAAACGAAAAGGTTGTAGATTAAATGGTGGTTTACTGTAAAAATGCCCAGGTGTTTTTTTCTCATGCTCTCCCACTGTAAGGCTTAGTACCGACTAGTTATGTTTAGCTGGACACTACCACGGCATTTAGGCAATGCAATATGTGTTGTATTGTATGTGCACTTGCAGTACAACATGAATACATCTATTAACTGTCATTTATTAACTGTCATTTATGTGTGTTCTGATAATCACTAATTCTGGGATATGTATATGTAAGAACTTTATCTAGTTTTATTTTCTTATGCTGATGGTTGAAAGCCTAAATACAAAATATTTACTTCAATTTTCTGAGGTTCTGTAACCGTATGAAATAGAATCAAGTGGATGATATACGGGTGATGTTCAGCAGTCTATCATTTTAGCACGTCATTTTGTGTTTCTTTTAATAGAGAAACCCTCAACTATTGTAGTGATACAGAATCAAATGTGGTATGGTACATGTTGTCATTTAAATAAGAAATGTGCCTTTTTAAAATTGACCTGTGTTACATGACTCTTACCACTTGATCCAGTTTTATATGCAAAATAGCTATTTGTATATAAACAGTAACTTTAAAGCATGCATTTGTAAAGAAATAATAAATGGAGATCATTGATTTGCTTTATTTAGTTTTGGTTGTCATTTATGGCTTCTCTTTACTGTGCACGACTAGTTAATTTTCCAAAGATTACATCATAATCTGCCCTTGTAGCCCACACTCTTGATCACCTCACCCACTTGTCCCCTGCTTCTGAATTTCCAAAATTTTTGAACGATGCATTGCAAAACAAACTGAATGTAATGGATCTAATTTAGTGGTGAGTGGATGCTATTTTGTATTTTATTCTAAGAACACAGATACCTTAAAAGAAAGGTAGGTGCGTGGATCAGAAAACCAAACAGTATCTGGTGTGACCACCATTTCCCTCAAGCAGCACGACACATATCCTTCGCATTGAGTTGATCAGGCTGTTGATTGTGGCCTGTGGAATGTTGTGTCACTCTTCAACAGCTGTGCGAAGTTGCTGTTCATTGCTTGCCCATATCATAACCCCACCGCCACCATTGGGCACTCTGCTGGTCCTGGGGTGGCGTGGTTACACGTGGTCTGCGGTTGTGAGGCCGGTTGGACGTACTGCCAAATTCTCTAAAACGACGTTGGAGTCTGCTTATGGTACAGAAATGAATTTTAAATTCTCTCGCAACATCTCTGGTGGACATTTCTGCAGTCAGCATGCCAATTGCACGCTTCCTCAAAACTTGAGACATATGTAGCATTGTGTTGTGTGACAAAACTGCACATTTTAGAGTGGCTCTTTTATTGTCCCCAGCACAAGAAGCACCTGTGTAATGATCAAGCTGTTTAATCAGCTTCTTGATATGCTACACCTGTCAGGTGGATGGATTATCTTGGCAAAGGACAAATGCTCACTAACAGAGATTTAAACAAATTTGTATACAAAATTAGAGAAAGAAGCTTTTTGTACGTTTGGAAAATTTCTGGGATCTTTTATTTCAGCTCATGAAACATGGGACCAACACTTTACATGTTGCATTTATATTTTGTTAAGTGTAGTTAAGGGGGAAAAACTGATAATACATTAGTGTGATAAAAATGTTTAGTTTGAACTAAAAACTGTTCTGGTTTACTAAGGGTTTTGAAAAACGTTGTTTTAATCTAGGTTGTATAAATCAAGAGTACCAAGAGATTTGTCTACCGTATGTGTAAAAAAACACAAAGTACAAAACACACAAGCCAAAAGGAGTGGTCTTACAATCAACTGACAAGCAAACCCTTTATTGCATTGATTTGACCTTGAACATTCAGAGCCTGCTTGTATATTAAAACCAAAAACATCAGTGAAGAAAAAGTGGACCTTCAAGTACTGCCTCAAAACACTTGTCCAAGCATATTACATCTCAATGTATAACATGAGACAGAAAACACATTGAATGACAACTATGGGCTCGATTAAATCCGTATCGCCGTAGTTCAGAGCTATAGCGGCTTATAACCACACTGACATTTGTATTTTTTTAATGTTATTAGTTATACCAAGAGTTGACGTTTTTACAAGGATTGTGATTGCTGAAAATAGCACGCTTGAAATGTAAATGTAATTTCCGGTCTTCGCGAACATTGCCTTTACATTTCAATCGAGCTATAGCGAGTTTTGCCGTTACGGATTGAAGTCATCAATCTGTCAGTGAAGACACAGGTGCTCCTGGGTGAACCATCACAGATTCTGGCAGTGACTCCGGCATCTTTGCTGTGAAACTCTGGGGGGCACTGACAGACACAGACAGTGGACTGAGGTGGGAATGTTGAGAATGTGGATGTTGAGCCACTGGAGCCCAGTGACTGCTGGTTTGAGAGGCAGATGCATGCCCATGACTGAGTCCATGGCCGAAGCTGTGTTCGTGACTATGTCCATAACCTTGGCTGTGGCTGCAGCTGTGTCCATGTTCGTGACTATGTCCGTGACTTGGCCCAAAGCTATGCTTGAGGCCATATCCATGGTTGTGTCCGTAATAACCTGAGAGCTGAACAGGGCTCCCCTGTGTATAGTAGGAGTGGGCCCAGCCTTCAAATGTCTTTGGTGTGGTCTCGGTAGCCTGTAGGTTGGAGGTAAAGGACACTGGAGCGTAGGCTTGGACTGGGTAGGAGCCTGGGGTTGGAATGATTCTGCAATCAATGAGAACGTGGACAGAATTCAGAGAGCCTATCTATACCAGTAATTCTCTATCTAATCATGGGGGACCACTAGGTGCCTATTGTACAGTTTCAATTACAGCTGAGGATCATCAATTATAACTGCACCTCATTATACTGTAGTACATTATGTGCTCTGGCTTGCACACAGCAATTGTTATTTAATGACCTCTTGTCTTGTCTGATAAATGATATGTCTGGTGCTTTCTTAGTACTCACGGTGGGTGGACCGTCTTCCTTCTCTCCTCTGTTGATGCAGGGACATACAGGACACCAATGTTCCTCAGCAGCCTGAAAGGCATCTTCTTGTCCAGCACTGATGCCCTGGCATCGGACATGTCCAGAAGTGAGAGCCAGCCCTTTCCGTCTGTTTCACCAGTGCAAGTTAAGGAGAATGTGTGACGCAGTGATGCAATATTTTTTCTAAACAAACATGCCATAATGTTCAGCAGCAGGATTCATATACAACACCTATAACCTATTACCACTTAACTACACTACTAAGCACACTTATAAAGCTGTGACATACTGCAGAGGAGTGTATCAGTTATTTTGAACCACAATGAGGTTGGAGTAAGGATACAGATCCCCCCTGCGATGATGGCGATGGCATTGCAAAGGAAGACAGTGTGTGGGACCAAAAGTGTTATGGTGAACAGAAACAGCCAGGGCAGGGCTAACATGGGTACAGTGACCCCGAAAAGAAAGCCCTTAACCATACGGGAGTGCACTGTGGCCATACCCATAAGGGAGAGGGACACTGGAATGAACCCCTCCACCTGGTTCTGGGCAGATGCACCAAACAGTAGCAGACCCAGTATGGTGTACAACACCCCTGTGCTGATAGAGAGCAGCAGAAACATGAGGAGGAACCGAACAGTGCCCACACTCTTCTCAATGCCTCCACAGAGGGGCACCAGAACCCCAATACTGAGGAGTAGCTGGGTCACTGTCTTGTGGTGGAAGGAGTATGTGATGAGCTTGTGCACTGCAAAGGAAGAGGAAAGGATTAAAACATAAATGATAGGGTTGACAGACATAAGCTACACTGGTGTGTTGTGCTGTAGCCTACTGGCACCATCTGTTACATTAGCTATAAGTTTTAATAATAATAATAATGTGGTCCTCTGTAGCTCAGCTGGTAGAGCACGGCGCTTGAAACGCCAAGGTAGTTGGTTCGATCCCCGGGACCACCCATACACAAAAATGTATGCACGCATGACTGTAAGTCGCTTTGGATAAAAGCGTCTGCTAAATGGCATATTATTATTATTATTATTATTATTATTATTATTATTATAATAATATGCCATTTAGCAGACGCTTTTATCCAAAGCGACTTACAGTCATGCGTGCATACATTTTTGTGTATGGGTGGTCCCGGGGATCGAACCCACTATCTTGGCGTTACAAGAGCCGTGCTCTACCAGCTGAGCTACAGAGGACCACCATTCTAGCAAGCTAGCTAACGTTACAACACTCTCATACAAAGTAGCTACTGAGCATATATAACTGTTGATTCACTCAGACCCTCCTAGCTAACTTACCATGCCCATTGCCAAAAACTGTCGTTCCAAGACTGAAGACATCCTCTGATAAACCGAAATATGTAGTGACAGTAAACAAAACAAATGATACTATAATGACAGCAACAATCCCACTCGTGAGCCTGAACTCAGGAGTAAAACTCTTGAACCTCTGAACCATATGTTTTAAAATTATTCGGGATATCATTTTGATGACCAATGCATATTTGTCAAACTAGTACTTGGATAATCAAGCACAATAATCAATCA
Source organism: Coregonus lavaretus (assembly GCF_964263955.1). NCBI lineage: Eukaryota > Metazoa > Chordata > Actinopteri > Salmoniformes > Salmonidae > Coregonus > Coregonus lavaretus. The sequence continues at coordinate 5,115,586 of NC_140020.1, read as the reverse complement.
ACTTTTCCTCCAATATTGCGCAACACTTTAGCCAGATTGTAGGTAGCTAGCTAGCTAGAGGTTCCCACTAGATAACACAGCCACAAAGTACAAATAGGCTATATCGTAAAAATTAATGAAAACAAAAATAGGCTTTTTGGTCTTAATTTAAGGTTGGGCATAAGGTTAGCAGTGTGGTTAAGTTTAAAATCAGAGTTTAAGAAGATGAATTGTAGAAATAGGCGGGCAAGCTTGCTAAGCAAAAACAAATGTACTGGACTTCCGCATTTGGATTCGTCACAACCACAAAGTTGCTCAACTGTTGCTCAGATCATCAAGTGCTGCATTTGAAGACACTGCCACCTGCTGACATGTGCCTCAAATGTGATGATCAAAGAGTCCTCTACAGCCATTTCAGTTAGATAGCTAGATAGATTTTATTTGACAGTTATAAATTACGACCAGGGGGAGATACCACCAGTCCAGTCCCATACAAGCCTTTCCTGTGACGTATTATGCGCGCCCATAAAACTGTGACCTATTGTGACGTAACCAAGCATAAATTCACTACATAAACTGTGTTCAGCTTTGATATCATCAGTACAATCGCTTTCTTCAGTAAGGTTGTTTCAGGTGCATAGTCTGCCCTAGCTGACACTGTGCAGAGAATAAATACTACGATTGGAAACGGTTGGATAGACCCGTCCTTGGAGTTTAGAACGTCTGGTAGGCTCTTACATTCTTTGGTCCCAAATGGCACCCTGTAGTGTACTACTTTTGACCTGTGCCCATTGGGCTCAGGTCAAAATAAGTGCAATATATGGGCACTGGGGTGCCATTTGGGACATGCCCTTTATGCGTGTATGTGCCAGGATATGTTTTGTGCCAATCAATTGATGGAAATGTATCCCTCAGAAAGCAAGATGAATCATAATGATGAGAGAATCAAAAGAGCTTTAAGGCGCCGCCCTTATGTGGTAAATATCAAATATATATATATATTTAAAAAATCTTCTGTTTTTGTTATCACCTTTGAAATGGAGTGTTGTGTTGACAGTTGAATCCAGTGAGGGTGAACACCCCTGATTCTGTGATGTGGCCAACCGGCAAAGTGCGCAGAAGGCCAAGGCCTGTAAGTCAAATCTGACCTGAAAACAATAACACATAAACATTAGTTATGCTGCATGTACAAACTGCAGTTATCACAGTAAAAGCAAGTGCAGATATCCCTCCTTATCTAACCACATTTGAAATGGAATATTGTCTTGACAGTCTACATCAGTGCAGACCCCTCAGATCCACAAAAGGCCTGTATGTCACATTCAAATCAACCACATAACAGTAGCTACTTAAATTATTTATTGATAGCTACATCATTTATTTCCAAGTTATTTCCAAGGCCAAAATGAGCAAAAGAGTGTTACATTTTTTCTTTACTGTTCACAGCCAATCATTGTGAGCTGTGGGCAGGAACAGACATCTGGGGATGGATGGGACATCAATCCAGAGCCTCTTAGCCAGGTCAGACATCTCTGCTGTTCCCATAGAGACAGAACAGATAGATCAATCTGTTGATTCATATGGCCATTTTGGTTGGCTTGGTTGAATTGACAATCATTCATTAGAAATGCTAAAGAATCCTACAGTATGGAAAGTCTTTAGCCCTATCCCTAATGTTATGGGAGTTGCATTTATTGCATTTCAATACACTTGCATTTTCAATTACCCATAAATTACTCACTACTTGTACAACTATGTTGGATTGCCTAAATATTCAACATTTTCTTGACAGTCAATGCCAGTGTATTCTATGGCTGCCCTAAGTACATGCCTTTGTCTGTCTCCTCAGTCTGGAAGGGTGACTCGGCTGATGGATAGAAATTATGATGGGGTGATCTCATCCTCCAACTCTGACATCTCTATCTACTCCTTCACTGACTGTGAATCTGAGGTAAGACAGTTGTACACCATGTCTTTGTTGAGTGACATCACTGTAAAGAGATTAGTCTCTGACTAGTTTACTCTGATACACAGTCTGATGATGAGGATCATGAAAGGAGGACACCACCGCTGAAAGTGAAGGATGAGGAGGATGGAAAGCTGACAAGGCTTAAAGTGAGGGATATGGTAGAGGACGACGATCTTTCTCTCCAATCCTTCGATGAGTCAGACTTTCTGGTATGTTCTGCAGCATGTATTTGAGTAACTCTTTGACTGAATGTGAAGAATGGACTATGACCAACTAGCTCTATGACACACAGCGTGATAATGGCAATGATGCCTCTGCTGAGGACAGTCCAGGGCCTTCAAAGGAACCACTGAGAAAAGGGGCTTCACTGAAGGACCCTCGACTGGTAGGCTCTTACGTGTGTGTGTGTGTGTGTGTGTTAGTGGTGCGCGGGCAGCTGTTTGTTCAACCGAACCCACCCGCAATTGCTAATAACCCAGCCGCAACCGCCCGACTATATGTGATAAAGTGAAAATCTGAGGCCCGCACCTGACCCTAACCCGCAAATATAGAACACCGTCAGAACGATTTCTTAGCAGGGGGTGCAGGATTTTTTTGTGCCTAATTTGGATATGTTTCTGCTTATAATTTCCAACATTTTGGTAGGCTATTTGTTAGTCAACTTGTCTATAATTAGAGAGAAGACTAAATAAACCAAAAACGTTTAGGGATCAAGAAGAAAATGCAATAACTCAAGAAAAAAAGGGAAACATTTTCTGTGCAAAATTTCCAAATGACATCAGTTTGACGGGTTGAAAACGACCAGACATGTTTCTGATAAGATTTCAGTTTGGCTTGGATGCACATTTTATGTGGTTGAAATATTATCAGCTTTTATGATGCTGATAAAGCAGTCCCTAGCTGCGCATTCGCATTCCCTCAAGATGCTGAAAGAAATCATATTTCTCCACTGCTGTTCCCGAGTCAAAATAAAGCCTACATTTGGTGTAGCCTATCATTTTACTGCAAGAAATGCTTAATTCTGCAGGAGTTAATATTAAGACTGTGAGAGGTTAAAGATCTACAGTCAGTGTCCAGATTTCAGTTTCCATTTAATCCATCTGAACAGTAGGCTGTTTGTTCCCTTGACGTGCCATAGGCCTATTTGAATCCCCCTCTTGTGACTGTCGAATTTCTATAGTGCCTCACAATCATCACACATAACATAGGCACTGCCATCATCCTCTTTTAACACTTCACCAAATATTTTCCAAACATTACTTTTCTGGCCGTCCCTTCTTTATTTTCAACTTTCCATTTCGTAGCTTTTCTCTTATTGAATTAAAGCGTTTGGTGATTGGTGTGTAGTCTATCTGGCGCGCGTCAAGTTATGCCCTAAAGTTTAGGCTTACGCACTAATGCCAAATAGCCTATAGATATAACTTGCACAATAATTATACATTTATGGATTTTTTAATGTATTGTTTTCTGTTTATTCAACAATATTTCATGACCCTAAATCCGCCGCCCTGTGGATATAACCGCGGGACTTCTGGTTATGAGTCAACCCGCGCATCACTAGTGTGTGTCACATCTCAATTGTTTGACCCTATGTCTGTACAGATTATTGTGGCCAAACCCAACATCCCTGTCATTGTTGCTCCGCATGCTGTGGAGTACTTACCATACCACCACAGCCCTCGCCTGGCCCCAATCACCAACCTGAGCGAGAACGGTAGGAAGCTGCTCCAGAAAATGTCAGGAGTGGCCCCACAGGTGAGAGGAAATACAGAAAGCCCTTGCCTGGCCCCCATCACCAATACAGGAAGCCCTCGCCTGGCCCCCATCACCAACCTGAGTGAGAACAGCAGGAAGCTGCTCCAGGAAACGGCGCAGAAAATGGCAGGAGTGTACCCACAGGTGAGAGGAAATACAGAAAGCCCTTGCCTGGCCCCCATCACCAATAAAGGAAGCCCTCGCCTGGCCCCCATCACCAACCTGAGTGAGAACAGCAGGAAGCTGCTCCAGGAAACGGCGCAGAAAATGGCAGGAGTGTACCCACAGGTGAGAGGAAACAGGAAGGGGATATTGGCCATATGTCCTACAGTATATCATAACTCTAGATATTGTAGCTCAAGAGTAGAAAATAGCCATAAGCTTATATTACTTTATCTCCTTGTCCACATTATTCAGGAAGGGAAGGTCAAAAGGAAAAAGGGCAAGGCAAAAAAGAGAGTGAAGCAAGAGCAGGCTAGTAACATGAAGCAGGTGGAAAATGTTGGAGAAAGTAAGGAGGACAAGAAAGAGGAAAAGAAGAGTCTGAGGAAGAGGTGAGGAAATAGAAGAAGGAGAAGTAGAACATAACAAGGGCATTTTTGAGATTTATAGAAATAGAATTAGGTAGAGAATTATAGAAATAGAATGAGGTAGCAGAGAAAGAGCAGCTATCTGATGTGTAAGTGAAAACTACTATTTATTCTCCTGTTTGATTGACAGGTTTCTCCAGTGGCTGCTGCCCAAACTTAGATGTTTGAATAAATAATGTCCATCTACTACTACAACACACACACACACAGATATTTTGAGTATTGCTTACTCCTCCAATACACACAGAAACTTAATTTCAGACACAGGAACTATGTTTAGAAAAATACACATATTGGTCTCGTTCTAATATTTTGAGACATGCACTATTCTTTAAAATAAAAAAACTACAAAAAATGTTTGAAATATGCATTTTCAATAAAGCTTTTGAAATTGCAATTATTTGTGTCAGACTGTTTTTTTGTTCTTCATTAATTACAGCAAGGGAACAATTATTGTAGTGACATTACATGACATGTTATGTACCAGTGGGTGTTTTATATTCTGCTGTCCTGCACTGGATCCCACTGTAGGTGGCAGTAGTGCACAAAATAGTTGGTTTGCTCACCAGAAACCCAACCAGGCAGAGAGACTATTGTTACCATGCAACGAGCAGATGCTTCAGTGCAGGGTTGCCATGTCCGCAGTTTTGCTAACATTTGGGCTACTTTGAAAACGATGTCGCGGGGGGTAAACATGGCATTTCTTCAAACAAAACATATTTTTCACTGTGACCTGCTGCTGACTACCAGGCAGTGAGCAGGCAGGTTGTTACTGAATGAGCAGTAGGAAGGGGGAGGGCCGTGTTTTTGTGTGTGTGTTTTAGAGCCACAGCAGGCAGCTGAGTCACCGGCCATCAAGTATGCTATTAATTTGTATGCCATTGTAGGATACTGTAGCCTACCATTTGATACAATAAATATGTTGAAATTAAGATATCACTGGAGTCATTGCAAGTCAATTTGTGCCACTTGTGTAGCCTACCTGGAGCTGGCAAACGGATTTAATAAATAGCCTATAACTTTAAGCATATGTTTTCGTTTCAGTCTCCTCCATCTCCACTAACCGAAGATAATTGTATATATTTTTTTCTATTAATGATGTAAAATAAACAGTTGTACAGAAAGACTCTTCTGAAGGCCAAATTACAGAGGAGGAACTTCTTGATGCAATTAAAGCCTTTAAGTCTGGGAAAACTCCAGGGTTGGATGGCATACCAGTCGAGGTATACCAAACCTCATTTGATATACTCAGAGGACCCTTATTAGCATGTTTTAACCACACCTACAAAAATGGTAGATTATCAGATACTCAACAAGAAGGTCTGATTTCATTATTACTGAAACAGCATCCAAGTGGTAAATATAAAGATCCGGTCCATTAAAAAAATTGGAGGCCCCTTAAATTGGAGGCCCCTTAAAATTTAAAAATTAAATGAGCAAAAAAAAGATTCAATTTTATTTGGAACGGCAAGCCAGACAAAATTAAACGGGCCTATTTATATAATGAACATGAATTCAGAGGGCAGAAATTATTAAATATTAAAGCATTAGACCTCTCACTAAAGGCTTCAGTCATGCAAAAGTTATACTTAAATCCAAACTGGTTTTCTAGCAGATTAATAAGAATATCTCACCCCATGTTCAAGAATGGCCTTTTCCCCTTTATTCAGATTACAACCTCTCACTGAAAATGAAATCATCTCCAAAATATCACTATTTTAAAAATAAGCCATAGAAAGTTGGTTGCGATTTCAGTTTAATCCACCAGAAAAGACAGAACAAATAATACAACAAATAATGTGGTTAAACTCAAATATAATTTTTATATTATTATTTTTTCAAAAAAATGTTTAAAAAAGGTATAATCTTTGTAAATGATATCATAAATAGGACTAGTGGAGTTATGTCACACATGCAGCTAACAAAAATATATGGAAATGTCTGCTCTACCCAAAATTACAACCAACTAATTGCAGCATTAACGCAAAAATGGAAGAGGCAAGTGGAAGGGGGAAAAAATAAGGAACTTGTCTTCATTAAAGACCAAAATTGGTTAATGAAAATTGTGATAAATAAAAAAGTATATCAGTTTTATTTAAGGACAAAAAATTTGACAGCTGTGCCATATAGATTGCAAAATAGTTGGAAAGAGATTTTCGATGTACCGATACCATGGCACATGGTTTATGAACTGATACGCAAAACAACGCCGGATTCAAAACCTAACATTTTTCAATTAAAATTATTATACAAAATTCTTGCAACCAATAGAATGTTATATATATGGGGGATACAACCATCCCAGCTCTGCAGATTTTTCTGCGAAGAGACCGATTCATTAGATCATTTGTTTTGGTACTGTCCATGTGTAGCTTGTTTTTGGTCAAAGGTCCAGGAAGAAGAAGTGCAACATTTACCTGGAGCTAACTCTGCAGATAGCACTACTGGGTGATTTGAAAAGTCATAGTCAATCGATCAATAATATAATAATACTTTTAACAAAAATGTTTATCTTTAATTTACAATCTGTAGAAACTATGAGAATAGAAAGGTTCAGAACTTTTGTGAAACATCACAGCACAGTTGAAAAATATATGGCAAATGTAAATAAAAAATGGATGGTGTTAAGAGATAGATGGGAGGGGTTGAGTGGAGCTGAAGGGTGGGATTAAAAACAACAAGATAACTAATGTAAAATATATTGTGATGGGACCAACACTTTACATGTTGCATTTATATTTTTGTTAAGTGTAGTTAAGGGGGAAAAACTGATAATACATTAGTGTGATAAAAATGTTTAGTTTGAACTAAAAACTGTTCTGGTTTACTAAGGGTTTTGAAAAACGTTGTTTTAATCTAGGTTATATAAATCAAGAGTACCAAGAGATTTGTCTACCGTCTGTGTAAAAAAACACAAAGTACAAAACACACAAGCCAAAAGGAGTGGTCTTACAATCAACTGACAATCAAACCCTTCTTGCATTGATTTGACCTTGAACATTCAGAGCCTGCTTGTATATTCAAACCAAAAACATCAGTGAAGAAAAAGTGGACCTTCAAGTACTGCCTCAAACCACTTGTCCAAGCATATTACATCTCAATGTATAACATGAGACAGAAAACACATTGAATGACAACTATGGGCTCGATTAAATCCGTATTGCCGTAGTTCAGAGCTATAGCGGCTTATAACCACACTGACATTTTTTATTTTTTTTATGTTATTAGTTATACCAAGATTTGACGTTTTTACAAGGATTGTGATTGCTGAAAATAGCACGCTTGAAATGTAAATGTAATTTCCGGTCTTCGCGAACATTGCCTTTAAATTTCAATCGAGCTATAGCGAGTTTTGCCGTTACGGATTGAAGTCATCAATCTGTCAGTGAAGACACAGGTGCTCCTGGGTGAACCATCACAGATTCTGGCAGTGACTCCAGCATTTTTGCTGTGAAACTCTGGGGGGCACTGACAGACACAGACAGTGGACTGAGGTGGGAATGTTGAGAATGTGGATGTTGAGCCACTGGAGCCCAGTGACTGCTGGTTTGAGAGGCAGATGCATGCCCATGACTGAGTCCATGGCCGAAGCTGTGTTCGTGACTATGTCCATGACCTTGGCTGTGGCTGCAGCTGTGTCCATGTTCGTGACTATGTCCGTGACTTGGCCCAAAGCTATGCTTGAGGCCATATCCATGGTTGTGTCCATTATAACCTGAGAGCTGAACAGGGCTCCCCTGTGTATAGTAGGAGTTGGCCCAGCCTTCAAATGTCTTTGGTGTGGTCTCGGTAGCCTGTAGGTTGGAGGTAAAGGACACTGGAGCGTAGGCTTGGACTGGGTAGGAGCCTGGGGTTGGAATGATTCTGCAATCAATGAGAACGTGGACAGATTTCAGAGAGCCTATCTATACCAGTAATTCTCTATCTAATCATGGGGGACCACTAGGTGCCTATTGTACAGTATTCAATTACAGCTGCGGATCATCAATTATAACTGCACCTCATTATACTGTAGTACATTATGTGCTCTGGCTTGCACACAGCAATTGTTATTTAATGACCTCTTGTCTTGTCTGATAAATGATATGTCTGGTGCTTTCTCAGTACTTACGGTGGGTGGACCGTCTTCCTTCTCTCCTCTGTTGATGCAGGGACATACAGGACACCAATGTTCCTCAGCAGCCTGAAAGGCATCTTCTTGTCCAGCACTGATGCCCTGGCATCGGACATGTCCAGAAGTGAGAGCCAGCCCTTACCGTCTGTTTCACCAGTGCAAGTTAAGGAGAATGTGTGACGCAGTGATGCAAGATTTTTTCTAAACAAACATGCCATAATGTTCAGCAGCAGGATTCATATACAACACCTATAACCTATTACCACTTAACTACACTACTAAGCACACTTATAAAGCTGTGACATACTGCAGAGGAGTGTATCAGTTATTTTGAACCACAATGAGGTTATAGCCGGCCGCGACCGGGAGACCCATGGGGCGGCGCACAATTGGCCCAGCGTCGTCCAGGGTAGGGGAGGGAATGGCCGGCAGGGATGTAGCTCAGTTGGTAGAGCATGGCGTTTGCAACGCCAGGGTTGTGGGTTCGATTCCCACGGGGGGCCAGTATGAAAAATTAAAAAATAACTCACTAACTGTAAGTCGCTCTGGATAAGAGCGTCTGCTAAATGACTAAAATGTAAATGTAAATGAGTAAGGATACAGATCCCCCCTGCGATGATGGCGATGGCATTGCAAAGGAAGACAGTGTGTGGGACCAAAAGTGTTATGATGAACAGAAACAGCCAGGGCAGGGCTAACATGGGTACAGTGACCCCGAAAAGAAAGCCCTTAACCATACGGGAGTGCACTGTGGCCATACCCATAAGGGAGAGGGACACTGGAATGAACCCCTCCACCTGTTTCTGGGCAGATGCACCAAACAGTAGCAGACCCAGTATGGTGTACAACACCCCTGTGCTGATAGAGAGCAGCAGAAACATGAGGAGGAACCGAACAGTCCCCACACTCTTCTCAATGCCTCCACAGAGGGGCACCAGAACCCCAATACTGAGGAGTAGCTGGGTCACTGTCTTGTGGTGGAAGGAGTATGTGATGAGCTTGTGCACTGCAAAGGAAGAGGAAAGGATTAAAACATAAATGATAGGGTTGACAGACATAAGCTGCACTGGTGTGTTGTGCTGTAGCCTGCTGCTGTAGCCTACTGGCACCATCTGTTACATTAGCTATACGTTTTAGCAAGCTAGCTAACGTTACAACACTCTCATTCAAAGTAGCTACTGAGCATATATGACTGTTGATTCACTCAGACCCTCCTAGCTAACTTACCATGCCCATTGCCAAAAACTGTCGTTCCAAGACTGAAGACATCCTCTGATAAACCGAAATATGTAGTGACAGTAAACAAAACAAATGATACTCTAATGACAGCAACAATCCCACTCGTGAGCCTGAACTCAGGAGTAAAACTCTTGAACCTCTGAACCATATGTTTTAAAACTATTCGGATATCATTTTGATGCCCAATGCATATTTGTCAAACTTGGATAATCAAGTACAATAATCAATCTTTTCCTCCAATATTGCGTAAAACTTTAGCCAGATTATAGGTAGCTAGCTAGCTAGCTAGAGGTTCCCACTAGATAACAAAGCCACAAATTACAAATAGGCTATATCTTAAAAATTAATGAAAACAAAAATAGGCTTTTTGGTCTTAATTTAAGGTTGGGCATAAGGTTAGCAGTGTGGTTAAGTTTAAAATCCGAGTTTAAGAAGATGAATTGTAGAAATAGGCGGGCAAGCTTGCTAAGCAAAAACAAATGTACTGGACTTCCGCATTTGGATTTGTCACAACCACAAAGTTGCTCAACTGTTGCTCAGATCATCAAGTGCTGCATTTGAAGACACTGCCACCTGCTGACATGTGCCTCAAATGTGATGATCAAAGAGTCCTCAACAGCCATTTGAGTTAGATAGCTAGATAGATTTTATTTGACAGTTATGAATTACGACCAGGGGGAGATACCACCAGTCCAGTCCCATACAAGCCTTTCCTGTGACGTATTATGCGCGGCCATAAAACTGTGACCTATTGTGACGTAACCAAGCATAAATTCACTACATAAACTGTGTTCAGCTTTGATACAATCAGTACAATCGCTTTCTTCAGTCAGGTTGTTTCAGGTGCATAGTCTGCCCTAGCTGACACTGTGCAGAGAATAAATACTATTGCCTATTACTATTACTGTGCCCATTGGACTCAGGTCAAAATAAGTGCAATATATGGGCACTGGGGTGCCATTTGGGACATGCCCTTTATGCGTGTGTGTGCCAGGATATGTTTTGTGCCAATCAATTGATGGAAATGTATCCCTCAGAAAGCAAGATGAATCGTAATGATGAGTGAATCAAAAGAGCTTTAAGGCGCCGCCCTTATGTGTTAAATATCAAATATATATATATATATTTTAAAAATCTTCTGTTTTTGTTATCACCTTTTAAATGGAGTGTTGTGTTGACAGTTGAATCCAGTGAGGGTGAACACCCCTGATTCTGTGATGTGGCCAACCGGCAAAGTGCGCAGAAGGCCAAGGCCTGTAAGTCAAATCTGACCTGAAAACAATAACACATAAACATTAGTTATGCTGCATGTACAAACTGCAGTTATCACAATAAAAGCAAGTGCAGATATCCCTCCTTATCTAACCACATTTGAAATGGAATATTGTCTTGACAGTCTACTTCAGTGCAGACCCCTCAGATCCACAAAAGGCCTGTATGTCACATTCAAATCAACCACATAACAGTAGCTACTTAAATTATTTATTGATAGCTACATCATTTATTTCCAAGTTATTTCCAAGGCCAAAATGAGCAAAAGAGTGTTACATTTTTTCTTTACTGTTCACAGCCAATCATTGTGAGCTGTGGGCAGGAACAGACATCTGGGGATGGATGGGACATCAATCCAGAGCCTCTTAGCCAGGTCAGACATCTCTGCTGTTCCCATAGAGACAGAACAGATAGATCAATCTGTTGATTCATATGGCCATTTTGGTTGGCTTGGTTGAATTGACAATCATTCATTAGAAATGCTAAAGAATGGGGCGGAGCTAGCATGTTGGAGTGAACGGCTGTGTGTGAGAGGCTCCCGCAACTTTTTTGCGAAATAATCTAACCTAACTTACTTTATTGCACTTGTTACAACAAACTTTTCTTACTAATACAATATTGTAACTTTCTATGTGAAAATGCCTAGTAATAAGCGACCAAAGGACAATAAATCCACATCAGAGGTCTACACCCCACCAAACAACGAGACAAACATGGCGGAAGGCACAGGTAACAACGTGACACTTACAGAACTTACCCGGGCTTTGGGAGAACTACGTGTTGCTATAGCGGAGGATCTTAAGGCTACTATTGCTGAACTGGACACTAAAATCGAGAGCACCATTCGAACGGTCGCTTCGCAGGGCCAGAGTATTGTGGACCTTGAGAAAGCTTCTGAATTCAACGCTGGTAGGATCGACGAGTTAGAGATGCTATGCACGTCATTGCAGGATAATGTGCAGAGGCTTTCTGTGAAAGTGGTCGACCTGGAGGGCAGATCCAGGCGGCATAACCTTTGCGTTGTGGGTCTGGCAGAAGGGGTGGAGGCGGGCTCTCGCCCCACCGACTTCTTCGCCAAGCTACTGAAGGATGCAATGGGACCGGATGTTTTGGCGTCGGATCCCCTAGTGGACCGTGCACATCGCGCCCTTGTCCCAGTGCCTGGACCGGGCCAGCGTCCTCGCCCAGTAATCATCTGTTGTCACAGTTTCAAGACCAAGGATCTTATCCTGCGCGAGGCTCGAATGAGGGGTAACCTGTTACATAAAGGGCACCCCTTTCGTGTCTATGAGGACTATGCGCCCGATGTGGCAAAGCACCGCGCTGGCTACAGAGATGTCATGACCAAACTCTACAAACTCCATCTTCACCCAGCCTTGCTCTTCCCTGCAAGACTAAGAATTACCCCGCCTTCCGGGGAGAAGATCTGGCTCTCCTCGGTTCTGGACGCAGAGAAGTTTGTCCGGGAATATACACCAATCCCCCGTACAGGTTAGAGTGCCTTGTCATTGTGTGTTAAGGTCTGCTCACGGACTCGAATCCATACCATACCATACCATAACGGGTGAAACCGTATTAAACGGTCTCAGCAAGGGCTACCGAACATGTAATACGATGAGCTGACCAATGGAGGGCGGTCAGAGCTCTCACTTAACGTTAATTTCACTTTCATTCCGACTGGGTTTAGAGCGATGCCTGTTTGGGAGGCCTTCCAGGTCGGATCATTGACACTTTCGGATGGATATACTTATATTCCCCCATTTTTGTTTTGTTTCGTTATTTATTTTTCAATTCTTACATTATTCCTGTGCGTACATATAATAATAATTATTTGTACTTTATTATTATTTTCTCTTAGCATTTTAGTATTATGTATGTGTATATTTTAAATTTGTATAGATTATTATTCTGGGGTATGCATGTTTGTGTATGTAGATGTGTGTGTATGGATGTATGTGTGTATGCGTGTGTATGTATCTGTATATATTTAAGAATATTTATTTTATATGTATATATTTTTTGGGGTGTGTGTATGTATGTGTGCGTGTATACGTGTGTATATGTGTGTGTGTGTGCGTATATATATATATATATACGTATGTGTGTGTGTGTATGTATGTAGGTATGCACATGTATGTGTGTGTGGATGTGTATGTGTGCACATATGTATATATAAATCACTATTTTTTTTAAATTATTTGAAAATAATGTATATTATTATTATTATTTTTACATTTTTTAATTTTTTTACATTTTTATTTACTTTGTTATTTTTTTGATTGGGGGGTACGTTCAATTTATCAAAATCCTTGTTCCCTTCTCCTAACCCACAATATGTAACTGTCCTGCTGTCTATGTCGGTTACTGATGGTTTATGTTTAGACCGGTATTGCTTAGCAATAGAATCTTGTGATGATACATCTTGCTTATCTCAGGGATTGACCCAAGATTAACCTTAAGTGCGCAATATGTTTAAGTTGCAACTTATTCTGTTTAGGTTTATTAGATGCTAATTGAACACTTTAAGTGCGGGAGCCTCCTCAGTTCATATGTTAGTAGAAGTTCTAGGATAGCGAGAGGTGAGCGCATAGTTGGGATTTTATTTGTGTTTTACCTCTTGTTCGAGGGCGCGCCGTGCTTTTTTGGCATCGGCCAGACAATGTGTTTGTTATTTTTATTTTCATATTTATTTCTGTCCTATGTGTGTATGCCTGTTAAATGTGGGTTGATGGGGGGGGGGGTAAAGGTTGGGGAAAGTAGGGGAACAGGGTGGAGAGTAAAGGTGCTTGCGGGGGGGGAGGGGTGGGTTGGATACTGCTCGGGTGTAGGTGCTACATATGCTGATCGTGATGGTTTGGTGCGCTTTCTTACCTTTTTAGTGAGTTACATGTTATGCAGGCCACCATAGGAACTACAAATGAGAGGAGGGCGGGACTTACATTCACTTCCTGGAATGTCAAGGGTTTAAACGAACCAATTAAGAGAGGCAGGGTCCTAGCCCACTTGAAAGCACTTTCGTCTGATATTATATTTTTGCAAGAAACCCATCTGAAAAACAAATCTCATAACAGACTTAAATGTAAGTGGGTGGGACAAGTGTATCACTCTAACTTCTCTGCCAAAACGAGAGGCACAGCGATTCTGGTACGGAAAGGAATTCCCTTTCTACATAAAACCACTATTGTGGATAAAGAGGGTCGTTATGTGATCGTAATAGGAGAGATCCATTCTACTTCTGTAACTCTACTAAATATCTATGGGCCAAACATTGATAACCCCTCTTTTTTCAAAAGAGTCCTTGCCCTGATTCCAGATATCTCCCATACTAATCTGGTCATTGGAGGGGACCTTAACTGTGTACTAGACCAATATTTGGATAGATCCTCTACCCGGCGAACCCCTACCTCCTATTCAAGCGAATTCTTGAATACCTACATAAAAAATTCTAACTTATTTGATATATGGAGGATCTCTAATCCTACGGGTAGGGAATACTCCTTTTACTCTCATGTTCACAATGTATATACTCGAATTGACTACTTTTTGGTTGATGCTAAACTACTCCCCTATACCTGTAATGTGAGATATCATGATATTATAATCTCTGACCACAGTCCACTCATCTTCTCCCTGAGATTGGGTGACATCGTACCAAACGAGAGGGTCTGGAGGTTGAATCCTCAGCTCCTCACAGAACCAACATTCTGTGAACATCTTAAAGACCAAATTACATTTTTCTTTGATACCAACGACAACACAGAGACTTCCCCAGCATTATTGTGGGAAACGCTGAAGGCTTATTTGAGAGGCTGTATCATCTCCTTTCAGACTGCCAGTAGGCAAAACAGAAAAAAATTGGTAGAACTGGAGGGACAAATTCACTTACTGGATAGGGAGAATGCTAGACATCCATCTATGGAGAAACATAAACAAATTATGTCTTTAAAATTTTAATACAATCAGATCCTCTCGGCTAAAATTGCTAAATCTTTTCTCTATGCCAAGCAAAAATATTTTGAGTTTGGTGACAAACCACACAAATTACTCGCCAGACAACTTCGAAAAAACGTGAGTGACCGAATGATTCACAAAGTTAAATCTGCATCTGGGGAATTACTCTCCTCCCCCAAAGACATCAATGACAGATTCCGTCAGTTTTATGAGACTCTATATACATCTAAAGCGGATCCTAATCCCTTAATTATGCATAACTTTTTGGAGGACTGTAATCTTCCTGCCCTGAACCAGGAAGACTCTAACTTCCTGAATAAGGAAATATCTCTTGAAGAAATTAGAGAAACAATTAAATCTCTAAAGAGTGGCAAGACCCCGGGCCCAGATGGATACCCTGGTGAATTCTATAAAACATTCAGCAACATGCTATCTCCCTACCTGCACAAAATGTTGGTTCGGGCCAATGAGGATGGAGCTCTCCCATCTACTTTGGATGAGGCGTTTATTACAGTTATACATAAGAAGGGTAAAGATCCGGAAGAGGTAGGGTCATACAGACCAATATCCCTCCTTAATACAGACCAAAAGATTTTAGCAAAAACTCTGGCTAACAGGCTTAGCACTTTAATTGGCAAATTGGTCCATTCGGACCAGACCGGCTTTATCCCTAATAGAAACTCATTCTTCAATCTCAGGCGCCTCTTCACATTATGTATTCTCAGAGGTTACCTAACGTGGACCTTGCCGTTATATCTCTTGACGCCGAAAAGGCCTTTGACCAAGTTGAGTGGCCCTATCTATTCAAGGTCCTACAGAAATTTAATATTGGAGATGGGTTCATAAATTGGATCCAGCTTTTATATAGGAACCCCTGTGCGAGAATACTCACTAACCAATCAATGTCGCCCCGATTTAACCTCCACAGAGGGACAAGGTAGGGTTGTGCGCTGTCGCCTATGCTCTTCGCCCTAATTATTGAACCTCTCGCTCAAGCGATCAGATCTCATTCAGCAATACACGGCTATAATACTAAAGATACTCTAAATAAGATTTCCCTATACGCAGATGATATTCTCCTCTATGTAACAGAACCCCACGCTAGTATTCCAGCTATTCTTGAGGTGATTAATTTGTTTGGTACCTTCTCGGGATATAGAATAAATTGGAACAAGAGGGAATTAATGCCCATACGGTTGCAAAACACCTCCTGGCTAGAACATCTTCCAGTTAAGTTATCTTCAGAAAAATGTATCTACCTTGGAATTGTAGTTACCAAACAATACTCCTTACTATTTAAAGAGAATTTCCCTTCTCTGATGCAAAATCTCAAGGCAAACAAACAGTTTTGGAGAACTCCCAATTTCTCTGCTCGGAAGAATTAATGCCATTAAAATGGTCTTCCTCCCACAACTGCTCTACCTATACCAGAACATCCCAGTATTCATACCTAAAT
This sequence comes from Coregonus lavaretus, assembly GCF_964263955.1. Classification (NCBI taxonomy): domain Eukaryota; kingdom Metazoa; phylum Chordata; class Actinopteri; order Salmoniformes; family Salmonidae; genus Coregonus; species Coregonus lavaretus. The sequence continues at coordinate 5,099,261 of NC_140020.1, read as the reverse complement.
CATTTCATAAACAACTGGACTCTATTATCAATCCTTTCATCTGGGATTATAAAACACACAGGATAGGTATAAAACACCTATGTAAATCCAAGATGGAAGGAGGATTGTCTCTCCCAAATTTTATATTTTACTATTGGGCCGCTAACCTCCGCGCTGTTACGTTTTTGCTGGATGACGCAACCCCGCCATCCAGCTGGCTTAGCATGGAGCGGGAGGAGTGTCACCCCTTCTCTATTGGTGCCGTGATTTTGTCACCTGTTAATCTGGAGATGTCACTTTACCATAACAATCCTATTATACATAGCACAGTCCGAATCTGGAAGCAAATTAAAGTCCACTTTGAGCTTAGACCAATATCATTCATGCTCCCTGTTGCCAGGAATCCCTCCTTTGCCCCCTCTAACCTTGATAACACCTTTGAGCGATGGGGAGAGTTGGGGATAAGTACCATAGGGGATTTATATATAGGAGGGACCTTTGCTTCCTTTGAAGCGCTGAGGGAAACTTATAACCTTCCCAGAAGTAACTTTTTCAGATACCTACAAATTAGAGACTATGTTAGAAAACACCTCCCAACATTTGAGAATGCTAAACCTTCCATGTTTGACGGATGCATAAAAATATGCCCCACCTCAGACAAACTGATATCTCGTCTATATGACGCTTTTCAATCTGTTAGCGCACCCTCTACAGATGCCATTAAGGCAAAATGGGAGGAAGAACTAGGGACTGATATTTCGGTGGCAGACTGGGAGGATAGCTTGGAGTATATCCACACCTGCTCCATTAACTCCAGACATCGTCTCATACAATTTAAGGTATTACACAGATTACACTACTCCAAAACTAAACTGCATAGGATATTTCCTGATACATCCCCTATGTGTGATAAATGTCAGGCTGAGCAGGGTCCACTACTCCACTGCTTTGCCCTATGCTCTAGTCTGTATGGTTATTGGTGTGGAATATTTGGGGTCCTCTCTGAAGTTCTGGAGACTTCAATAGACCCAGACCCGCTTCTGATAATCCTGGGAGTGTCCGATTCCCTAAACGGATTAACCAACTCCCAAAAACAACTCATCTCTTACAGTCTCATTTCGGCAAAAAAATTAATCTTGTTGTTTTGGAAAAGGAGGGAAGCGCCCTCTACCAAATTATGGCTCAGCGAAGTGGCAAAAACTGTACACTTAGAAAGAATTAGATATATTCTGAACAATAAATTATCAACATTTGATCAAATCTGGCAGCCTTTCCTCTCTTACCTGGACCAGTCGGTGCTGTGAATTTGTACTTTTTAACGCACTCTCAATTGTCATATTGTAATCTACCTTTGGGCAGCGTGTGCTGGCCCTGACACTCGAGCAGTCGGGAGGGGAATAGGGTGGAATAGGGGGGGATAAGTGGGGGGGGTTACATATACCCTTTTTCTTTCTACCTGTCCCTGTTCTGTATGTCGTGTTTTGTAATATTTGTTTTGTGTCCAGAACTCTGGGTCTTGTTGTTCATGTCTGTTCTCTTATGTTTAGATAAGAACTGTACACATGTCTTTCATACCTATACACCATTCTTGTGTGTGTTCAATAAAAAAATATTTGAACAGAGAAATGCTAAAGAATCCTACAGTATGGAAAGTCTTTAGCCCCATCCCTAATGTTATGGGAGTTGCATTTATTGCATTTCAATACACTTGCATTTTCAATTACCCATAAATTACTCACTACTTGTACAACTATGTTGGATTGCCTAAATATTCAACATTTTCTTGACAGTCAATGCCAGTGTATTCTATGGCTGCCCTAAGTACATGCCTTTGTCTGTCTCCTCAGTCTGGAAGGGTGACTCGGCTGATGGATAGAAATGATGATGGGGTGATCTCATCCTCCAACTCTGATGACATCTCTATCTACTCCTTCACTGACTGTGAATCTGAGGTAAGACAGTTGTACACCATGTCTTTGTTGAGTGACATCACTGTAAGGAGAATAGTCTCTGACTAGTTGACTCTGATACCCAGTCTGATGATGAGGATCATGAAAGGAGGACACCACTGCTGAAAGTGAAGGATGAGGAGGATGGAAAGGTGACAAGGCTTAAAGTGAGGGATATAGTAGAGGACGACGATCTTTCTCTCCACTCCTTCGATGAGTCAGACTTTCTGGTATGTTCTGCAGCATGTATTTGAGTAACTCTTTGACTGAATGTGGAGAATGGACTATGACCAACTAGCTCTCTGACACACAGTGTGATAATGGCAATGATGCCTCTGCTGAGGACAGTCCAGGGCCTTCAAAGGAACCACTGAGAAAAGGGGCTTCACTGAAGGACCCTCGACTGGTAGGCTCTTACGTGTGTGTGTGTGTGTGTGTGTGTGTTAGTGGTGCGCGGGTCAGCTGTTTGTTCAACCGAACCCACCCGCAATTGCTAATAACCCATCCGCAACCGCCCGACTATATGTGATAAAGTGAAAATCTGAGGCCCGCACCTGACCCTAACCCGCAAATATAGAACACCGTCAGAACGATTTCTTAGCAGGGGGTGCAGGATTTTTTTGTGCCTAGTTTGGATATGTTTCTGCTTATAATTTCCAACATTTTGGTAGGCTATTTGTTAGTCAACTTGTCTATAATTAGATAGAAGACTAAATAAACCAAAAACTTTTAGGGATCAAGAAGAAAATGCAATAACTTAAGATCAAAAGGGAAACATTTTCTGTGCAAAATTTCCAAATGACATCAGTTTGACGGGTTGAAAACGACCAGACATGTTTCTGATAAGATTTCAGTTTGGCTTGGATGCACATTTTATGTGGTTGAAATATTATCAGCTTTTATGATGCTGATAAAGCAGTCCCTAGCTGCGCATTTGCATTCCCTCAAGATGCTGAAAGAAATCATATTTCTCCACTGCTGTTCCCGAGTCAAAATAAAGCCTACATTTGGTGTAGCCTATCATTTTACTGCAAGAAATGCTTAATTCTGCAGGAGTTAATATTAAGACTGTGAGAGGTTAAAGATCTACAGTCAGTGTCCAGATTTCAGTTTCCATCTAACTCATCTGAACAGTAGGCTGTTTGTTCCCTTGACGTGCCATAGGCCTATTTGAATCCCCCTCTTGTGACTGTCGAATTTCTATAGTGCCTCACAATCATCAAACATAACATAGGCACTGCCATCATCCTCTTTTAACACTTCACCAAATATTTTCCAAACATTACTTTTCTGGCCGTCCCTTCTTTATTTTCAACTTTCCATTTAGTAGCTTTTCTCTTATTGAATTAAAGCGTTTGGTGATTGGTGTGTAGTCTATCTGGCGCGCGTCAAGTTATGCCCTAAAGTTTAGGCTTACACACTAATGCCAAATAGCCTATAGATATAACTTGCACAATAATTATACATTTATGGATTTTTTAATGTATTGTTTTCTGTTTATTCAACAATATTTCATGACCCTAAATCCCCCGCCCTGTGGATATAACCGCAGGACTTCTGGTTATGAGTCAACCCGCGCATCACTAGTGTGTGTCACATCTCAATTGTTTGACCCGATGTCTGTACATATTATTGTGGCCAAACCCAACATCCCTCTCCCTGCCTCTGTGAGTGCCCTGAAGAAGGTGTCACGCCAGATGGAGGTGGTCCCTTCTGTCCGGCCCTGCAGGCAGCAGCTGGACAAGAAGACACAGTGGACCAACACCAATGAGGAGAGCCTGAGGAGAATTAAAGAAAACCTGGCCTCCATAGAGCTTGACCTGGAGGAAGGCCTGAAGACGGTCAATGACGGTCTGGACATCAACCAAGAGAGGCAGAAGAAGAATGAGGGATGCTTCAGAGCCTGGATTGAGAAGTGGATGGGGAGGAGGAAGGATGAAAGACTGAGGGATGAAGATGTGAATAGGGAAGACAATGGGAGGAGGGGCGAGGAGTTGAGGGCACTGATCCAAGTGATGAAGAGAAACTGCAGCAAAATGAGATCTTGAGGCAGTAGACCTGGACAGTTGGCTGAATGACTTGGAAAGGTTGAAAGTGGCTTTCAAGAAATGCACTGGAGAGATGGCCGAAATGGTAGAGAGCATGGCAGAAATGAAGACCAGCATAGCAAAGAAGTATGAAGTCCAGCGCTTTGTAAGTTACTCTTACTTATTGAGTGTAGTCATGTATCTAATGTATTTATAGATTAGTTATACAGTATATCTAGAGATTGTGTATAACATAGCACTGTCCTGACAGTTTGTTTGTTGTTTCTGGTATTACAGAGCCCAGGGAAAGTCTCTGGTCCTGTGCCTGGCCAGACTTGCCTTTCTCCTCTTGTGACCTCAGCACCCTGGACCCTGGCTGAAGCCCTACGGGCCCTGCCCTCTCCAGAGGATGTCCCAAAGCCTCTGACTCCTCCCAGCCCTGTCCCTGTCATTGTTGCTCCGCCTGCTGTGGAGTACTTACCATACCACCACAGCCCTCGCCTGGCCCCAATCACCAACCTGAGCGAGAACGGTAGGAAGCTGCTCCAGAAAATGTCAGGAGTGGCCCCACAGGTGAGAGGAAATACAGAAAGCCCTTGCCTGGCCCCCATCACCAATACAGGAAGCCCTCGCCTGGCCCCCATCACCAACCTGAGTGAGAACAGCAGGAAGCTGCTCCAGGAAATGGCGCAGAAAATGACAGGAGTGTACCCACAGGTGAGAGGAAACAGGAAGGGGATATTGGCCATATGTCCTACAGTATATCATAACTCTAGATATCGTAGCTCAAGAGTAGAAAATAGCCATAAGCTTATATTACTTTATCTCCTTGTCCAAAATATTCAGGAAGGGAAGGTCAAAAGGAAAAAGGGCAAGGCAAAAAAGCGAGTGAAGCAAGAGCAGGCTAGTAACATGAAGCAGGTGGAAAATGTTGGAGAAAGTAAGGAGGACAAGAAAGAGGAAAATAAGAGTCTGAGGAAGAGGTGAGGAAATAGAAGAAGGAGAAGTAGAACATAACAAGGGCATTTTTGAGATTTATAGAAATAGAATGAGGTAGAGAATTATAGAAATAGAATGAGGTAGCAGAGAAAGAGCAGCTATCTGATGTGTAAGTGAAAACTACTATTTATTGTCCTGTTTGATTGACAGGTTTCTCCAGTGGCTGCTGCCCAAACTTAGATGTTTGAATAAATAATGGCCATCTACTACTACAACACACACATACACAGATATTTTGAGTATTGCTTACTCCTCCAATACACACAGAAACTTAATTTCAGACACAGGAACTATGTTTAGAAAAATACACATATTGGTCTCGTTCTAATATTTTGAGACATGCACTATTCTTTAAAATAAAAAAACTACAAAAAATGTTTGAAATATGCATTTTCAATAAAGCTTTTGAAATTGCAATTATTTGTGTCAGACTGTTTTTTTGTTCTTCATTAATTACAGCAAGGGAACAATTATTGTAGTGACATTACATGACATGTTATGTACCAGTGGGTGTTTTATATTCTGCTGTCCTGCACTGGATCCCACTGTAGGTGGCAGTAGTGCACAAAATAGTTGGTTTGCTCACCAGAAACCCAACCAGGCAGAGAGACTATTGTTACCATGCAACGAGCAGATGCTTCAGTGCAGGGTTGCCATGTCCGCAGTTTTGCTAACATTTGGGCTACTTTGAAAACGATGTCGCGGGGGGTAAACATGGCATTTCTTCAAACAAAACATATTTTTCACTGTGACCTGCTGCTGACTACCAGGCAGTGAGCAGGCAGGTTGTTACTGAATGAGCAGTAGGAAGGGGGAGGGCCGTGTTCATTCAAAAATCATGTCAAACACTATTATTGCAACTTATTATGTGAGTTGTTAAGCATATTTTTACTCCTGAACTTATTTAGGCTTGCCATAACAAATGGGTTGAATACATATTGACTCAAGACATTTCAGCTTTTCATTTTTTATAGCTTTCTAAACATTTCTAAAAACATAATTCCACTTTGACATTATGGGGTGTTGTGTGTAGGTCAGTGACAGAAAATCTCAATTTATTCCATTTTAAATTCAGGCTGTAACACAACAAAATGTGGGTGTGAATACTTCCTGAAGGCACAGTACATGTACAAGCTTTGAGGGTTTTTTGAAAGAGAAAATCCATCATTATTGTGTGCCTACTGTAAATATGGCTGCCACTTGTCTTTTCCTAGGAATGCTCGGAACATGGCGCGGGATGTGCAGAATTCCTTCTATGACATCGTTGAGGAGGTGGGAGGTCTCACACACACACAGGCTGTGGCTTACATCAAGAAGCTGATGACCAAGGGCCGCTACTCTCAGGACGTGTGGAGCTAAGGAAGATTAAGTTAACGTTACAGCACACCCTCACAACCCCATATGTTAACCTATTTCTTTCGGGTGGAGGGTGAGTGGTAACGGAAAACAGTTTTAAACTGTTTTTGGAGGTAACGTGTCAGCACATAATCACTAAATGGAAAGACGTATGAATGAATGTTTGTTGTACTTATTGTCTTGTTGTGTAATCTTACTGACAGCATTTTGTAGAGACTCGTGCTGAGAGGTAGTGCAATTCATTCAAGATTGGTTGGGAATGGGCTCATACTCCAAATCGACCCCTAACCCCCAGGCCTTTCATGTACACTGAACAAAATATAAACGCAACATGTAAAGTGTTGGTCCCATGTTTCATGAGCTGAAATAAAAGATCCCAGACATTTTCCATCCACACAAAAAGCTTATTTCTCTCAAATTTTGTGCACGTGTAACCACGCCAGCCCAGGACCTCCACATCCGGCTCCTTCACCTGTGGGATCGTCTGAGACCAACCACCCGGACAGCTGATGAATCTGTGGGTTTGCACAACAGAATAATTTCTGCACAAACTGTCAGTAACCGTCTCAGGGAAGCTAATCTGCATGCTCGTCGTCCTCACCAGGGTCTTGACCTGACTGCAGTTTGGCGTCGTAACTGACTTCTGTGGGCAAATGCTCACCTTCGATAGCAACTGGCATGCTGGAGAAGTGTGCTCTTCACGGATGAATCCCGGTTTCAACTGTACCAGGTAGAAGTCAGCGTGTATGGCGCCATGTGGGCGAGCGGTTTGCTGATGTCAACATTGTGGACAGAGTGCCCCGTGGTGGTGGGGTTATGGTATGGACAGGCATAAGCTACGGACAATGAACACAATTGCATTTTAAATCGATGGCAATTTGAATGCACAGAGATACCGTGACGAGATCCTGAGGCCCATTGTCGTGCCATTCATCCGCCACCATCACCTCACGTTTCAGCACAATAATGCACGGCCCCATGTCACAAGGATCTGTTCACAATTTCTGGAAGCTGAAAATGTCCCAGTTCTTCCATGGCCTGCATACTCACCAGACATGTCACTGATTGAGCATGTTTGGGATGCTCTGGATTGACGTGTACGACAGCGTGTTCCATATCTGAATTCCCAGTCATGTGAAATCCATAGATTAGGGCCTAATTTATTCATTTCAATTGACTGATTTCCTTATATGAACTGTAACTCAGTAAAATCTTTGAAATAGTTGCATGTTGCGTTTATATTTTTGTTCAGTGTAGATTTGGTCCACGCGCTCCTTTTAAGGTTATGGAACATTTTGGAATAAACCAATAGATTTTTTTATAAAATAGAGTGCAGACCTTCATTGTTTCCCATCAGATTAGAAAAATTGGAGATATTATACATTGAATGTTACACATCGTTTTTGTAAGTGAAACTAGGCGCAAACAGAGGTGATTATGATATGAAATATTGCCTCTGGACGTTTATCATGCTGTGAAGATCCCCACAAGGCGATAAAAAAAGTAATATATTGTAAATTAACTCCTGAAATGTCTACGGCATTGAAAGCATTCTATATTTGCATCTTTAAATGTATTTACAAGTTCAACATGGCTGCCTATTCAGATGCACGAAGGTTGTGTAAATACAGAGAGCAGTGCAAGATTAGTCAAATATGCATACTAGTAGCACATTCATATTGTACCATGTACTGTACAATTCCTACATTTAAATTGCAGTAACTGTTTAGTCATTGAGCCTTGTTCTTCATCGGTTCATTAAACGAAAAGGTTGTAGATTAAATGGTGGTTTACTGTAAAAATGCCCAGGTGTTTTTTTCTCATGCTCTCCCACTGTAAGGCTTAGTACCGACTAGTTATGTTTAGCTGGACACTACCACGGCATTTAGGCAATGCAATATGTGTTGTATTGTATGTGCACTTGCAGTACAACATGAATACATCTATTAACTGTCATTTATGTGTGTTCTGATAATCACTAATTCTGGGATATGTATATGTAAGAACTTTATCTAGTTTTATTTTCTTATGCTGATGGTTGAAAGCCTAAATACAAAATATTTACTTCAATTTTCTGAGGTTCTGTAACCGTATGAAATAGAATCAAGTGGATGATATACGGGTGATGTTCAGCAGTCTATCATTTTAGCACGTCATTTTGTGTTTCTTTTAATAGAGAAACCCTCAACTATTGTAGTGATACAGAATCAAATATGGTATGGTACATGTTGTCATTTAAATAAGAAATGTGCCTTTTTAAAATTGACCTGTGTTACATGACTCTTACCACTTGATCCAGTTTTATATGCAAAATAGCTATTTGTATATAAACAGTAACTTTAAAGCATGCATTTGTAAAGAAATAATAAATGGAGATCATTGATTTGCTTTATTTAGTCTTGGTTGTCATTTATGGCTTCTCTTTACTGTGCACGACTAGTTAATTTTCCAAAGATTACATCGTAATCTGCCCTTGTAGCCCACACTCTTGATCACCTCACCCACTTGTCCCCTGCTTCTGAATTTCCAAAATTTTTGAACGATGCATTGCAAAACAAACTGAATGTAATGGATCTAATTTAGTGGTGAGTGGATGCTATTTTGTATTTTATTCTAAGAACACAGATACCTTAAAAGAAAGGTAGGTGCGTGGATCAGAAAACCAAACAGTATCTGGTGTGACCACCATTTCCCTCAAGCAGCACGACACATATCCTTCGCATTGAGTGTATCAGGCTGTTGATTGTGGCCTGTGGAATGTTGTGTCACTCTTCAACAGCTGTGCGAAGTTGCTGTTCATTGCTTGCCCATATCATAACCCCACCGCCACCATTGGGCACTCTGCTGGTCCTGGGGTGGCGTGGTTACACGTGGTCTGCGGTTGTGAGGCCGGTTGGACGTACTGCCAAATTCTCTAAAACGACGTTGGAGTCTGCTTATGGTACAGAAATGAATTTTAAATTCTCTCGCAACATCTCTGGTGGACATTTCTGCAGTCAGCATGCCAATTGCACGCTTCCTCAAAACTTGAGACATATGTAGCATTGTGTTGTGTGACAAAACTGCACATTTTAGAGTGGCTCTTTTATTGTCCCCAGCACAAGAAGCACCTGTGTAATGATCAAGCTGTTAAATCAGCTTCTTGATATGCTACACCTGTCAGGTGGATGGATTATCTTGGCAAAGGACAAATGCTCACTAACAGAGATTTAAACAAATTTGTATACAAAATTAGAGAAAGAAGCTTTTTGTACGTTTGGAAAATTTCTGGGATCTTTTATTTCAGCTCATGAAACATGGGACCAACACTTTACATGTTGCATTTATATTTTGTTAAGTGTAGTTAAGGGGGAAAAACTGATAATACATTAGTGTGATAAAAATGTTTAGTTTGAACTAAAAACTGTTCTGGTTTACTAAGGGTTTTGAAAAACGTTGTTTTAATCTAGGTTGTATAAATCAAGAGTACCAAGAGATTTGTCTACCGTATGTGTAAAAAAACACAAAGTACAAAACACACAAGCCAAAAGGAGTGGTCTTACAATCAACTGACAAGCAAACCCTTTATTGCATTGATTTGACCTTGAACATTCAGAGCCTGCTTGTATATTAAAACCAAAAACATCAGTGAAGAAAAAGTGGACCTTCAAGTACTGCCTCAAAACACTTGTCCAAGCATATTACATCTCAATGTATAACATGAGACAGAAAACACATTGAATGACAACTATGGGCTCGATTAAATCCGTATCGCCGTAGTTCAGAGCTATAGCGGCTTATAACCACACTGACATTTGTATTTTTTTAATGTTATTAGTTATACCAAGAGTTGACGTTTTTACAAGGATTGTGATTGCTGAAAATAGCACGCTTGAAATGTAAATGTAATTTCCGGTCTTCGCGAACATTGCCTTTACATTTCAATCGAGCTATAGCGAGTTTTGCCGTTACGGATTGAAGTCATCAATCTGTCAGTGAAGACACAGGTGCTCCTGGGTGAACCATCACAGATTCTGGCAGTGACTCCGGCATCTTTGCTGTGAAACTCTGGGGGGCACTGACAGACACAGACAGTGGACTGAGGTGGGAATGTTGAGAATGTGGATGTTGAGCCACTGGAGCCCAGTGACTGCTGGTTTGAGAGGCAGATGCATGCCCATGACTGAGTCCATGGCCGAAGCTGTGTTCGTGACTATGTCCATAACCTTGGCTGTGGCTGCAGCTGTGTCCATGTTCGTGACTATGTCCGTGACTTGGCCCAAAGCTATGCTTGAGGCCATATCCATGGTTGTGTCCGTAATAACCTGAGAGCTGAACAGGGCTCCCCTGTGTATAGTAGGAGTGGGCCCAGCCTTCAAATGTCTTTGGTGTGGTCTCGGTAGCCTGTAGGTTGGAGGTAAAGGACACTGGAGCGTAGGCTTGGACTGGGTAGGAGCCTGGGGTTGGAATCATTCTGCAATCAATGAGAACGTGGACAGAATTCAGAGAGCCTATCTATACCAGTAATTCTCTATCTAATCATGGGGGACCACTAGGTGCCTATTGTACAGTATTCAATTACAGCTGAGGATCATCAATTATAACTGCACCTCATTATACTGTAGTACATTATGTGCTCTGGCTTGCACACAGCAATTGTTATTTAATGACCTCTTGTCTTGTCTGATAAATGATATGTCTGGTGCTTTCTTAGTACTCACGGTGGGTGGACCGTCTTCCTTCTCTCCTCTGTTGATGCAGGGACATACAGGACACCAATGTTCCTCAGCAGCCTGAAAGGCATCTTCTTGTCCAGCACTGATGCCCTGGCATCGGACATGTCCAGAAGTGAGAGCCAGCCCTTTCCGTCTGTTTCACCAGTGCAAGTTAAGGAGAATGTGTGACGCAGTGATGCAATATTTTTTCTAAACAAACATGCCATAATGTTCAGCAGCAGGATTCATATACAACACCTATAACCTATTACCACTTAACTACACTACTAAGCACACTTATAAAGCTGTGACATACTGCAGAGGAGTGTATCAGTTATTTTGAACCACAATGAGGTTGGAGTAAGGATACAGATCCCCCCTGCGATGATGGCGATGGCATTGCAAAGGAAGACAGTGTGTGGGACCAAAAGTGTTATGATGAACAGAAACAGCCAGGGCAGGGCTAACATGGGTACAGTGACCCCGAAAAGAAAGCCCTTAACCATACGGGAGTGCACTGTGGCCATACCCATAAGGGAGAGGGACACTGGAATGAACCCCTCCACCTGGTTCTGGGCAGATGCACCAAACAGTAGCAGACCCAGTATGGTGTACAACACCCCTGTGCTGATAGAGAGCAGCAGAAACATGAGGAGGAACCGAACAGTGCCCACACTCTTCTCAATGCCTCCACAGAGGGGCACCAGAACCCCAATACTGAGGAGTAGCTGGGTCACTGTCTTGTGGTGGAAGGAGTATGTGATGAGCTTGTGCACTGCAAAGGAAGAGGAAAGGATTAAAACATAAATGATAGGGTTGACAGACATAAGCTACACTGGTGTGTTGTGCTGTAGCCTACTGCTGTAGCCTACTGGCACCATCTGTTACATTAGCTATAAGTTTTAATAATAATAATAATGTGGTCCTCTGTAGCTCAGCTGGTAGAGCACGGCGCTTGAAACGCCAAGGTAGTTGGTTCGATCCCCGGGACCACCCATACACAAAAAAATGTATGCACGCATGACTGTAAGTCGCTTTGGATAAAAGCGTCTGCTAAATGGCATATTATTATTATTATTATTATTATTATTATTATTATTATAATAATATGCCATTCAGCAGACGCTTTTATCCAAAGCGACTTACAGTCATGCGTGCATACATTTTTGTGTATGGGTGGTCCCGGGGATCGAACCCACTATCTTGGCGTTACAAGAGCCGTGCTCTACCAGCTGAGCTACAGAGGACCACCATTCTAGCAAGCTAGCTAACGTTACAACACTCTCATACAAAGTAGCTACTGAGCATATATAACTGTTGATTCACTCAGACCCTCCTAGCTAACTTACCATGCCCATTGCCAAAAACTGTCGTTCCAAGACTGAAGACATCCTCTGATAAACCGAAATATGTAGTGACAGTAAACAAAACAAATGATACTATAATGACAGCAACAATACCACTCGTGAGCCTGAACTCAGGAGTAAAACTCTTGAACCTCTGAACCATATGTTTTAAAATTATTCGGGATATCATTTTGATGACCAATGCATATTTGTCAAACTAGTACTTGGATAATCAAGCACAATAATCAATCAACTTTTCCTCCAATATTGCGCAACACTTTAGCCAGATTGTAGGTAGCTAGCTAGCTAGAGGTTCCCACTAGATAACACAGCCACAAAGTACAAATAGGCTATATCGTAAAAATTAATGAAAACAAAAATAGGCTTTTTGGTCTTAATTTAAGGTTGGGCATAAGGTTAGCAGTGTGGTTAAGTTTAAAATCAGAGTTTAAGAAGATGAATTGTAGAAATAGGCGGGCAAGCTTGCTAAGCAAAAACAAATGTACTGGACTTCCGCATTTGGATTCGTCACAACCACAAAGTTGCTCAACTGTTGCTCAGATCATCAAGTGCTGCATTTGAAGACACTGCCACCTGCTGACATGTGCCTCAAATGTGATGATCAAAGAGTCCTCTACAGCCATTTCAGTTAGATAGCTAGATAGATTTTATTTGACAGTTATAAATTACGACCAGGGGGAGATACCACCAGTCCAGTCCCATACAAGCCTTTCCTGTGACGTATTATGCGCGCCCATAAAACTGTGACCTATTGTGACGTAACCAAGCATAAATTCACTACATAAACTGTGTTCAGCTTTGATATCATCAGTACAATCGCTTTCTTCAGTCAGGTTGTTTCAGGTGCATAGTCTGCCCTAGCTGACACTGTGCAGAGAATAAATACTACGATTGGAAACGGTTGGATAGACCCGTCCTTGGAATTTAGAACGTCTGGTAGGCTCTTACATTCTTTGGTCCCAAATGGCACCCTGTAGTGTACTACTTTTGACCTGTGCCTATTGGGCTCAGGTCAAAATAAGTGCAATATATGGGCACTGGGGTGCCATTTGGGACATGTTTATGCGTGTATGTGCCAGGATATGTTTTGTGCCAATCAATTGATGGAAATGTATCCCTCAGAAAGCAAGATGAATCATAATGATGAGAGAATCAAAAGAGCTTTAAGGCGCCGCCCTTATGTGGTAAATATCAAATATATATATATATTTAAAAAATCTTCTGTTTTTGTTATCACCTTTTAAATGGAGTGTTGTGTTGACAGTTGAATCCAGTGAGGGTGAACACCCCTGATTCTGTGATGTGGCCAACCGGCAAAGTGCGCAGAAGGCCAAGGCCTGTAAGTCAAATCTGACCTGAAAACAATAACACATAAACATTAGTTATGCTGCATGTACAAACTGCAGTTATCACAGTAAAAGCAAGTGCAGATATCCCTCCTTATCTAACCACATTTGAAATGGAATATTGTCTTGACAGTCTACATCAGTGCAGACCCCTCAGATCCACAAAAGGCCTGTATGTCACATTCAAATCAACCACATAACAGTAGCTACTTAAATTATTTATTGATAGCTACATCATTTATTTCCAAGTTATTTCCAAGGCCAAAATGAGCAAAAGAGTGTTACATTTTTTCTTTACTGTTCACAGCCAATCATTGTGAGCTGTGGGCAGGAACAGACATCTGGGGATGGATGGGACATCAATCCAGAGCCTCTTAGCCAGGTCAGACATCTCTGCTGTTCCCATAGAGACAGAACAGATAGATCAATCTGTTGATTCATATGGCCATTTTGGTTGGCTTGGTTGAATTGACAATCATTCATTAGAAATGCTAAAGAATCCTACAGTATGGAAAGTCTTTAGCCCTATCCCTAATGTTATGGGAGTTGCATTTATTGCATTTCAATACACTTGCATTTTCAATTACCCATAAATTACTCACTACTTGTACAACTATGTTGGATTGCCTAAATATTCAACATTTTCTTGACAGTCAATGCCAGTGTATTCTATGGCTGCCCTAAGTACATGCCTTTGTCTGTCTCCTCAGTCTGGAAGGGTGACTCGGCTGATGGATAGAAATTATGATGGGGTGATCTCATCCTCCAACTCTGACATCTCTATCTACTCCTTCACTGACTGTGAATCTGAGGTAAGACAGTTGTACACCATGTCTTTGTTGAGTGACATCACTGTAAAGAGATTAGTCTCTGACTAGTTTACTCTGATACACAGTCTGATGATGAGGATCATGAAAGGAGGACACCACCGCTGAAAGTGAAGGATGAGGAGGATGGAAAGCTGACAAGGCTTAAAGTGAGGGATATGGTAGAGGACGACAATCTTTCTCTCCAATCCTTCGATGAGTCAGACTTTCTGGTATGTTCTGCAGCATGTATTTGAGTAACTCTTTGACTGAATGTGAAGAATGGACTATGACCAACTAGCTCTATGACACACAGCGTGATAATGGCAATGATGCCTCTGCTGAGGACAGTCCAGGGCCTTCAAAGGAACCACTGAGAAAAGGGGCTTCACTGAAGGACCCTCGACTGGTAGGCTCTTACGTGTGTGTGTGTGTGTGTGTTAGTGGTGCGCGGGTCAGCTGTTTGTTCAACCGAACCCACCCGCAATTGCTAATAACCCAGCCGCAACCGCCCGACTATATGTGATAAAGTGAAAATCTGAGGCCCGCACCTGACCCTAACCCGCAAATATAGAACACCGTCAGAACGATTTCTTAGCAGGGGGTGCAGGATTTTTTTGTGCCTAATTTGGATATCTTTCTGCTTATAATTTCCAACATTTTGGTAGGCTATTTGTTAGTCAACTTGTCTATAATTAGAGAGAAGACTAAATAAACCAAAAACGTTTAGGGATCAAGAAGAAAATGCAATAACTCAAGAAAAAAAGGGAAACATTTTCTGTGCAAAATTTCCAAATGACATCAGTTTGACGGGTTGAAAACGACCAGACATGTTTCTGATAAGATTTCAGTTTGGCTTGGATGCACATTTTATGTGGTTGAAATATTATCAGCTTTTATGATGCTGATAAAGCAGTCCCTAGCTGCGCATTCGCATTCCCTCAAGATGCTGAAAGAAATCATATTTCTCCACTGCTGTTCCCGAGTCAAAATAAAGCCTACATTTGGTGTAGCCTATCATTTTACTGCAAGAAATGCTTAATTCTGCAGGAGTTAATATTAAGACTGTGAGAGGTTAAAGATCTACAGTCAGTGTCCAGATTTCAGTTTCCATTTAATCCATCTGAACAGTAGGCTGTTTGTTCCCTTGACGTGCCATAGGCCTATTTGAATCCCCCTCTTGTGACTGTCGAATTTCTATAGTGCCTCACAATCATCACACATAACATAGGCACTGCCATCATCCTCTTTTAACACTTCACCAAATATTTTCCAAACATTACTTTTCTGGCCGTCCCTTCTTTATTTTCAACTTTCCATTTCGTAGCTTTTCTCTTATTGAATTAAAGCGTTTGGTGATTGGTGTGTAGTCTATCTGGCGCGCGTCAAGTTATGCCCTAAAGTTTAGGCTTACGCACTAATGCCAAATAGCCTATAGATATAACTTGCACAATAATTATACATTTATGGATTTTTTAATGTATTGTTTTCTGTTTATTCAACAATATTTCATGACCCTAAATCCGCCGCCCTGTGGATATAACCGTGGGACTTCTGGTTATGAGTCAACCCGCGCATCACTAGTGTGTGTCACATCTCAATTGTTTGACCCTATGTCTGTACAGATTATTGTGGCGAAACCCAACATCCCTGTCATTGTTGCTCCGCATGCTGTGGAGTACTTACCATACCACCACAGCCCTCGCCTGGCCCCAATCACCAACCTGAGCGAGAACGGTAGGAAGCTGCTCCAGAAAATGTCAGGAGTGGCCCCACAGGTGAGAGGAAATACAGAAAGCCCTTGCCTGGCCCCCATCACCAATACAGGAAGCCCTCGCCTGGCCCCCATCACCAACCTGAGTGAGAACAGCAGGAAGCTGCTCCAGGAAACGGCGCAGAAAATGGCAGGAGTGTACCCACAGGTGAGAGGAAATACAGAAAGCCCTTGCCTGGCCCCCATCACCAATAAAGGAAGCCCTCGCCTGGCCCCCATCACCAACCTGAGTGAGAACAGCAGGAAGCTGCTCCAGGAAACGGCGCAGAAAATGGCAGGAGTGTACCCACAGGTGAGAGGAAACAGGAAGGGGATATTGGCCATATGTCCTACAGTATATCATAACTCTAGATATTGTAGCTCAAGAGTAGAAAATAGCCATAAGCTTATATTACTTTATCTCCTTGTCCACATTATTCAGGAAGGGAAGGTCAAAAGGAAAAAGGGCAAGGCAAAAAAGAGAGTGAAGCAAGAGCAGGCTAGTAACATGAAGCAGGTGGAAAATGTTGGAGAAAGTAAGGAGGACAAGAAAGAGGAAAAGAAGAGTCTGAGGAAGAGGTGAGGAAATAGAAGAAGGAGAAGTAGAACATAAGGGCATTTTTGAGATTTATAGAAATAGAATGAGGTAGAGAATTATAGAAATAGAATGAGGTAGCAGAGAAAGAGCAGCTATCTGATGTGTAAGTGAAAACTACTATTTATTCTCCTGTTTGATTGACAGGTTTCTCCAGTGGCTGCTGCCCAAACTTAGATGTTTGAATAAATAATGGCCATCTACTACTACAACACACACACACACAGATATTTTGAGTATTGCTTACTCCTCCAATACACACAGAAACTTAATTTCAGACACAGGAACTATGTTTAGAAAAATACACATATTGGTCTCGTTCTAATATTTTGAGACATGCACTATTCTTTAAAATAAAAAAACTACAAAAAATGTTTGAAATATGCATTTTCAATAAAGCTTTTGAAATTGCAATTATTTGTGTCAGACTGTTTTTTTGTTCTTCATTAATTACAGCAAGGGAACAATTATTGTAGTGACATTACATGACATGTTATGTACCAGTGGGTGTTTTATATTCTGCTGTCCTGCACTGGATCCCACTGTAGGTGGCAGTAGTGCACAAAATAGTTGGTTTGCTCACCAGAAACCCAACCAGGCAGAGAGACTATTGTTACCATGCAACGAGCAGATGCTTCAGTGCAGGGTTGCCATGTCCGCAGTTTTGCTAACATTTGGGCTACTTTGAAAACGATGTCGTGGGGGGGTAAACATGGCATTTCTTCAAACAAAACATATTTTTCACTGTGACCTGCTGCTGACTACCAGGCAGTGAGCAGGCAGGTTGTTACTGAATGAGCAGTAGGAAGGGGGAGGGCCGTGTTTTTGTGTGTGTGTTTTAGAGCCACAGCAGGCAGTTGAGTCACCGGCCATCAAGTATGCTATTAATTTGTATGCCATTGTAGGATACTGTAGCCTACCATTTGATACAATAAATATGTTGAAATTAAGATATCACTGGAGTCATTGCAAGTCAATTTGTGCCACTTGTGTAGCCTACCTGGAGCTGGCAAACGGATTTAATAAATAGCCTATAACTTTAAGCATATGTTTTCGTTTCAGTCTCCTCCATCTCCACTAACCGAAGATAATTGTATATATTTTTTTCTATTAATGATGTAAAATAAACAGTTGTACAGAAAGACTCTTCTGAAGGCCAAATTACAGAGGAGGAACTTCTTGATGCAATTAAAGCCTTTAAGTCTGGGAAAACTCCAGGGTTGGATGGCATACCAGTCGAGGTATACCAAACCTCATTTGATATACTCAGAGGACCCTTATTAGCATGTTTTAACCACACCTACAAAAATGGTAGATTATCAGATACTCAACAAGAAGGTCTGATTTCATTATTACTGAAACAGCATCCAAGTGGTAAATATAAAGATCCGGTCCATTAAAAAAATTGGAGGCCCCTTAAAGTTCAGTGTTGTGATGCAAAAGTTCTAGCAAAATGTATAGCGTATAGAATTAAAAAGGTATTGTCGGGTATTATTTATCCTAATCAGACAGGTTGTTTACATGGATGATACATTGGAGATAATATAAGACAAGTATTGGAAACAATAGAACACTATGAAATATCTGGGAAACCAGGCCTGGTATTCATAGCTGACTTTGAAAAGGCTTTTGATAAAGTACGACTGGAATTTATATATAAATGCCTGGAATAAATTTCAATTTTGGAGAATCTCTTATAAAATGGGTTAAAGTTACAGTATGTATAGTAACCCTAGGTGTAAAATAGTAAATAATGACTACTTCTCAGAAAGTTTTAAACTGTCAAGAGGAGTAAAACAAGGTTGTCCACTATCTGCATATCTATTTATTATGGCCATCGAAATGTTAGCTATTAAAATCAGATCCAACAATAATATCAAGGGGTTAGAAATCAAGGGCTTAAAAACAAAGATGTCATTGTACGCTGATGATTCATGCTTTCTTTTAAATCCACAATTTGGATCCCTCCACAGCCTCATAGAGGATCTAGGTACTTTTTCTAACCTTTTACATTACCGTGTAGTTTACCAATAAAATGGTCTGACGGTGATGTGGACATACTCGGTATACATATCCCGAAATAAAGAAATTATCTCACTACAATACATTTTAATAGAAAGTTAGCAAAAATATATAAAAATGTTCTACCATGGAAAGGAAAATACCTGTCTATTTGTGGTAAAATCACCCTGATTAACTCTTTAGTCATATCCCAGTTTACCTATTTGCTTATGGTCTTGCCTACATCTAGGGACCTGTTTTTAAAAATTAAATGAGCAAAAAAAAGATTCAATTTTATTTGGAACGGCAAGCCAGACAAAATTAAACGGGCCTATTTATATAATGAACATGAATTCAGAGGGCAGAAATTATTAAATATTAAAGCATTAGACCTCTCACTAAAGGCTTCAGTCATGCAAAAGTTATACTTAAATCCAAACTGGTTTTCTAGCAGATTAATAAGAATATCTCACCCCATGTTCAAGAATGGCCTTTTCCCCTTTATTCAGATTACAACCTCTCACTGAAAATGAAATCATCTCCAAAATATCACTATTTTAAAAATAAGCCATAGAAAGTTGGTTGCGATTTCAGTTTAATCCACCAGAAAAGACAGAACAAATAATACAACAAATAATGTGGTTAAACTCAAATATAATTTTTATATTATTATTTTTTCAAAAAAATGTTTAAAAAAGGTATAATCTTTGTAAATGATATCATAAATAGGACTAGTGGAGTTATGTCACACATGCAGCTAACAAAAATATATGGAAATGTCTGCTCTACCCAAAATTACAACCAACTAATTGCAGCATTAACGCAAAAATGGAAGAGGCAAGTGGAAGGGGGAAAAAATAAGGAACTTGTCTTCATTAAAGACCAAAATTGGTTAATGAAAATTGTGATAAATAAAAAAGTATATCAGTTTTATTTAAGGACAAAAAATTTGACAGCTGTGCCATATAGATTGCAAAATAGTTGGAAAGAGATTTTCGATGTACCGATACCATGGCACATGGTTTATGAACTGATACGCAAAACAACGCCGGATTCAAAACCTAACATTTTTCAATTAAAATTATTATACAAAATTCTTGCAACCAATAGAATGTTATATATATGGGGGATACAACCATCCCAGCTCTGCAGATTTTTCTGCGAAGAGACCGATTCATTAGATCATTTGTTTTGGTACTGTCCATGTGTAGCTTGTTTTTGGTCAAAGGTCCAGGAAGAAGAAGTGCAACATTTACCTGGAGCTAACTCTGCAGATAGCACTACTGGGTGATTTGAAAAGTCATAGTCAATCGATCAATAATATAATAATACTTTTAACAAAAATGTTTATCTTTAATTTACAATCTGTAGAAACTATGAGAATAGAAAGGTTCAGAACTTTTGTGAAACATCACAGCACAGTTGAAAAATATATGGCAAATGTAAATAAAAAATGGATGGTGTTAAGAGATAGATGGGAGGGGTTGAGTGGAGCTGAAGGGTGGGATTAAAAACAACAAGATAACTAATGTAAAATATATTGTGATGGGACCAACACTTTACATGTTGCATTTATATTTTTGTTAAGTGTAGTTAAGGGGGAAAAACTGATAATACATTAGTGTGATAAAAATGTTTAGTTTGAACTAAAAACTGTTCT
Source organism: Coregonus lavaretus (assembly GCF_964263955.1). Classification (NCBI taxonomy): domain Eukaryota; kingdom Metazoa; phylum Chordata; class Actinopteri; order Salmoniformes; family Salmonidae; genus Coregonus; species Coregonus lavaretus. The sequence goes on along the minus strand of NC_140020.1, from coordinate 5,078,729 downwards.
GGTTTACTAAGGGTTTTGAAAAACGTTGTTTTAATCTAGGTTATATAAATCAAGAGTACCAAGAGATTTGTCTACCGTCTGTGTAAAAAAACACAAAGTACAAAACACACAAGCCAAAAGGAGTGGTCTTACAATCAACTGACAATCAAACCCTTCTTGCATTGATTTGACCTTGAACATTCAGAGCCTGCTTGTATATTCAAACCAAAAACATCAGTGAAGAAAAAGTGGACCTTCAAGTACTGCCTCAAACCACTTGTCCAAGCATATTACATCTCAATGTATAACATGAGACAGAAAACACATTGAATGACAACTATGGGCTCGATTAAATCCGTATTGCCGTAGTTCAGAGCTATAGCGGCTTATAACCACACTGACATTTTTTATTTTTTTTATGTTATTAGTTATACCAAGATTTGACGTTTTTACAAGGATTGTGATTGCTGAAAATAGCACGCTTGAAATGTAAATGTAATTTCCGGTCTTCGCGAACATTGCCTTTAAATTTCAATCGAGCTATAGCGAGTTTTGCCGTTACGGATTGAAGTCATCAATCTGTCAGTGAAGACACAGGTGCTCCTGGGTGAACCATCACAGATTCTGGCAGTGACTCCAGCATTTTTGCTGTGAAACTCTGGGGGGCACTGACAGACACAGACAGTGGACTGAGGTGGGAATGTTGAGAATGTGGATGTTGAGCCACTGGAGCCCAGTGACTGCTGGTTTGAGAGGCAGATGCATGCCCATGACTGAGTCCATGGCCGAAGCTGTGTTCGTGACTATGTCCATGACCTTGGCTGTGGCTGCAGCTGTGTCCATGTTCGTGACTATGTCCGTGACTTGGCCCAAAGCTATGCTTGAGGCCATATCCATGGTTGTGTCCATTATAACCTGAGAGCTGAACAGGGCTCCCCTGTGTATAGTAGGAGTTGGCCCAGCCTTCAAATGTCTTTGGTGTGGTCTCGGTAGCCTGTAGGTTGGAGGTAAAGGACACTGGAGCGTAGGCTTGGACTGGGTAGGAGCCTGGGGTTGGAATGATTCTGCAATCAATGAGAACGTGGACAGATTTCAGAGAGCCTATCTATACCAGTAATTCTCTATCTAATCATGGGGGACCACTAGGTGCCTATTGTACAGTATTCAATTACAGCTGCGGATCATCAATTATAACTGCACCTCATTATACTGTAGTACATTATGTGCTCTGGCTTGCACACAGCAATTGTTATTTAATGACCTCTTGTCTTGTCTGATAAATGATATGTCTGGTGCTTTCTCAGTACTTACGGTGGGTGGACCGTCTTCCTTCTCTCCTCTGTTGATGCAGGGACATACAGGACACCAATGTTCCTCAGCAGCCTGAAAGGCATCTTCTTGTCCAGCACTGATGCCCTGGCATCGGACATGTCCAGAAGTGAGAGCCAGCCCTTACCGTCTGTTTCACCAGTGCAAGTTAAGGAGAATGTGTGACGCAGTGATGCAAGATTTTTTCTAAACAAACATGCCATAATGTTCAGCAGCAGGATTCATATACAACACCTATAACCTATTACCACTTAACTACACTACTAAGCACACTTATAAAGCTGTGACATACTGCAGAGGAGTGTATCAGTTATTTTGAACCACAATGAGGTTATAGCCGGCCGCGACCGGGAGACCCATGGGGCGGCGCACAATTGGCCCAGCGTCGTCCAGGGTAGGGGAGGGAATGGCCGGCAGGGATGTAGCTCAGTTGGTAGAGCATGGCGTTTGCAACGCCAGGGTTGTGGGTTCGATTCCCACGGGGGGCCAGTATGAAAAATTAAAAAATAACTCACTAACTGTAAGTCGCTCTGGATAAGAGCGTCTGCTAAATGACTAAAATGTAAATGTAAATGAGTAAGGATACAGATCCCCCCTGCGATGATGGCGATGGCATTGCAAAGGAAGACAGTGTGTGGGACCAAAAGTGTTATGATGAACAGAAACAGCCAGGGCAGGGCTAACATGGGTACAGTGACCCCGAAAAGAAAGCCCTTAACCATACGGGAGTGCACTGTGGCCATACCCATAAGGGAGAGGGACACTGGAATGAACCCCTCCACCTGTTTCTGGGCAGATGCACCAAACAGTAGCAGACCCAGTATGGTGTACAACACCCCTGTGCTGATAGAGAGCAGCAGAAACATGAGGAGGAACCGAACAGTCCCCACACTCTTCTCAATGCCTCCACAGAGGGGCACCAGAACCCCAATACTGAGGAGTAGCTGGGTCACTGTCTTGTGGTGGAAGGAGTATGTGATGAGCTTGTGCACTGCAAAGGAAGAGGAAAGGATTAAAACATAAATGATAGGGTTGACAGACATAAGCTGCACTGGTGTGTTGTGCTGTAGCCTGCTGCTGTAGCCTACTGGCACCATCTGTTACATTAGCTATACGTTTTAGCAAGCTAGCTAACGTTACAACACTCTCATTCAAAGTAGCTACTGAGCATATATGACTGTTGATTCACTCAGACCCTCCTAGCTAACTTACCATGCCCATTGCCAAAAACTGTCGTTCCAAGACTGAAGACATCCTCTGATAAACCGAAATATGTAGTGACAGTAAACAAAACAAATGATACTCTAATGACAGCAACAATCCCACTCGTGAGCCTGAACTCAGGAGTAAAACTCTTGAACCTCTGAACCATATGTTTTAAAACTATTCGGATATCATTTTGATGCCCAATGCATATTTGTCAAACTTGGATAATCAAGTACAATAATCAATCTTTTCCTCCAATATTGCGTAAAACTTTAGCCAGATTATAGGTAGCTAGCTAGCTAGCTAGAGGTTCCCACTAGATAACAAAGCCACAAATTACAAATAGGCTATATCTTAAAAATTAATGAAAACAAAAATAGGCTTTTTGGTCTTAATTTAAGGTTGGGCATAAGGTTAGCAGTGTGGTTAAGTTTAAAATCCGAGTTTAAGAAGATGAATTGTAGAAATAGGCGGGCAAGCTTGCTAAGCAAAAACAAATGTACTGGACTTCCGCATTTGGATTTGTCACAACCACAAAGTTGCTCAACTGTTGCTCAGATCATCAAGTGCTGCATTTGAAGACACTGCCACCTGCTGACATGTGCCTCAAATGTGATGATCAAAGAGTCCTCAACAGCCATTTGAGTTAGATAGCTAGATAGATTTTATTTGACAGTTATGAATTACGACCAGGGGGAGATACCACCAGTCCAGTCCCATACAAGCCTTTCCTGTGACGTATTATGCGCGGCCATAAAACTGTGACCTATTGTGACGTAACCAAGCATAAATTCACTACATAAACTGTGTTCAGCTTTGATACAATCAGTACAATCGCTTTCTTCAGTCAGGTTGTTTCAGGTGCATAGTCTGCCCTAGCTGACACTGTGCAGAGAATAAATACTACGATTGGAAACGGTTGGATAGACCCGTGCGCACTGCACAAGGTGATTTGGAGTTTAGAACGTCTGGTAGGCTCTTACATTCTTTGGTCCCAAATGGCACCCTGTAGTGTACTACTTTTGACCTGTGCCCATTGGACTCAGGTCAAAATAAGTGCAATATATGGGCACTGGGGTGCCATTTGGGACATGCCCTTTATGCGTGTGTGTACCAGGATATGTTTTGTGCCAATCAATTGATGGAAATGTATCCCTCAGAAAGCAAGATGAATCGTAATGATGAGTGAATCAAAAGAGCTTTAAGGCGCCGCCCTTATGTGTTAAATATCAAATATATATATATATATTTAAAAAATCTTCTGTTTTTGTTATCACCTTTTAAATGGAGTGTTGTGTTGACAGTTGAATCCAGTGAGGGTGAACACCCCTGATTCTGTGATGTGGCCAACCGGCAAAGTGCGCAGAAGGCCAAGGCCTGTAAGTCAAATCTGACCTGAAAACAATAACACATAAACATTAGTTATGCTGCATGTACAAACTGCAGTTATCACAATAAAAGCAAGTGCAGATATCCCTCCTTATCTAACCACATTTGAAATGGAATATTGTCTTGACAGTCTACTTCAGTGCAGACCCCTCAGATCCACAAAAGGCCTGTATGTCACATTCAAATCAACCACATAACAGTAGCTACTTAAATTATTTATTGATAGCTACATCATTTATTTCCAAGTTATTTCCAAGGCCAAAATGAGCAAAAGAGTGTTACATTTTTTCTTTACTGTTCACAGCCAATCATTGTGAGCTGTGGGCAGGAACAGACATCTGGGGATGGATGGGACATCAATCCAGAGCCTCTTAGCCAGGTCAGACATCTCTGCTGTTCCCATAGAGACAGAACAGATAGATCAATCTGTTGATTCATATGGCCATTTTGGTTGGCTTGGTTGAATTGACAATCATTCATTAGAAATGCTAAAGAATGGGGCGGAGCTAGCATGTTGGAGTGAACGGCTGTGTGTGAGAGGCTCCCGCAACTTTTTTGCGAAATAATCTAACCTAACTTACTTTATTGCACTTGTTACAACAAACTTTTCTTACTAATACAATATTGTAACTTTCTATGTGAAAATGCCTAGTAATAAGCGACCAAAGGACAATAAATCCACATCAGAGGTCTACACCCCACCAAACAACGAGACAAACATGGCGGAAGGCACAGGTAACAACGTGACACTTACAGAACTTACCCGGGCTTTGGGAGAACTACGTGTTGCTATAGCGGAGGATCTTAAGGCTACTATTGCTGAACTGGACACTAAAATCGAGAGCACCATTCGAACGGTCGCTTCGCAGGGCCAGAGTATTGTGGACCTTGAGAAAGCTTCTGAATTCAACGCTGGTAGGATCGACGAGTTAGAGATGCTATGCACGTCATTGCAGGATAATGTGCAGAGGCTTTCTGTGAAAGTGGTCGACCTGGAGGGCAGATCCAGGCGGCATAACCTTTGCGTTGTGGGTCTGGCAGAAGGGGTGGAGGCGGGCTCTCGCCCCACCGACTTCTTCGCCAAGCTACTGAAGGATGCAATGGGACCGGATGTTTTGGCGTCGGATCCCCTAGTGGACCGTGCACATCGCGCCCTTGTCCCAGTGCCTGGACCGGGCCAGCGTCCTCGCCCAGTAATCATCTGTTGTCACAGTTTCAAGACCAAGGATCTTATCCTGCGCGAGGCTCGAATGAGGGGTAACCTGTTACATAAAGGGCACCCCTTTCGTGTCTATGAGGACTATGCGCCCGATGTGGCAAAGCACCGCGCTGGCTACAGAGATGTCATGACCAAACTCTACAAACTCCATCTTCACCCAGCCTTGCTCTTCCCTGCAAGACTAAGAATTACCCCGCCTTCCGGGGAGAAGATCTGGCTCTCCTCGGTTCTGGACGCAGAGAAGTTTGTCCGGGAATATACACCAATCCCCCGTACAGGTTAGGGTGCCTTGTCATTGTGTGTTAAGGTCTGCTCACGGACTCGAATCCATACCATACCATACCATAACGGGTGAAACCGTATTAAACGGTCTCAGCAAGGGCTACCGAACATGTAATACGATGAGCTGACCAATGGAGGGCGGTCAGAGCTCTCACTTAACGTTAATTTCACTTTCATTCCGACTGGGTTTAGAGCGATGCCTGTTTGGGAGGCCTTCCAGGTCGGATCATTGACACTTTCGGATGGATATACTTATATTCCCCCATTTTTGTTTTGTTTCGTTATTTATTTTTCAATTCTTACATTATTCCTGTGCGTACATATAATAATAATTATTTGTACTTTATTATTATTTTCTCTTAGCATTTTAGTATTATGTATGTGTATATTTTAAATTTGTATAGATTATTATTCTGGGGTATGCATGTTTGTGTATGTAGATGTGTGTGTATGGATGTATGTGTGTATGCGTGTGTATGTATCTGTATATATTTAAGAATATTTATTTTATATGTATATATTTTTTGGGGTGTGTGTATGTATGTGTGCGTGTATACGTGTGTATATGTGTGTGTGTGTGCGTATATATATATATATACGTATGTGTGTGTGTGTATGTATGTAGGTATGCACATGTATGTGTGTGTGGATGTGTATGTGTGCACATATGTATATATAAATCACTATTTTTTTTAAATTATTTGAAAATAATGTATATTATTATTATTATTATTATTATTTTTACATTTTTTAATTTTTTTACATTTTTATTTACTTTGTTATTTTTTTGATTGGGGGGTACGTTCAATTTATCAAAATCCTTGTTCCCTTCTCCTAACCCACAATATGTAACTGTCCTGCTGTCTATGTCGGTTACTGATGGTTTATGTTTAGACCGGTATTGCTTAGCAATAGAATCTTGTGATGATACATCTTGCTTATCTCAGGGATTGACCCAAGATTAACCTTAAGTGCGCAATATGTTTAAGTTGCAACTTATTCTGTTTAGGTTTATTAGATGCTAATTGAACACTTTAAGTGCGGGAGCCTCCTCAGTTCATATGTTAGTAGAAGTTCTAGGATAGCGAGAGGTGAGCGCATAGTTGGGATTTTATTTGTGTTTTACCTCTTGTTCGAGGGCGCGCCGTGCTTTTTTGGCATCGGCCAGACAATGTGTTTGTTATTTTTATTTTCATATTTATTTCTGTCCTATGTGTGTATGCCTGTTAAATGTGGGTTGATGGGGGGGGGGGTAAAGGTTGGGGAAAGTAGGGGAACAGGGTGGAGAGTAAAGGTGCTTGCGGGGGGGGAGGGGTGGGTTGGATACTGCTCGGGTGTAGGTGCTACATATGCTGATCGTGATGGTTTGGTGCGCTTTCTTACCTTTTTAGTGAGTTACATGTTATGCAGGCCACCATAGGAACTACAAATGAGAGGAGGGCGGGACTTACATTCACTTCCTGGAATGTCAAGGGTTTAAACGAACCAATTAAGAGAGGCAGGGTCCTAGCCCACTTGAAAGCACTTTCGTCTGATATTATATTTTTGCAAGAAACCCATCTGAAAAACAAATCTCATAACAGACTTAAATGTAAGTGGGTGGGACAAGTGTATCACTCTAACTTCTCTGCCAAAACGAGAGGCACAGCGATTCTGGTACGGAAAGGAATTCCCTTTCTACATAAAACCACTATTGTGGATAAAGAGGGTCGTTATGTGATCGTAATAGGAGAGATCCATTCTACTTCTGTAACTCTACTAAATATCTATGGGCCAAACATTGATAACCCCTCTTTTTTCAAAAGAGTCCTTGCCCTGATTCCAGATATCTCCCATACTAATCTGGTCATTGGAGGGGACCTTAACTGTGTACTAGACCAATATTTGGATAGATCCTCTACCCGGCGAACCCCTACCTCCTATTCAAGCGAATTCTTGAATACCTACATAAAAAATTCTAACTTATTTGATATATGGAGGATCTCTAATCCTACGGGTAGGGAATACTCCTTTTACTCTCATGTTCACAATGTATATACTCGAATTGACTACTTTTTGGTTGATGCTAAACTACTCCCCTATACCTGTAATGTGAGATATCATGATATTATAATCTCTGACCACAGTCCACTCATCTTCTCCCTGAGATTGGGTGACATCGTACCAAACGAGAGGGTCTGGAGGTTGAATCCTCAGCTCCTCACAGAACCAACATTCTGTGAACATCTTAAAGACCAAATTACATTTTTATTTGATACCAACGACAACACAGAGACTTCCCCAGCATTATTGTGGGAAACGCTGAAGGCTTATTTGAGAGGCTGTATCATCTCCTTTCAGACTGCCAGTAGGCAAAACAGAAAAAAATTGGTAGAACTGGAGGGACAAATTCACTTACTGGATAGGGAGAATGCTAGACATCCATCTATGGAGAAACATAAACAAATTATGTCTTTAAAATTTTAATACAATCAGATCCTCTCGGCTAAAATTGCTAAATCTTTTCTCTATGCCAAGCAAAAATATTTTGAGTTTGGTGACAAACCACACAAATTACTCGCCAGACAACTTCGAAAAAACGTGAGTGACCGAATGATTCACAAAGTTAAATCTGCATCTGGGGAATTACTCTCCTCCCCCAAAGACATCAATGACAGATTCCGTCAGTTTTATGAGACTCTATATACATCTAAAGCGGATCCTAATCCCTTAATTATGCATAACTTTTTGGAGGACTGTAATCTTCCTGCCCTGAACCAGGAAGACTCTAACTTCCTGAATAAGGAAATATCTCTTGAAGAAATTAGAGAAACAATTAAATCTCTAAAGAGTGGCAAGACCCCGGGCCCAGATGGATACCCTGGTGAATTCTATAAAACATTCAGCAACATGCTATCTCCCTACCTGCACAAAATGTTGGTTCGGGCCAATGAGGATGGAGCTCTCCCATCTACTTTGGATGAGGCGTTTATTACAGTTATACATAAGAAGGGTAAAGATCCGGAAGAGGTAGGGTCATACAGACCAATATCCCTCCTTAATACAGACCAAAAGATTTTAGCAAAAACTCTGGCTAACAGGCTTAGCACTTTAATTGGCAAATTGGTCCATTCGGACCAGACCGGCTTTATCCCTAATAGAAACTCATTCTTCAATCTCAGGCGCCTCTTCACATTATGTATTCTCAGAGGTTACCTAACGTGGACCTTGCCGTTATATCTCTTGACGCCGAAAAGGCCTTTGACCAAGTTGAGTGGCCCTATCTATTCAAGGTCCTACAGAAATTTAATATTGGAGATGGGTTCATAAATTGGATCCAGCTTTTATATAGGAACCCCTGTGCGAGAATACTCACTAACCAATCAATGTCGCCCCGATTTAACCTCCACAGAGGGACAAGGCAGGGTTGTGCGCTGTCGCCTATGCTCTTCGCCCTAATTATTGAACCTCTCGCTCAAGCGATCAGATCTCATTCAGCAATACACGGCTATAATACTAAAGATACTCTAAATAAGATTTCCCTATACGCAGATGATATTCTCCTCTATGTAACAGAACCCCACGCTAGTATTCCAGCTATTCTTGAGGTGATTAATTTGTTTGGTACCTTCTCGGGATATAGAATAAATTGGAACAAGAGGGAATTAATGCCCATACGGTTGCAAAACACCTCCTGGCTAGAACATCTTCCAGTTAAGTTATCTTCAGAAAAATGTATCTACCTTGGAATTGTAGTTACCAAACAATACTCCTTACTATTTAAAGAGAATTTCCCTTCTCTGATGCAAAATCTCAAGGCAAACAAACAGTTTTGGAGAACTCTCCCAATTTCTCTGCTCGGTAGAATTAATGCCATTAAAATGGTCTTCCTCCCACAACTGCTCTACCTATACCAGAACATCCCAGTATTCATACCTAAATCATTTCATAAACAACTGGACTCTATTATCAATCCTTTCATCTGGGATTATAAAACACACAGGATAGGTATAAAACACCTATGTAAATCCAAGATGGAAGGAGGATTGTCTCTCCCAAATTTTATATTTTACTATTGGGCCGCTAACCTCCGCGCTGTTACGTTTTTGCTGGATGACGCAACCCCGCCATCCAGCTGGCTTAGCATGGAGCGGGAGGAGTGTCATCCCTTCTCTATTGGTGCCGTGATTTTGTCACCTGTTAATCTGGAGATGTCACTTTACCATAACAATCCTATTATACATAGCACAGTCCGAATCTGGAAGCAAATTAAAGTCCACTTTGAGCTTAGACCAATATCATTCATGCTCCCTGTTGCCAGGAATCCCTCCTTTGCCCCCTCTAACCTTGATAACACCTTTGAGCAATGGGGAGAGTTGGGGATAAGTACCATAGGGGATTTATATATAGGAGGGACCTTTGCTTCCTTTGAAGCGCTGAGGGAAACTTATAACCTTCCCAGAAGTAACTTTTTCAGATACCTACAAATTAGAGACTATGTTAGAAAACACCTCCCAACATTTGAGAATGCTAAACCTTCCATGTTTGACGGATGCATAAAAATATGCCCCACCTCAGACAAACTGATATCTCGTCTATATGACGCTTTTCAATCTGTTAGCGCACCCTCTACAGATGCCATTAAGGCAAAATGGGAGGAAGAACTAGGGACTGATATTTCGGTGGCAGACTGGGAGGATAGCTTGGAGTATATCCACACCTGCTCCATTAACTCCAGACATCGTCTCATACAATTTAAGGTATTACACAGATTACACTACTCCAAAACTAAACTGCATAGGATATTTCCTGATACATCCCCTATGTGTGATAAATGTCAGGCTGAGCAGGGTCCACTACTCCACTGCTTTGCCCTATGCTCTAGTCTGTATGGTTATTGGTGTGGAATATTTGGGGTCCTCTCTGAAGTTCTGGAGACTTCAATAGACCCAGACCCGCTTCTGATAATCCTGGGAGTGTCCGATTCCCTAAACGGATTAACCAACTCCCAAAAACAACTCATCTCTTACAGTCTCATTTCGGCAAAAAAATTAATCTTGTTGTTTTGGAAAAGGAGGGAAGCGCCCTCTACCAAATTATGGCTCAGCGAAGTGGCAAAAACTGTACACTTAGAAAGAATTAGATATATTCTGAACAATAAATTATCAACATTTGATCAAATCTGGCAGCCTTTCCTCTCTTACCTGGACCAGTCGGTGCTGTGAATTTGTACTTTTTAACGCACTCTCAATTGTCATATTGTAATCTACCTTTGGGCAGCGTGTGCTGGCCCTGACACTCGAGCAGTCGGGAGGGGAATAGGGTGGAATAGGGGGGGATAAAGGGGGGGGGTTACATATACCCTTTTTCTTTCTACCTGTCCCTGTTCTGTATGTCGTGTTTTGTAATATTTGTTTTGTGTCCAGAACTCTGGGTCTTGTTGTTCATGTCTGTTCTCTTATGTTTAGATAAGAACTGTACACATGTCTTTCATACCTATACACCATTCTTGTGTGTGTTCAATAAAAAAATATTTGAACAGAGAAATGCTAAAGAATCCTACAGTATGGAAAGTCTTTAGCCCCATCCCTAATGTTATGGGAGTTGCATTTATTGCATTTCAATACACTTGCATTTTCAATTACCCATAAATTACTCACTACTTGTACAACTATGTTGGATTGCCTAAATATTCAACATTTTCTTGACAGTCAATGCCAGTGTATTCTATGGCTGCCCTAAGTACATGCCTTTGTCTGTCTCCTCAGTCTGGAAGGGTGACTCGGCTGATGGATAGAAATGATGATGGGGTGATCTCATTCTCCAACTCTGATGACATCTCTATCTACTCCTTCACTGACTGTGAATCTGAGGTAAGACAGTTGTACACCATGTCTTTGTTGAGTGACATCACTGTAAGGAGAATAGTCTCTGACTAGTTGACTCTGATACACAGTCTGATGATGAGGATCATGAAAGGAGGACACCACTGCTGAAAGTGAAGGATGAGGAGGATGGAAAGGTGACAAGGCTTAAAGTGAGGGATATAGTAGAGGACGACGATCTTTCTCTCCACTCCTTCGATGAGTCAGACTTTCTGGTATGTTCTGCAGCATGTATTTGAGTAACTCTTTGACTGAATGTGGAGAATGGACTATGACCAACTAGCTCTCTGACACACAGTGTGATAATGGCAATGATGCCTCTGCTGAGGACAGTCCAGGGCCTTCAAAGGAACCACTGAGAAAAGGGGCTTCACTGAAGGACCCTCGACTGGTAGGCTCTTACGTGTGTGTGTGTGTGTGTGTGTGTGTGTGTGTGTGTGTGTGTTAGTGGTGCGCGGGTCAGCTGTTTGTTCAACCGAACCCACCCGCAATTGCTAATAACCCATCCGCAACCGCCCGACTATATGTGATAAAGTAAAAATCTGAGGCCCGCACCTGACCCTAACCCGCAAATATAGAACACCGTCAGAACGATTTCTTAGCAGGGGGTGCAGGATTTTTTTGTGCCTAGTTTGGATATGTTTCTGCTTATAATTTCCAACATTTTGGTAGGCTATTTGTTAGTCAACTTGTCTATAATTAGATAGAAGACTAAATAAACCAAAAACTTTTAGGGATCAAGAAGAAAATGCAATAACTTAAGATCAAAAGGGAAACATTTTCTGTGCAAAATTTCCAAATGACATCAGTTTGACGGGTTGAAAACGACCAGACATGTTTCTGATAAGATTTCAGTTTGGCTTGGATGCACATTTTATGTGGTTGAAATATTATCAGCTTTTATGATGCTGATAAAGCAGTCCCTAGCTGCGCATTTGCATTCCCTCAAGATGCTGAAAGAAATCATATTTCTCCACTGCTGTTCCTGAGTCAAAATAAAGCCTACATTTGGTGTAGCCTATCATTTTACTGCAAGAAATGCTTAATTCTGCAGGAGTTAATATTAAGACTGTGAGAGGTTAAAGATCTACAGTCAGTGTCCAGATTTCAGTTTCCATTTAACCCATCTGAACAGTAGGCTGTTTGTTCCGTTGACGTGCCATAGGCCTATTTGAATCCCCCTCTTGTGACTGTCGAATTTCTATAGTGCCTCACAATCATCACACATAACATAGGCACTGCCATCATCCTCTTTTAACACTTCACCAAATATTTTCCAAACATTACTTTTCTGGCCGTCCCTTCTTTATTTTCAACTTTCCATTTCGTAGCTTTTCTCTTATTGAATTAAAGCGTTTGGTGATTGGTGTGTAGTCTATCTGGCGCGCGTCAAGTTATGCCCTAAAGTTTAGGCTTACACACTAATGCCAAATAGCCTATAGATATAACTTGCACAATAATTATACATTTATGGATTTTTTTATGTATTGTTTTCTGTTTATTCAACAATATTTCATGACCCTAAATCCCCCGCCCTGTGGATATAACCGCAGGACTTCTGGTTATGAGTCAACCCGCGCATCACTAGTGTGTGTCACATCTCAATTGTTTGACCCGATGTCTGTACATATTATTGTGGCCAAACCCAACATCCCTCTCCCTGCCTCTGTGAGTGCCCTGAAGAAGGTGTCACGCCAGATGTAGGTGGTCCCTTTTGTCCGGCCCTGCAGGCAGCAGCTGGACAAGAAGACACAGTGGACCAACACCAATGAGGAGAGCCTGAGGAGAATTAAAGAAAACCTGGCCTCCATAGAGCTTGACCTGGAGGAAGGCCTGAAGACGGTCAATGACGGTCTGGACATCAACCAAGAGAGGCAGAAGAAGAATGAGGGATGCTTCAGAGCCTGGGTTGAGAAGTGGATGGGGAGGAGGAAGGATGAAAGACTGAGGGATGAAGATGTGAATAGGGAAGCCAATGGGAGGAGGGGCGAGGAGTTGAGGGCACTGATCCAAGTGATGAAGAGAAACTGCAGCAAAATGAGATCTTGAGGCAGTAGACCTGGACAGTTGGCTGAATGACTTGGAAAGGTTGAAAGTGGCTTTCAAGAAATGCACTGGAGAGATGGCCGAAATGGTAGAGAGCATGGCAGAAATGAAGACCAGCATAGCCAAGAACAGGCTCATGAAAGGAGGACACCACCGCTGAAAGTGAAGGATGAGGAGGATGGAAAGGTGACAAGGCTTAAAGTGAGGGATATGGTAGAGGACGACGATCTTTCTCTCCACTCCTTCGATGAGTCAGACTTTCTGGTATGTTCTGCAGCATGTATTTGAGTAACTCTTTGACTGAATGTGGAGAATGGACTATGACCAACTAGCTCTCTGACACACAGCGTGATAATGGCAATGATGCCTCTGCTGAGGACAGTCCAGGGCCTTCAAAGGAACCACTGAGAAAAGGGGCTTCACTGAAGGACCCTCGACTGGTAGGCTCTTACATGTGTGTGTGTGTGTGTGTGTGTGTTAGTGGTGCGCGGGTCAGCTGTTTGTTCAACCGAACCCACCCGCAATTGCTAATAACCCAGCCGCAACCGCCCGACTATATGTGATAAAGTGAAAATCTGAGGCCCGCACCTGACCCTAACCCGCAAATATAGAACACCGTCAGAACGATTTCTTAGCAGGGGGTGCAGGATTTTTTTGTGCCTAATTTGGATATGTTTCTGCTTATAATTTCCAACATTTTGGTAGGCTATTTGTTAGTCAACTTGTCTATAATTAGATAGAAGACTAAATAAACCAAAAACGTTTAGGGATCAAGAAGAAAATGCAATAACTCAATAAAAAAAGGGAAACATTTTCTGTGCAAAATTTCCAAATGACATCAGTTTGACGGGTTGAAAACGACCAGACATGTTTCTGATAAGATTTCAGTTTGGCTTGGATGCACATTTTATGTGGTTGAAATATTATCAGCTTTTATGATGCTGATAAAGCAGTCCCTAGCTGCGCATTCGCATTCCCTCAAGATGCTGAAAGAAATCATATTTCTCCACTGCTGTTCCCGAGTCAAAATAAAGCCTACATTTGGTGTAGCCTATCATTTTACTGCAAGAAATGCTTAATTCTGCAGGAGTTAATATTAAGACTGTGAGAGGTTAAAGATCTACAGTCAGTGTCCAGATTTCAGTTTCCATTTAACCCATCTGAACAGTAGGCTGTTTGTTCCCTTGACGTGCCATAGGCCTATTTGAATCCCCCTCTTGTGACTGTCGAATTTCTATAGTGCCTCACAATCATCACACATAACATAGGCACTGCCATCATCCTCTTTTAACACTTCACCAAATATTTTCCAAACATTACTTTTCTGGCCGTCCCTTCTTTATTTTCAACTTTCCATTTCGTAGCTTTTCTCTTATTGAATTAAAGCGTTTGGTGATTGGTGTGTAGTCTATCTGGCGCGCGTCAAGTTATGCCCTAAAGTTTAGGCTTACGCACTAATGCCAAATAGCCTATAGATATAACTTGCACAATAATTATACATTTATGGATTTTTTTATGTATTGTTTTCTGTTTATTCAACAATATTTCATGACCCTAAATCCGCCGCCCTGTGGATATAACCGCGGGACTTCTGGTTATGAGTCAACCCGCGCATCACTAGTGTGTGTCACATCTCAATTGTTTGACCCTATGTCTGTACAGATTATTGTGGCCAAACCCAACATCCCTGTCATTGTTGCTCCGCCTGCTGTGGAGTACTTACCATACCACCACAGCCCTCGCCTGGCCCCAATCACCAACCTGAGCGAGAACGGTAGGAAGCTGCTCCAGAAAATGGCAGGAGTGTCCCCACAGGTGAGAGGAAATACAGAAAGCCCTTGCCTGGCCCCCATCACCAACCTGAGTGAGAACAGCAGGAAGCTGCTCCAGGAAACGGCGCAGAAAATGGCAGGAGTGTACCCACAGGTGAGAGGAAACAGGAAGGGGATATTGGCCATATGTCCTACAGTATATCATAACTCTAGATATTGTAGCTCAAGAGTAGAAAATAGCCATAAGCTTATATTACTTTATCTCCTTGTCCAAAATATTCAGGAAGGGAAGGTCAAAAGGAAAAAGGGCAAGGCAAAAAAGCGAGTGAAGCAAGAGCAGGCTAGTAACATGAAGCAGGTGGAAAATGTTGGAGAAAGTAAGGAGGACAAGAAAGAGGAAAAGAAGAGTCTGAGGAAAGGTGAGGAAATAGAAGAAGGAGAAGTAGAACATAACAAGGGCATTTTTTAGATTTATAGAAATAGAATGAGGTAGAGATTTATAGAAATAGAATGAGATAGCAGAGAAAGAGCAGCTATCTGATGTGTAAGTGAAAACTACTACCGTATTTATTGTCCTGTTTGATTGACAGGTTTCTCCAGTGGCTGCTGCCCAAACTGAGATGTTTGAATAAATAATGGCCATCTACTACTACAACACACACACACACAGATTTTGAGTATAGGCTTACTCCTCCAATACACACAGAAACTTAATTTCAGACACAGGAACTATGTTTAGCAAAATACACATATTGGTCTCGTTCTAATATTTTGAGACATGCACTATTCTTTAAAATAAAAAAACTACAAAAAAATTCCAATAAAGCTTTTTAAATTGCAATTATTTGTGTCAGACTGTTTTTTTTTTCTTCATTAATTACAACAAGGGAACAATTATTGTAGTGACATTACATGACATGTTATGTACCAGTGGGTGTTTTATATTCTGCTGTCCTGCACTGGATCCCACTGTAGGTGGCAGTAGTGCACAAAATAGTTGGTTTGCTCACCAGAAACCCAACCAGGCAGAGAGACTATTGTTACCATGCAACGAGCAGATGCTTCAGTGCAGGGTTGCCATGTCCGCAGTTTTGCTAACATTTGGGCTACTTTGAAAACGATGTCGCGGGGGGTAAACATGGCATTTCTTCAAACAAAACATATTTTTCACTGTGACCTGCTGCTGACTACCAGGCAGTGAGCAGGCAGGTTGTTACTGAATGAGCAGTAGGAAGGGGGAGGGCCGTGTTCATTCAAAAATCATGTCAAACACTATTATTGCAACTTATTATGTGAGTTGTTAAGCATATTTTTACTCCTGAACTTATTTAGGCTTGCCATAACAAAGGGGTTGAATACATATTGACTCAAGACATTTCAGCTTTTCATTTTTTATAGCTTTCTAAACATTTCTAAAAACATAATTCCACTTTGACATTATGGGGTGTTGTGTGTAGGTCAGTGACAGAAAATCTCAATTTATTCCATTTTAAATTCAGGCTGTAACACAACAAAATGTGGGTGTGAATACTTCCTGAAGGCACAGTACATGTACAAGCTTTGAGGGTTTTTTGAAAGAGAAAATCCATCATTATTGTGTGCCTACTGTAAATATGGCTGCCACTTGTCTTTTCCTAGGAATGCTCGGAACATGGCGCGGGATGTGCAGAATTCCTTCTATGACATCGTTGAGGAGGTGGGAGGTCTCACACACACACAGGCTGTGGCTTACATCAAGAAGCTGATGACCAAGGGCCGCTACTCTCAGGACGTGTGGAGCTAAGGAAGATTAAGTTAACGTTACAGCACACCCTCACAACCCCATATGTTAACCTATTTCTTTCGGGTGGAGGGTGAGTGGTAACGGAAAACAGTTTTAAACTGTTTTTGGAGGTAACGTGTCAGCACATAATCACTAAATGGAAAGACGTATGAATGAATGTTTGTTGTACTTATTGTCTTGTTGTGTAATCTTACTGACAGCATTTTGTAGAGACTCGTGCTGAGAGGTAGTGCAATTCATTCAAGATTGGTTGGGAATGGGCTCATACTCCAAATCGACCCCTAACCCCCAGGCCTTTCATGTACACTGAACAAAATATAAACGCAACATGTAAAGTGTTGGTCCCATGTTTCATGAGCTGAAATAAAAGATCCCAGACATTTTCCATCCACACAAAAAGCTTATTTCTCTCAAATTTTGTGCACGTGTAACCACGCCAGCCCAGGACCTCCACATCCGGCTCCTTCACCTGTGGGATCGTCTGAGACCAACCACCCGGACAGCTGATGAATCTGTGGGTTTGCACAACAGAATAATTTCTGCACAAACTGTCAGTAACCGTCTCAGGGAAGCTAATCTGCATGCTCGTCGTCCTCACCAGGGTCTTGACCTGACTGCAGTTTGGCGTCGTAACTGACTTCTGTGGGCAAATGCTCACCTTCGATAGCAACTGGCATGCTGGAGAAGTGTGCTCTTCACGGATGAATCCCGGTTTCAACTGTACCAGGTAGAAGTCAGCGTGTATGGCGCCATGTGGGCGAGCGGTTTGCTGATGTCAACATTGTGGACAGAGTGCCCCGTGGTGGTGGGGTTATGGTATGGACAGGCATAAGCTACGGACAATGAACACAATTGCATTTTAAATCGATGGCAATTTGAATGCACAGAGATACCGTGACGAGATCCTGAGGCCCATTGTCGTGCCATTCATCCGCCACCATCACCTCACGTTTCAGCACAATAATGCACGGCCCCATGTCACAAGGATCTGTTCACAATTTCTGGAAGCTGAAAATGTCCCAGTTCTTCCATGGCCTGCATACTCACCAGACATGTCACTGATTGAGCATGTTTGGGATGCTCTGGATTGACGTGTACGACAGCGTGTTCCATATCTGAATTCCCAGTCATGTGAAATCCATAGATTAGGGCCTAATTTATTCATTTCAATTGACTGATTTCCTTATATGAACTGTAACTCAGTAAAATCTTTGAAATAGTTGCATGTTGCGTTTATATTTTTGTTCAGTGTAGATTTGGTCCACGCGCTCCTTTTAAGGTTATGGAACATTTTGGAATAAACCAATAGATTTTTTTATAAAATAGAGTGCAGACCTTCATTGTTTCCCATCAGATTAGAAAAGTTGGAGATATTATACATTGAATGTTACACATCGTTTTTGTAAGTGAAACTAGGCGCAAACAGAGGTGATTATGATATGAAATATTGCCTCTGGACGTTTATCATGCTGTGAAGATCCCCACAAGGCGATAAAAAAAATAATATATTGTAAATTAACTCCTGAAATGTCTACGGCATTGAAAGCATTCTATATTTGCATCTTTAAATGTATTTACAAGTTCAACATGGCTGCCTATTCAGATGCACGAAGGTTGTGTAAATACAGAGAGCAGTGCAAGATTAGTCAAATATGCATACTAGTAGCACATTCATATTGTACCATGTACTGTACAATTCCTACATTTAAATTGCAGTAACTGTTTAGTCATTGAGCCTTGTTCTTCATCGGTTCATTAAACGAAAAGGTTGTAGATTAAATGGTGGTTTACTGTAAAAATGCCCAGGTGTTTTTTTCTCATGCTCTCCCACTGTAAGGCTTAGTACCGACTAGTTATGTTTAGCTGGACACTACCACGGCATTTAGGCAATGCAATATGTGTTGTATTGTATGTGCACTTGCAGTACAACATGAATACATCTATTAACTGTCATTTATGTGTGTTCTGATAATCACTAATTCTGGGATATGTATATGTAAGAACTTTATCTAGTTTTATTTTCTTATGCTGATGGTTGAAAGCCTAAATACAAAATATTTACTTCAATTTTCTGAGGTTCTGTAACCGTATGAAATAGAATCAAGTGGATGATATACGGGTGATGTTCAGCAGTCTATCATTTTAGCACGTCATTTTGTGTTTCTTTTAATAGAGAAACCCTCAACTATTGTAGTGATACAGAATCAAATATGGCATGGTACATGTTGTCATTTAAATAAGAAATGTGCCTTTTTAAAATTGACCTGTGTTACATGACTCTTACCACTTGATCCAGTTTTATATGCAAAATAGCTATTTGTATATAAACAGTAACTTTAAAGCATGCATTTGTAAAGAAATAATAAATGGAGATCATTGATTTGCTTTATTTAGTCTTGGTTGTCATTTATGGCTTCTCTTTACTGTGCACGACTAGTTAATTTTCCAAAGATTACATCATAATCTGCCCTTGTAGCCCACACTCTTGATCACCTCACCCACTTGTCCCCTGCTTCTGAATTTCCAAAATTTTTGAACGATGCATTGCAAAACAAACTGAATGTAATGGATCTAATTTAGTGGTGAGTGGATGCTATTTTGTATTTTATTCTAAGAACACAGATACCTTAAAAGAAAGGTAGGTGCGTGGATCAGAAAACCAAACAGTATCTGGTGTGACCACCATTTCCCTCAAGCAGCACGACACATATCCTTCGCATTGAGTTGATCAGGCTGTTGATTGTGGCCTGTGGAATGTTGGGCCACTCTTCAACAGCTGTGCGAAGTTGCTGTTCATTGCTTGCCCATATCATAACCCCACCGCCACCATTGGGCACTCTGCTGGTCCTGGGGTGGCGTGGTTACACGTGGTCTGCGGTTGTGAGGCCGGTTGGACGTACTGCCAAATTCTCTAAAACGACGTTGGAGTCTGCTTATGGTACAGAAATGAATTTTAAATTCTCTCGCAACATCTCTGGTGGACATTTCTGCAGTCAGCATGCCAATTGCACGCTTCCTCAAAACTTGAGACATATGTAGCATTGTGTTGTGTGACAAAACTGCACATTTTAGAGTGGCTCTTTTATTGTCCCCAGCACAAGAAGCACCTGTGTAATGATCAAGCTGTTTAATCAGCTTCTTGATATGCTACACCTGTCAGGTGGATGGATTATCTTGGCAAAGGACAAATGCTCACTAACAGAGATTTAAACAAATTTGTATACAAAATTAGAGAAAGAAGCTTTTTGTACGTTTGGAAAATTTCTGGGATCTTTTATTTCAGCTCATGAAACATGGGACCAACACTTTACATGTTGCATTTATATTTTGTTAAGTGTAGTTAAGGGGGGAAAACTGATAATACATTAGTGTGATAAAAATGTTTAGTTTGAACTTAAAACTGTTCTGGTTTACTAAGGGTTTTGAAAAACGTTGTTTTAATCTAGGTTGTATAAATCAAGAGTACCAAGAGATTTGTCTACCGTATGTGTAAAAAAACACAAAGTACAAAACACACAAGCCAAAAGGAGTGGTCTTACAATCAACTGACAAGCAAACCCTTTATTGCATTGATTTGACCTTGAACATTCAGAGCCTGCTTGTATATTCAAACCAAAAACATCAGTGAAGAAAAAGTGGACCTTCAAGTACTGCCTCAAACCACTTGTCCAAGCATATTACATCTCAATGTATAACATGAGACAGAAAACACATTGAATGACAACTATGGGCTCGATTAAATCCGTATCGCCGTAGTTCAGAGCTATAGCGGCTTATAACCACACTGACATTTGTATTTTTTTAATGTTATTAGTTATACCAAGAGTTGACGTTTTTACAAGGATTGTGATTGCTGAAAATAGCACGCTTGAAATGTAAATGTAATTTCCGGTCTTCGCGAACATTGCCTTTACATTTCAATCGAGCTATAGCGAGTTTTGCCGTTACGGATTGAAGTCATCAATCTGTCAGTGAAGACACAGGTGCTCCTGGGTGAACCATCACAGATTCTGGCAGTGACTCCGGCATCTTTGCTGTGAAACTCTGGGGGGCACTGACAGACACAGACAGTGGACTGAGGTGGGAATGTTGAGAATGTGGATGTTGAGCCACTGGAGCCCAGTGACTGCTGGTTTGAGAGGCAGATGCATGCCCATGACTGAGTCCATGGCCGAAGCTGTGTTCGTGACTATGTCCATAACCTTGGCTGTGGCTGCAGCTGTGTCCATGTTCGTGACTATGTCCGTGACTTGGCCCAAAGCTATGCTTGAGGCCATATCCATGGTTGTGTCCGTAATAACCTGAGAGCTGAACAGGGCTCCCCTGTGTATAGTAGGAGTGGGCCCAGCCTTCAAATGTCTTTGGTGTGGTCTCGGTAGCCTGTAGGTTGGAGGTAAAGGACACTGGAGCGTAGGCTTGGACTGGGTAGGAGCCTGGGGTTGGAATGATTCTGCAATCAATGAGAACGTGGACAGAATTCAGAGAGCCTATCTATACCAGTAATTCTCTATCTAATCATGGGGGACCACTAGGTGCCTATTGTACAGTATTCAATTACAGCTGAGGATCATCAATTATAACTGCACCTCATTATACTGTAGTACATTATGTGCTCTGGCTTGCACACAGCAATTGTTATTTAATGACCTCTTGTCTTGTCTGATAAATGATATGTCTGGTGCTTTCTTAGTACTCACGGTGGGTGGACCGTCTTCCTTCTCTCCTCTGTTGATGCAGGGACATACAGGACACCAATGTTCCTCAGCAGCCTGAAAGGCATCTTCTTGTCCAGCACTGATGCCCTGGCATCGGACATGTCCAGAAGTGAGAGCCAGCCCTTTCCGTCTGTTTCACCAGTGCAAGTTAAGGAGAATGTGTGACGCAGTGATGCAATATTTTTTCTAAACAAACATGCCATAATGTTCAGCAGCAGGATTCATATACAACACCTATAACCTATTACCACTTAACTACACTACTAAGCACACTTATAAAGCTGTGACATACTGCAGAGGAGTGTATCAGTTATTTTGAACCACAATGAGGTTGGAGTAAGGATACAGATCCCCCCTGCGATGATGGCGATGGCATTGCAAAGGAAGACAGTGTGTGGGACCAAAAGTGTTATGATGAACAGAAACAGCCAGGGCAGGGCTAACATGGGTACAGTGACCCCGAAAAGAAAGCCCTTAACCATACGGGAGTGCACTGTGGCCATACCCATAAGGGAGAGGGACACTGGAATGAACCCCTCCACCTGGTTCTGGGCAGATGCACCAAACAGTAGCAGACCCAGTATGGTGTACAACACCCCTGTGCTGATAGAGAGCAGCAGAAACATGAGGAGGAACCGAACAGTGCCCACACTCTTCTCAATGCCTCCACAGAGGGGCACCAGAACCCCAATACTGAGGAGTAGCTGGGTCACTGTCTTGTGGTGGAAGGAGTATGTGATGAGCTTGTGCACTGCAAAGGAAGAGGAAAGGATTAAAACATAAATGATAGGGTTGACAGACATAAGCTACACTGGTGTGTTGTGCTGTAGCCTACTGCTGTAGCCTACTGGCACCATCTGTTACATTAGCTATAAGTTTTAATAATAATAATAATGTGGTCCTCTGTAGCTCAGCTGGTAGAGCACGGCGCTTGAAACGCCAAGGTAGTTGGTTCGATCCCCGGGACCACCCATACACAAAAAAATGTATGCACGCATGACTGTAAGTCGCTTTGGATAAAAGCGTCTGCTAAATGGCATATTATTATTATTATTATTATTATTATAATAATATGCCATTTAGCAGACGAAAGCGACTTACAGTCATGCGTGCATACATTTTTGTGTATGGGTGGTCCCGGGGATCGAACCCACTATCTTGGCGTTACAAGAGCCGTGCTCTACCAGCTGAGCTACAGAGGACCACCATTCTAGCAAGCTAGCTAACGTTACAACACTCTCATACAAAGTAGCTACTGAGCATATATAACTGTTGATTCACTCAGACCCTCCTAGCTAACTTACCATGCCCATTGCCAAAAACTGTCATTCCAAGACTGAAGACATCCTCTGATAAACCGAAATATGTAGTGACAGTAAACAAAACAAATGATACTATAATGACAGCAACAATCCCACTCGTGAGCCTGAACTCAGGAGTAAAACTCTTGAACCTCTGAACCATATGTTTTAAAATTATTCGGGATATCATTTTGATGACCAATGCATATTTGTCAAACTAGTACTTGGATAATCAAGCACAATAATCAATCAACTTTTCCTCCAATATTGCGCAACACTTTAGCCAGATTGTAGGTAGCTAGCTAGCTAGAGGTTCCCACTAGATAACACAGCCACAAAGTACAAATAGGCTATATCGTAAAAATTAATGAAAACAAAAATAGGCTTTTTGGTCTTAATTTAAGGTTGGGCATAAGGTTAGCAGTGTGGTTAAGTTTAAAATCCGAGTTTAAGAAGATGAATTGTAGAAATAGGCGGGCAAGCTTGCTAAGCAAAAACAAATGTACTGGACTTCCGCATTTGGATTCGTCACAACCACAAAGTTGCTCAACTGTTGCTCAGATCATCAAGTGCTGCATTTGAAGACACTGCCACCTGCTGACATGTGCCTCAAATGTGATGATCAAAGAGTCCTCTACAGCCATTTCAGTTAGATAGCTAGATAGATTTTATTTGACAGTTATAAATTACGACCAGGGGGAGATACCACCAGTCCAGTCCCATACAAGCCTTTCCTGTGACGTATTATGCGCGCCCATAAAAATGTGACCTATTGTGACGTAACCAAGCATAAATTCACTACATAAACTGTGTTCAGCTTTGATATA
Source organism: Coregonus lavaretus (assembly GCF_964263955.1). Classification (NCBI taxonomy): domain Eukaryota; kingdom Metazoa; phylum Chordata; class Actinopteri; order Salmoniformes; family Salmonidae; genus Coregonus; species Coregonus lavaretus. Next base: position 5,055,017 of record NC_140020.1, on the reverse strand, counting down.
ATCAGTACAATTGCTTTCTTCAGTCAGGTTGTTTCAGGTGCATAGTCTGCCCTAGCTGACACTGTGCAGAGAATAAATACTACGATTGGAAACGGTTGGATAGACCCGTCCATGGAGTTTAGAACGTCTGGTAGGCTCTTACATTCTTTGGTCCCAAATGGCACCCTGTAGTGTACTACTTTTGACCTGTGCCCATTGGGCTCAGGTCAAAATAAGTGCAATATATGGGCACTGGGGTGCCATTTGGGACATGCCCTTTATGCAGAAAGCAAGATGAATCGTAATGATGAGAGAATCAAAAGAGCTTTAAGGCGCCGCCCTTATGTGGTAAATATCAAATATATATATATTTAAAAAATCTTCTGTTTTTGTTATCACCTTTTAAATTGAGTGTTGTGTTGACAGTTGAATCCAGTGAGGGTGAACACCCCTGATTCTGTGATGTGGCCAACCGGCAAAGAGCGCAGAAGTCCAAGGCCTGTAAGTCAAATCTGACCTGAAAACAATAACACATAAACATTAGTTATGCTGCATGTACAAACTGCAGTTATCACAATAAAAGCAAGTGCAGATATCCCTCCTTATCTAACCACATTTGAAATTGAATATTGTCTTGACAGTCTACTTCAGTGCAGACCCCTCAGATCCACAAAAGGCCTGTATGTCACATTCAAATCAACCACATAACAGTAGCTACTTAAATTATTTATTGATAGCTACATCATTTATTTCCAAGTTATTTCCAAGGCCAAAATGAGCAAAAGAGTGTTACATTTTTTCTTTACTGTTCACAGCCAATCATTGTGAGCTGTGGGCAGGAACAGACATCTGGGGATGGATGGGACATCAATCCAGAGACTCTTAGCCAGGTCAGACATCTCTGCTGTTCCCATAGAGACAGAACAGATAGATCAATCTGTTGATTCATATGGCCATTTTGGTTGGCTTGGTTGAATTGACAATCATTCATTAGAAATGCTAAAGAATCCTACAGTATGGAAAGTCTTTAGCCCCATCCCTAATGTTATGGGAGTTGCATTTATTGCATTTCAATACACTTGCATTTTCAATTACCCATAAATTACTCACTACTTGTACAACTATGTTGGATTGCCTAAATATTCAACATTTTCTTGACAGTCAATGCCAGTGTATTCTATGGCTGCCCTAAGTACATGCCTTTGTCTGTCTCCTCAGTCTGGAAGGGTGACTCGGCTGATGGATAGAAATGATGATGGGGTGATCTCATCCTCCAACTCTGACATCTCTATCTACTCCTTCACTGACTGTGAATCTGAGGTAAGACAGTTGTACACCATGTCTTTGTTGAGTGACATCACTGTAAGGAGAATAGTCTCTGACTAGTTGACTCTGATACACAGTCTGATGAAAAGGATCATGAAAGGAGGACACCACCGCTGAAAGTGAAGGATGAGGAGGATGGAAAGGTGACAAGGCTTAAAGTGAGGGATATAGTAGAGGACTACGATCTTTCTCTCCACTCCTTCGATGAGTCAGACTTTCTGATATGTTCTGCAGCATGTATTTGAGTAACTCTTTGACTGAATGTGGAGAATGGACTATGACCAACTAGCTCTCTGACACACAGCGTGATAATGGCAATGATGCCTCTGCTGAGGACAGTCCAGGGCCTTCAAAGGAACCACTGAGAAAAGGGGCTTCACTGAAGGACCCTCGACTGATAGGCTCTTACATGTGTGTGTGTGTGTGTGTGTGTGTGTGTTAGTGGTGCGCGGGTCAGCTGTTTGTTCAACCGAACCCACCCGCAATTGCTAATAACCCATCCGCAACCGCCCGACTATATGTGATAAAGGGAAAATCTGAGGCCCGCACCTGACCCTAACCCGCAAATATATATATATAGAACACCGTCAGAACGATTTCTTAGCAGGGGGTGCAGGATTTTTTTGTGCCTAATTTGGATATGTTTCTGCTTATAATTTCCAACATTTTGGTAGGCTATTTTTTAGTCAACTTGTCTATAATTAGATAGAAGACTAAATAAACCAAAAACGTTTAGGGATCAAGAAGAAAATGCAATAACTCAAGAAAGAAAGGGAAACATTTTCTGTGCAAAATTTCCAAATGACATCAGTTTGACGGGTTGAAAACGACCAGACATGTTTCTGATAAGATTTCAGTTTGGCTTGGATGCACATTTTATGTGGTTGAAATATTATCAGCTTTTATGATGCTGATAAAGCAGTCCCTAGCTGCGCATTCACATTCCCTCAAGATGCTGAAATAAATCATATTTCTCCACTGCTGTTCCCGAGTCAAAATATAGCCTACATTTGGTGTAGCCTATCATTTTACTGCAAGAAATGCTTAATTCTGCAGGAGTTAATATTAAGACTGTGAGAGGTTAAAGATCTACAGTCAGTGTCCAGATTTCAGTTTCCATTTAACCCATCTGAACAGTAGGCTGTTTGTTCCCTTGACGTGCCATAGGCCTATTTGAATCCCCCTCTTGTGACTGTCGAATTTCTATAGTGCCTCACAATCATCAAACATAACATAGGCACTGCCATCATCCTCTTTTAACACTTCACCAAATATTTTCCAAACATTACTTTTCTGGCCGTCCCTTCTTTATTTTCAACTTTCCATTTCGTAGCTTTTCTCTTATTGAATTAAAGCGTTTGGTGATTGGTGTGTAGTCTATCTGGCGCGCGTCAAGTTATGCCCTAAAGTTTAGGCTTACGCACTAATGCCAAATAGCCTATAGATATAACTTGCACAATAATTATACATTTATGGATTTTTTAATGTATTGTTTTCTGTTTATTCAACAATATTTCATGACCCTAAATCCGCCGCCCTGTGGATATAACCGCGGGACTTCTGGTTATGAGTCAACCCGCGCATCACTAGTGTGTGTCACATCTCAATTGTTTGACCCTATGTCTGTACAGATTATTGTGGCCAAACCCAACATCCCTGTCATTGTTGCTCCGCCTGCTGTGGAGTACTTACCATACCACCACAGCCCTCGCCTGCCCCCAATCACCAACCTGAGCGAGAACGGTAGGAAGCTGCTCCAGAAAATGGCAGGAGTGGCCCCACAGGTGAGAGGAAATACAGAAAGCCCTTGCCTGGCCCCCATCACCAATAAAGGAAGCCCTCGCCTGGCCCCCATCACCAACCTGAGTGAGAACAGCAGGAAGCTGCTCCAGGAAATGGCGCAGAAAATGGCAGGAGTGTACCCACAGGTGAGAGGAAATACAGAAAGCCCATGCCTGGCCCCCATCACCAATACAGGAAGCCCTCGCCTGGCCCCCATCACCAACCTGAGTGAGAACAGCAGGAAGCTGCTCCAGGAAATGGCGCAGAAAATGGCAGGAGTGTACCCACAGGTGAGAGGAAACAGGAAGGGGATATTGGCCATATGTCCTACAGTATATCATAACTCTAGATATCGTAGCTCAAGAGTAGAAAATAGCCATAAGCTTATATTACTTTATCTCCTTGTCCAAATTATTCAGGAAGGGAAGGTCAAAAGGAAAAAGGGCAAGGCAAAAAAGCAAGTGAAGCAAGAGCAGGCCAGTAACATGAAGCAGGTGGAAAATGTTGGAGAAAGTAAGGAGGACAAGAAAGAGGAAAAGAAGAGTCTGAGGAAAGGTGAGGAAATAGAAGAAGGAGAAGTAGAACATAACAAGGGCATTTTTGAGATTTATAGAAATAGAATGAGGTAGAGAATTATAGAAATAGAATGAGATAGCAGAGAAAGAGCAGCTATCTGATGTGTAAGTGAAAACTACTATTTATTCTCCTGTTTGATTGACAGGTTTCTCCAGTGGCTCTGCCCAAACTGAGATGTTTGAATAAATAATGGCCATCTACTACTACAACACACACACACACACACACACACATTTTGAGTATTGCTTACTCCTCCAATACACACAGAAACTTAATTTCAGACACAGGAACAATGTTTAGAAAAATACACATATTGGTCTCGTTCTAATATTTTGAGACATGCACTATTCTTTAAAATAAAAAAACTACAAAAAAATTCCAATAAAGCTTTTTAAATTGCAATTATTTGTGTCAGACTGTTTTTTTCTTCTTCATTAATTACAACAAGGGAACAATTATTGTAGTGACATTACATGACATGTTATGTACCAGTGGGTGTTTTATATTCTGCTGTCCTGCACTGGATCCCACTGTAGGTGGCAGTAGTGCACAAAATAATTGGTTTGCTCACCAGAAACCCAACCAGGCAGAGAGACTATTGTTACCATGCAACGAGCAGATGCTTCAGTGCAGGGTTGCCATGTCCGCAGTTTTGCTAACATTTGGGCTACTTTGAAAACGATGTCGCGGGGGTAAACATGGCATTTCTTCAAACAAAACATATTTTTCACTGTGACCTGCTGCTGACTACCAGGCAGTGAGCAGGCAGGTTGTTACTGAATGAGCAGTAGGAAGGGGGAGGGCCGTGTTTTTGTGTGTGTGTTTTAGAGCCACAGCAGGCAGCTGAGTCACCGGCCATCAAGTATGCTATTAATTTGTATGCCATTGTAGGATACTGTAGCCTACCATTTGATACAATAAATATGTTGAAATTAAGATATCACTGGAGTCATTGCAAGTCAATTTGTGCCACTTGTGTAGCTTACCTGGAGCTGGCAAACAGATGTAATAAATAGCCTATAACTTTAAGCATATGTTTTCGTTTCAGTCTCCTCCATCTCCACTAACCGAAGATCATTGTATATATATTTTTCTATTAATGATGTAAAATAAACAGCTGTACAGAAAGACTCTTGTGAAGGCCAAATTACAGAGGAGGAACTTCTTGATGCAATTAAAGCCTTTAAGTCTGGGAAAACTCCAGGGTTGGATGGCATACCAGTCGAGGTATACCAAACCTTATTTGATATACTCAGAGGACCCTTATTAGCATGTTTTAACCACACCTACAAAAATGGTAGATTATCAGATACTCAACAAGGTCTGATTTCATTATTACTGAAACAGCATCCAAGTGGTAAATATAAAGATCCGGTCCATTAAAAAAATTGGTGGCCCCTTACACTTCAGTGTTGTGATGCAAAAATTCTAGCAAAATATATAGCGTATAGAATTAAAAAGGTATTGTCGGATATTATTCATCCTAATCAGACAGGTTGTTTACATGGATGATACATTGGAGATAATATAAGACAAGTACTGGAAACAATAGAACACTATGAAAAATCTGGGAAACCAGGCCTGGTATTCATAGCTGACTTTGAAAAGGCTTTTGATAAAGTACGACTGGAATTTATATATAAATGCCTGGATTAAATTTCAATTTTGGAGAATCTCTTATAAAATGGGTTAAAGTTACAGTATGTAGAGTAACCCTAGGTGTAAAATAGTAAATAATAACTACTTCTCAGAAAGTATTAAGCTGTCAAGAGGAGTAAAACAAGGTTGTCCACTATCTGCATATCTATTTATTATGGCCATCGAAATGTTAGCTATTAAAATCAGATCCAACAATAATATCAAGGGGTTAGAAATCAAGGGCTTAAAAACAAAGATGTCATTGTACGCTGATGATTCATGCTTTCTTTTAAATCCACAATTTGGATCCCTCCACAGCCTCATAGAGGATCTAGGTACTTTTTCTAACCTTTTACATTACCGTGTAGTTTACCAATAAAATGGTCTGACGGTGATGTGGACATACTCGGTATACATATCCCGAAATAAAGAAATTATCTCACTACAATACATTTTAATAGAAAGTTAGCAAAAATATATAAAAATGTTCTACCATGGAAAGGAAAATACCTGTCTATTTGTGGTAAAATCACCCTGATTAACTCTTTAGTCATATCCCAGTTTACCTATTTGCTTATGGTCTAGCCTACATCTAGGGACCTGTTTTTAAAAACTATATGAGCAAAAAAGATTCAATTTTATTTGGAACGGCAAGCCAGACAAAATTAAACGGGCCTATTTATATAATGAACATGAATTCGGAGGGCAGAAATTATTAAATATTAAAGCATTAGACCCCTCACTAAAGGCTTCAGTCATGCAAAAGTTATACTTAAATCCAAACTGGTTTTCTAGCAGATTAATAAGAATATCTCACCCCATGTTCAAGAATGGCCTTTTCCCCTTTATTCAGATTACAACCTCTCACTGAAAATGAAATCATCTCCAAAATATCACTATTTTAAAAATAAGCCATAGAAAGTTGGTTGCGATTTCAGTTTAATCCACCAGAAAAGACAGAACAAATAATACAACAAATAATGTGGTTAAACTCAAATATAATTTTTATATTATTATTTTTTCAAAAAAATGTTTAAAAAAGGTATAATCTTTGTAAATGATATCATAAATAGGACTAGTGGAGTTATGCCACACATGCAGCTAACAAAAATATATGGAAATGTCTGCTCTACCCAAAATTACAACCAACTAATTGCAGCATTAACGCAAAAATGGAAGAGGCAAGTGGAAGGGGGAAAAAATAAGGAACTTGTCTTCATTAAAGACCAAAATTGGTTAATGAAAATTGTGATAAATAAAAAAGTATATCAGTTTTATTTAAGGACAAAAAATTTGACAGCTGTGCCATATAGATTGCAAAATAGTTGGAAAGAGATTTTCGATGTACCGATACCATGGCACATGGTTTATGAACTGATACGCAAAACAACGCCGGATTCAAAACCTAAAATTTTTCAATTAAAATTATTATACAAAATTCTTGCAACCAATAGAATGTTATATATATGGGGGATACAACCATCCCAGCTCTGCAGATTTTTCTGCGAAGAGACCGATTCATTAGATCATTTGTTTTGGTACTGTCCATGTGTAGCTTGTTTTTGGTCAAAGGTCCAGGAAGAAGAAGTGCAACATTTACCTGGAGCTAACTCTGCAGATAGCACTACTGGGTGATTTGAAAAGTCATAGTCAATCGATCAATAATATAATAATACTTTTAACAAAAATGTTTATCTTTAATTTACAATCTGTAGAAACTATGAGAATAGAAAGGTTCAGAACTTTTGTGAAACATCACAGCACAGTTGAAAAATATATGGCAAATGTAAATAAAAAATGGATGGTGTTAAGAGATAGATGGGAGGGGTTGAGTGGAGCTGAAGGGTGGGATTAAAAACAACAAGATAACTAATGTAAAATATATTGTGATGGGACCAACACTTTACATGTTGCATTTATATTTTTGTTAAGTGTAGTTAAGGGGGAAAAACTGATAATACATTAGTGTGATAAAAATGTTTAGTTTGAACTAAAAACTGTTCTGGTTTACTAAGTGTTTTGAAAAACGTTGTTTTAATCTAGGTTATATAAATCAAGAGTACCAAGAGATTTGTCTACCGTCTGTGTAAAAAAACACAAAGTACAAAACACACAAGCCAAAAGGAGTGGTCTTACAATCAACTGACAATCAAACCCTTCTTGCATTGATTTGACCTTGAACATTCAGAGCCTGCTTGTATATTCAAACCAAAAACATCAGTGAAGAAAAAGTGGACCTTCAAGTACTGCCTCAAACCACATGTCCAAGCATATTACATCTCAATGTATAACATGAGACAGAAAACACATTGAATGACAACTATGGGCTCGATTAAATCCGTATTGCCGTAGTTCAGAGCTATAGCGGCTTATAACCACACTGACATTTTTTTTTTTTTTTATGTTATTAGTTATACCAAGAGTTGACGTTTTTACAAGGATTGTGATTGCTGAAAATAGCACGCTTGAAATGTAAATGTAATTTCCGGTCTTCGCGAACATTGCCTTTAAATTTCAATCGAGCTATAGCGAGTTTTGCCGTTACGGATTGAAGTCATCAATCTGTCAGTGAAGACACAGGTGCTCCTGGGTGAACCATCACAGATTCTGGCAGTGACTCCGGCATTTTTGCTGTGAAACTCTGGGGGGCACTGACAGACACAGACAGTGGACTGAGGTGGGAATGTTGAGAATGTGGATGTTGAGCCACTGGAGCCCAGTGACTGCTGGTTTGAGAGGCAGATGCATGCCCATGACTGAGTCCATGGCCGAAGCTGTGTTCGTGACTATGTCCATGACCTTGGCTGTGGCTGCAGCTGTGTCCATGTTCGTGACTATGTCCGTGACTTGGCCCAAAGCTATGCTTGAGGCCATATCCATGGTTGTGTCCATTATAACCTGAGAGCTGAACAGGGCTCCCCTGTGTATAGTAGGAGTTGGCCCAGCCTTCAAATGTCTTTGGTGTGGTCTCGGTAGCCTGTAGGTTGGAGGTAAAGGACACTGGAGCGTAGGCTTGGACTGGGTAGGAGCCTGGGGTTGGAATGATTCTGCAATCAATGAGAACGTGGACAGATTTCAGAGAGCCTATCTATACCAGTAATTCTCTATCTAATCATGGGGGACCACTAGGTGCCTATTGTACAGTATTCAATTACAGCTGCGGATCATCAATTATAACTGCACCTCATTATACTGTAGTACATTATGTGCTCTGGCTTGCACACAGCAATTGTTATTTAATGACCTCTTGTCTTGTCTGATAAATGATATGTCTGGTGCTTTCTCAGTACTTACGGTGGGTGGACCGTCTTCCTTCTCTCCTCTGTTGATGCAGGGACATACAGGACACCAATGTTCCTCAGCAGCCTGAAAGGCATCTTCTTGTCCAGCACTGATGCCCTGGCATCGGACATGTCCAGAAGTGAGAGCCAGCCCTTACCGTCTGTTTCACCAGTGCAAGTTAAGGAGAATGTGTGACGCAGTGATGCAAGATTTTTTCTAAACAAACATGCCATAATGTTCAGCAGCAGGATTCATATACAACACCTATAACCTATTACCACTTAACTACACTACTAAGCACACTTATAAAGCTGTGACATACTGCAGAGGAGTGTATCAGTTATTTTGAACCACAATGAGGTTATAGCCGGCCGCGACCGGGAGACCCATGGGGCGGCGCACAATTGGCCCAGCGTTGTCCAGGGTAGGGGAGGGAATGGCCGGCAGGGATGTAGCTCAGTTGGTAGAGCATGGCGTTTGCAACGCCAGGGTTGTGGGTTCGATTCCCACGGGGGGGCAGTATGAAAAATTAAAAAATAACTCACTAACTGTAAGTCGCTCTGGATAAGAGCGTCTGCTAAATGACTAAAATGTAAATGTAAATGAGTAAGGATACAGATCCCCCCTGCGATGATGGCGATGGCATTGCAAAGGAAGACAGTGTGTGGGACCAAAAGTGTTATGATGAACAGAAACAGCCAGGGCAGGGCTAACATGGGTACAGTGACCCCGAAAAGAAAGCCCTTAACCTTACGGGAGTGCACTGTGGCCATACCCATAAGGGAGAGGGACACTGGAATGAACCCCTCCACCTGTTTCTGGGCAGATGCACCAAACAGTAGCAGACCCAGTATGGTGTACAACACCCCTGTGCTGATAGAGAGCAGCAGAAACATGAGGAGGAACCGAACAGTCCCCACACTCTTCTCAATGCCTCCACAGAGGGGCACCAGAACCCCAATACTGAGGAGTAGCTGGGTCACTGTCTTGTGGTGGAAGGAGTATGTGATGAGCTTGTGCACTGCAAAGGAAGAGGAAAGGATTAAAACATAAATGATAGGGTTGACAGACATAAGCTGCACTGGTGTGTTGTGCTGTAGCCTGCTGCTGTAGCCTACTGGCACCATCTGTTACATTAGCTATACGTTTTAGCAAGCTAGCTAACGTTACAACACTCTCATTCAAAGTAGCTACTGAGCATATATGACTGTTGATTCACTCAGACCCTCCTAGCTAACTTACCATGCCCATTGCCAAAAACTGTCGTTCCAAGACTGAAGACATCCTCTGATAAACCGAAATATGTAGTGACAGTAAACAAAACAAATGATACTCTAATGACAGCAACAATCCCACTCGTGAGCCTGAACTCAGGAGTAAAACTCTTGAACCTCTGAACCATATGTTTTAAAACTATTCGGATATCATTTTGATGCCCAATGCATATTTGTCAAACTTGGATAATCAAGTACAATAATCAATATTTTCCTCCAATATTGCGTAAAACTTTAGCCAGATTATAGGTAGCTAGCTAGCTAGCTAGAGGTTCCCACTAGATAACAAAGCCACAAATTACAAATAGGCTATATCTTAAAAATTAATGAAAACAAAAATAGGCTTTTTGGTCTTAATTTAAGGTTGGGCATAAGGTTAGCAGTGTGGTTAAGTTTAAAATCCGAGTTTAAGAAGATGAATTGTAGAAATAGGCGGGCAAGCTTGCTAAGCAAAAACAAATGTACTGGACTTCCGCATTTGGATTTGTCACAACCACAAAGTTGCTCAACTGTTGCTCAGATCATCAAGTGCTGCATTTGAAGACACTGCCACCTGCTGACATGTGCCTCAAATGTGATGATCAAAGAGTCCTCAACAGCCATTTGAGTTAGATAGCTAGATAGATTTTATTTGACAGTTATGAATTACGACCAGGGGTAGATACCACCAGTCCAGTCCCATACAAGCCTTTCCTGTGACGTATTATGCGCGGCCATAAAACTGTGACCTATTGTGACGTAACCAAGCATAAATTCACTACATAAACTGTGTTCAGCTTTGATACAATCAGTACAATCGCTTTCTTCAGTCAGGTTGTTTCAGGTGCATAGTCTGCCCTAGCTGACACTGTGCAGAGAATAAATACTACGATTGGAAACGGTTGGATAGACCCGTGCGCACTGCACAAGGTGATTTGGAGTTTAGAACGTCTGGTAGGCTCTTACATTCTTTGGTCCCAAATGGCACCCTGTAGTGTACTACTTTTGACCTGTGCCCATTGGACTCAGGTCAAAATAAGTGCAATATATGGGCACTGGGGTGCCATTTGGGACATGCCCTTTATGCGTGTGTGTGCCAGGATATGTTTTGTGCCAATCAATTGATGGAAATGTATCCCTCAGAAAGCAAGATGAATCGTAATGATGAGTGAATCAAAAGAGCTTTAAGGCGCCGCCCTTATGTGTTAAATATCAAATATATATATATATATTTAAAAAATCTTCTGTTTTTGTTATCACCTTTTAAATGGAGTGTTGTGTTGACAGTTGAATCCAGTGAGGGTGAACACCCCTGATTCTGTGATGTGGCCAACCGGCAAAGTGCGCAGAAGGCCAAGGCCTGTAAGTCAAATCTGACCTGAAAACAATAACACATAAACATTAGTTATGCTGCATGTACAAACTGCAGTTATCACAATAAAAGCAAGTGCAGATATCCCTCCTTATCTAACCACATTTGAAATGGAATATTGTCTTGACAGTCTACTTCAGTGCAGACCCCTCAGATCCACAAAAGGCCTGTATGTCACATTCAAATCAACCACATAACAGTAGCTACTTAAATTATTTATTGATAGCTACATCATTTATTTCCAAGTTATTTCCAAGGCCAAAATGAGCAAAAGAGTGTTACATTTTTTCTTTACTGTTCACAGCCAATCATTGTGAGCTGTGGGCAGGAACAGACATCTGGGGATGGATGGGACATCAATCCAGAGCCTCTTAGCCAGGTCAGACATCTCTGCTGTTCCCATAGAGACAGAACAGATAGATCAATCTGTTGATTCATATGGCCATTTTGGTTGGCTTGGTTGAATTGACAATCATTCATTAGAAATGCTAAAGAATGGGGCGGAGCTAGCATGTTGGAGTGAACGGCTGTGTGTGAGAGGCTCCCGCAACTTTTTTGCGAAATAATCTAACCTAACTTACTTTATTGCACTTGTTACAACAAACTTTTCTTACTAATACAATATTGTAACTTTCTATGTGAAAATGCCTAGTAATAAGCGACCAAAGGACAATAAATCCACATCAGAGGTCTACACCCCACCAAACAACGAGACAAACATGGCGGAAGGCACAGGTAACAACGTGACACTTACAGAACTTACCCGGGCTTTGGGAGAACTACGTGTTGCTATAGCGGAGGATCTTAAGGCTACTATTGCTGAACTGGACACTAAAATCGAGAGCACCATTCGAACGGTCGCTTCGCAGGGCCAGAGTATTGTGGACCTTGAGAAAGCTTCTGAATTCAACGCTGGTAGGATCGACGAGTTAGAGATGCTATGCACGTCATTGCAGGATAATGTGCAGAGGCTTTCTGTGAAAGTGGTCGACCTGGAGGGCAGATCCAGGCGGCATAACCTTTGCGTTGTGGGTCTGGCAGAAGGGGTGGAGGCGGGCTCTCGCCCCACCGACTTCTTCGCCAAGCTACTGAAGGATGCAATGGGACCGGATGTTTTGGCGTCGGATCCCCTAGTGGACCGTGCACATCGCGCCCTTGTCCCAGTGCCTGGACCGGGCCAGCGTCCTCGCCCAGTAATCATCTGTTGTCACAGTTTCAAGACCAAGGATCTTATCCTGCGCGAGGCTCGAATGAGGGGTAACCTGTTACATAAAGGGCACCCCTTTCGTGTCTATGAGGACTATGCGCCCGATGTGGCAAAGCACCGCGCTGGCTACAGAGATGTCATGACCAAACTCTACAAACTCCATCTTCACCCAGCCTTGCTCTTCCCTGCAAGACTAAGAATTACCCCGCCTTCCGGGGAGAAGATCTGGCTCTCCTCGGTTCTGGACGCAGAGAAGTTTGTCCGGGAATATACACCAATCCCCCGTACAGGTTAGAGTGCCTTGTCATTGTGTGTTAAGGTCTGCTCACGGACTCGAATCCATACCATACCATACCATAACGGGTGAAACCGTATTAAACGGTCTCAGCAAGGGCTACCGAACATGTAATACGATGAGCTGACCAATGGAGGGCGGTCAGAGCTCTCACTTAACGTTAATTTCACTTTCATTCCGACTGGGTTTAGAGCGATGCCTGTTTGGGAGGCCTTCCAGGTCGGATCATTGACACTTTCGGATGGATATACTTATATTCCCCCATTTTTGTTTTGTTTCGTTATTTATTTTTCAATTCTTACATTATTCCTGTGCGTACATATAATAATAATTATTTGTACTTTATTATTATTTTCTCTTAGCATTTTAGTATTATGTATGTGTATATTTTAAATTTGTATAGATTATTATTCTGGGGTATGCATGTTTGTGTATGTAGATGTGTGTGTATGGATGTATATGTGTATGCGTGTGTATGTATCTGTATATATTTAAGAATATTTATTTTATATGTATATATTTTTTGGGGTGTGTGTATGTATGTGTGCGTGTATACGTGTGTATATGTGTGTGCGTATATATATATATATATATATATATATATATATATATATATATATATATATATACACGTATGTGTGTGTGTGTATGTATGTAGGTATGCACATGTATGTATGTGTGTGTGTGTGTGTGTGTGGATGTGTATGTGTGCACATATGTATATATAAATCACTATTTTTTAAAATTATTTGAAAATAATGTATTATTATTATTATTTTTACATTTTTTAATTTTTTTACATTTTTATTTACTTTGTTATTTTTTTGATTGGGGGGTACGTTCAATTTATCAAAATCCTTGTTCCCTTCTCCTAACCCACAATATGTAACTGTCCTGCTGTCTATGTCGGTTACTGATGGTTTATGTTTAGACCGGTATTGCTTAGCAATAGAATCTTGTGATGATACATCTTGCTTATCTCAGGGATTGACCCAAGATTAACCTTAAGTGCGCAATATGTTTAAGTTGCAACTTATTCTGTTTAGGTTTATTAGATGCTAATTGAACACTTTAAGTGCGGGAGCCTCCTCAGTTCATATGTTAGTAGAAGTTCTAGGATAGCGAGAGGTGAGCGCATAGTTGGGATTTTATTTGTGTTTTACCTCTTGTTCGAGGGCGCGCCGTGCTTTTTTGGCATCGGCCAGACAATGTGTTTGTTATTTTTATTTTCATATTTATTTCTGTCCTATGTGTGTATGCCTGTTAAATGTGGGTTGATGGGGGGGGGGGTAAAGGTTGGGGAAAGTAGGGGAACAGGGTGGAGAGTAAAGGTGCTTGCGGGGGGGGAGGGGTGGGTTGGATACTGCTCGGGTGTAGGTGCTACATATGCTGATCGTGATGGTTTGGTGCGCTTTCTTACCTTTTTAGTGAGTTACATGTTATGCAGGCCACCATAGGAACTACAAATGAGAGGAGGGCGGGACTTACATTCACTTCCTGGAATGTCAAGGGTTTAAACGAACCAATTAAGAGAGGCAGGGTCCTAGCCCACTTGAAAGCACTTTCGTCTGATATTATATTTTTGCAAGAAACCCATCTGAAAAACAAATCTCATAACAGACTTAAATGTAAGTGGGTGGGACAAGTGTATCACTCTAACTTCTCTGCCAAAACGAGAGGCACAGCGATTCTGGTACGGAAAGGAATTCCCTTTCTACATAAAACCACTATTGTGGATAAAGAGGGTCGTTATGTGATCGTAATAGGAGAGATCCATTCTACTTCTGTAACTCTACTAAATATCTATGGGCCAAACATTGATAACCCCTCTTTTTTCAAAAGAGTCCTTGCCCTGATTCCAGATATCTCCCATACTAATCTGGTCATTGGAGGGGACCTTAACTGTGTACTAGACCAATATTTGGATAGATCCTCTACCCGGCGAACCCCTACCTCCTATTCAAGCGAATTCTTGAATACCTACATAAAAAATTCTAACTTATTTGATATATGGAGGATCTCTAATCCTACGGGTAGGGAATACTCCTTTTACTCTCATGTTCACAATGTATATACTCGAATTGACTACTTTTTGGTTGATGCTAAACTACTCCCCTATACCTGTAATGTGAGATATCATGATATTATAATCTCTGACCACAGTCCACTCATCTTCTCCCTGAGATTGGGTGACATCGTACCAAACGAGAGGGTCTGGAGGTTGAATCCTCAGCTCCTCACAGAACCAACATTCTGTGAACATCTTAAAGACCAAATTACATTTTTCTTTGATACCAACGACAACACAGAGACTTCCCCAGCATTATTGTGGGAAACGCTGAAGGCTTATTTGAGAGGCTGTATCATCTCCTTTCAGACTGCCAGTAGGCAAAACAGAAAAAAATTGGTAGAACTGGAGGGACAAATTCACTTACTGGATAGGGAGAATGCTAGACATCCATCTATGGAGAAACATAAACAAATTATGTCTTTAAAATTTTAATACAATCAGATCCTCTCGGCTAAAATTGCTAAATCTTTTCTCTATGCCAAGCAAAAATATTTTGAGTTTGGTGACAAACCACACAAATTACTCGCCAGACAACTTCGAAAAAACGTGAGTGACCGAATGATTCACAAAGTTAAATCTGCATCTGGGGAATTACTCTCCTCCCCCAAAGACATCAATGACAGATTCCGTCAGTTTTATGAGACTCTATATACATCTAAAGCGGATCCTAATCCCTTAATTATGCATAACTTTTTGGAGGACTGTAATCTTCCTGCCCTGAACCAGGAAGACTCTAACTTCCTGAATAAGGAAATATCTCTTGAAGAAATTAGAGAAACAATTAAATCTCTAAAGAGTGGCAAGACCCCGGGCCCAGATGGATACCCTGGTGAATTCTATAAAACATTCAGCAACATGCTATCTCCCTACCTGCACAAAATGTTGGTTCGGGCCAATGAGGATGGAGCTCTCCCATCTACTTTGGATGAGGCGTTTATTACAGTTATACATAAGAAGGGTAAAGATCCGGAAGAGGTAGGGTCATACAGACCAATATCCCTCCTTAATACAGACCAAAAGATTTTAGCAAAAACTCTGGCTAACAGGCTTAGCACTTTAATTGGCAAATTGGTCCATTCGGACCAGACCGGCTTTATCCCTAATAGAAACTCATTCTTCAATCTCAGGCGCCTCTTCACATTATGTATTCTCAGAGGTTACCTAACGTGGACCTTGCCGTTATATCTCTTGACGCCGAAAAGGCCTTTGACCAAGTTGAGTGGCCCTATCTATTCAAGGTCCTACAGAAATTTAATATTGGAGATGGGTTCATAAATTGGATCCAGCTTTTATATAGGAACTCCTGTGCGAGAATACTCACTAACCAATCAATGTCGCCCCGATTTAACCTCCACAGAGGGACAAGGTAGGGTTGTGCGCTGTCGCCTATGCTCTTCGCCCTAATTATTGAACCTCTCGCTCAAGCGATCAGATCTCATTCAGCAATACACGGCTATAATACTAAAGATACTCTAAATAAGATTTCCCTATACGCAGATGATATTCTCCTCTATGTAACAGAACCCCACGCTAGTATTCCAGCTATTCTTGAGGTGATTAATTTGTTTGGTACCTTCTCGGGATATAGAATAAATTGGAACAAGAGGGAATTAATGCCCATACGGTTGCAAAACACCTCCTGGCTAGAACATCTTCCAGTTAAGTTATCTTCAGAAAAATGTATCTACCTTGGAATTGTAGTTACCAAACAATACTCCTTACTATTTAAAGAGAATTTCCCTTCTCTGATGCAAAATCTCAAGGCAAACAAACAGTTTTGGAGAACTCTCCCAATTTCTCTGCTCGGTAGAATTAATGCCATTAAAATGGTCTTCCTCCCACAACTGCTCTACCTATACCAGAACATCCCAGTATTCATACCTAAATCATTTCATAAACAACTGGACTCTATTATCAATCCTTTCATCTGGGATTATAAAACACACAGGATAGGTATAAAACACCTATGTAAATCCAAGATGGAAGGAGGATTGTCTCTCCCAAATTTTATATTTTACTATTGGGCCGCTAACCTCCGCGCTGTTACGTTTTTGCTGGATGACGCAACCCCGCCATCCAGCTGGCTTAACATGGAGCGGGAGGAGTGTCATCCCTTCTCTATTGGTGCCGTGATTTTGTCACCTGTTAATCTGGAGATGTCACTTTACCATAACAATCCTATTATACATAGCACAGTCCGAATCTGGAAGCAAATTAAAGTCCACTTTGAGCTTAGACCAATATCATTCATGCTCCCTGTTGCCAGGAATCCCTCCTTTGCCCCCTCTAACCTTGATAACACCTTTGAGCGATGGGGAGAGTTGGGGATAAGTACCATAGGGGATTTATATATAGGAGGGACCTTTGCTTCCTTTGAAGCGCTGAGGGAAACTTATAACCTTCCCAGAAGTAACTTTTTCAGATACCTACAAATTAGAGACTATGTTAGAAAACACCTCCCAACATTTGAGAATGCTAAACCTTCCATGTTTGACGGATGCATAAAAATATGCCCCACCTCAGACAAACTGATATCTCGTCTATATGACGCTTTTCAATCTGTTAGCGCACCCTCTACAGATGCCATTAAGGCAAAATGGGAGGAAGAACTAGGGACTGATATTTCGGTGGCAGACTGGGAGGATAGCTTGGAGTATATCCACACCTGCTCCATTAACTCCAGACATCGTCTCATACAATTTAAGGTATTACACAGATTACACTACTCCAAAACTAAACTGCATAGGATATTTCCTGATACATCCCCTATGTGTGATAAATGTCAGGCTGAGCAGGGTACACTACTCCACTGCTTTGCCCTATGCTCTAGTCTGTATGGTTATTGGTGTGGAATATTTGGGGTCCTCTCTGAAGTTCTGGAGACTTCAATAGACCCAGACCCGCTTCTGATAATCCTGGGAGTGTCCGATTCCCTAAACGGATTAACCAACTCCCAAAAACAACTCATCTCTTACAGTCTCATTTCGGCAAAAAAATTAATCTTGTTGTTTTGGAAAAGGAGGGAAGCGCCCTCTACCAAATTATGGCTCAGCGAAGTGGCAAAAACTGTACACTTAGAAAGAATTAGATATATTCTGAACAATAAATTATCAACATTTGATCAAATCTGGCAGCCTTTCCTCTCTTACCTGGACCAGTCGGTGCTGTGAATTTGTACTTTTTAACGCACTCTCAATTGTCATATTGTAATCTACCTTTGGGCAGCGTGTGCTGGCCCTGACACTCGAGCAGTCGGGAGGGGAATAGGGTGGAATAGGGGGGGGGTTACATATACCCTTTTTCTTTCTACCTGTCCCTGTTCTGTATGTCGTGTTTTGTAATATTTGTTTTGTGTCCAGAACTCTGGGTCTTGTTGTTCATGTCTGTTCTCTTATGTTTAGATAAGAACTGTACACATGTCTTTCATACCTATACACCATTCTTGTGTGTGTTCAATAAAAAAATATTTGAACAGAGAAATGCTAAAGAATCCTACAGTATGGAAAGTCTTTAGCCCCATCCCTAATGTTATGGGAGTTGCATTTATTGCATTTCAATACACTTGCATTTTCAATTACCCATAAATTACTCACTACTTGTACAACTATGTTGGATTGCCTAAATATTCAACATTTTCTTGACAGTCAATGCCAGTGTATTCTATGGCTGCCCTAAGTACATGCCTTTGTCTGTCTCCTCAGTCTGGAAGGGTGACTCGGCTGATGGATAGAAATGATGATGGGGTGATCTCATTCTCCAACTCTGATGACATCTCTATCTACTCCTTCACTGACTGTGAATCTGAGGTAAGACAGTTGTACACCATGTCTTTGTTGAGTGACATCACTGTAAGGAGAATAGTCTCTGACTAGTTGACTCTGATACCCAGTCTGATGATGAGGATCATGAAAGGAGGACACCACTGCTGAAAGTGAAGGATGAGGAGGATGGAAAGGTGACAAGGCTTAAAGTGAGGGATATAGTAGAGGACGACGATCTTTCTCTCCACTCCTTCGATGAGTCAGACTTTCTGGTATGTTCTGCAGCATGTATTTGAGTAACTCTTTGACTGAATGTGGAGAATGGACTATGACCAACTAGCTCTCTGACACACAGTGTGATAATGGCAATGATGCCTCTGCTGAGGACAGTCCAGGGCCTTCAAAGGAACCACTGAGAAAAGGGGCTTCACTGAAGGACCCTCGACTGGTAGGCTCTTACGTGTGTGTGTGTGTGTGTGTGTGTGTGTGTGTGTTAGTGGTGCGCGGGTCAGCTGTTTGTTCAACCGAACCCACCCGCAATTGCTAATAACCCATCCGCAACCGCCCGACTATATGTGATAAAGTGAAAATCTGAGGCCCGCACCTGACCCTAACCCGCAAATATAGAACACCGTCAGAACGATTTCTTAGCAGGGGGTGCAGGATTTTTTTGTGCCTAGTTTGGATATGTTTCTGCTTATAATTTCCAACATTTTGGTAGGCTATTTGTTAGTCAACTTGTCTATAATTAGATAGAAGACTAAATAAACCAAAAACTTTTAGGGATCAAGAAGAAAATGCAATAACTTAAGATCAAAAGGGAAACATTTTCTGTGCAAAATTTCCAAATGACATCAGTTTGACGGGTTGAAAACGACCAGACATGTTTCTGATAAGATTTCAGTTTGGCTTGGATGCACATTTTATGTGGTTGAAATATTATCAGCTTTTATGATGCTGATAAAGCAGTCCCTAGCTGCGCATTTGCATTCCCTCAAGATGCTGAAAGAAATCATATTTCTCCACTGCTGTTCCCGAGTCAAAATAAAGCCTACATTTGGTGTAGCCTATCATTTTACTGCAAGAAATGCTTAATTCTGCAGGAGTTAATATTAAGACTGTGAGAGGTTAAAGATCTACAGTCAGTGTCCAGATTTCAGTTTCCATCTAACCCATCTGAACAGTAGGCTGTTTGTTCCCTTGACGTGCCATAGGCCTATTTGAATCCCCCTCTTGTGACTGTCGAATTTCTATAGTGCCTCACAATCATCAAACATAACATAGGCACTGCCATCATCCTCTTTTAACACTTCACCAAATATTTTCCAAACATTACTTTTCTGGCCGTCCCTTCTTTATTTTCAACTTTCCATTTCGTAGCTTTTCTCTTATTGAATTAAAGCGTTTGGTGATTGGTGTGTAGTCTATCTGGCGCGCGTCAAGTTATGCCCTAAAGTTTAGGCTTACACACTAATGCCAAATAGCCTATAGATATAACTTGCACAATAATTATACATTTATGGATTTTTTAATGTATTGTTTTCTGTTTATTCAACAATATTTCATGACCCTAAATCCCCCGCCCTGTGGATATAACCGCAGGACTTCTGGTTATGAGTCAACCCGCGCATCACTAGTGTGTGTCACATCTCAATTGTTTGACCCGATGTCTGTACATATTATTGTGGCCAAACCCAACATCCCTCTCCCTGCCTCTGTGAGTGCCCTGAAGAAGGTGTCACGCCAGATGGAGGTGGTCCCTTCTGTCCGGCCCTGCAGGCAGCAGCTGGACAAGAAGACACAGTGGACCAACACCAATGAGGAGAGCCTGAGGAGAATTAAAGAAAACCTGGCCTCCATAGAGCTTGACCTGGAGGAAGGCCTGAAGACGGTCAATGACGGTCTGGACATCAACCAAGAGAGGCAGAAGAAGAATGAGGGATGCTTCAGAGCCTGGATTGAGAAGTGGATGGGGAGGAGGAAGGATGAAAGACTGAGGGATGAAGATGTGAATAGGGAAGACAATGGGAGGAGGGGCGAGGAGTTGAGGGCACTGATCCAAGTGATGAAGAGAAACTGCAGCAAAATGAGATCTTGAGGCAGTAGACCTGGACAGTTGGCTGAATGACTTGGAAAGGTTGAAAGTGGCTTTCAAGAAATGCACTGGAGAGATGGCCGAAATGGTAGAGAGCATGGCAGAAATGAAGACCAGCATAGCCAAGAACAGGCTCCTCAAGCTTGAAAAAAAGAAGTATGAAGTCCAGCGCTTTGTAAGTTACTCTTACTTATTGAGTGTAGTCATGTATCTAATGTATTTATAGATTAGTTATACAGTATATCTAGAGATTGTGTATAACATAGCACTGTCCTGACAGTTTGTTTGTTGTTTCTGGTATTACAGAGCCCAGGGAAAGTCTCTGGTCCTGTGCCTGGCCAGACTTGCCTTTCTCCTCTTGTGACCTCAGCACCCTGGACCCTGGCTGAAGCCCTACGGGCCCTGCCCTCTCCAGAGGATGTCCCAAAGCCTCTGACTCCTCCCAGCCCTGTCCCTGTCATTGTTGCTCCGCCTGCTGTGGAGTACTTACCATACCACCACAGCCCTCGCCTGGCCCCAATCACCAACCTGAGCGAGAACGGTAGGAAGCTGCTCCAGAAAATGTCAGGAGTGGCCCCACAGGTGAGAGGAAATACAGAAAGCCCTTGCCTGGCCCCCATCACCAATACAGGAAGCCCTCGCCTGGCCCCCATCACCAACCTGAGTGAGAACAGCAGGAAGCTGCTCCAGGAAATGGCGCAGAAAATGACAGGAGTGTACCCACAGGTGAGAGGAAACAGGAAGGGGATATTGGCCATATGTCCTACAGTATATCATAACTCTAGATATCGTAGCTCAAGAGTAGAAAATAGCCATAAGCTTATATTACTTTATCTCCTTGTCCAAAATATTCAGGAAGGGAAGGTCAAAAGGAAAAAGGGCAAGGCAAAAAAGCGAGTGAAGCAAGAGCAGGCTAGTAACATGAAGCAGGTGGAAAATGTTGGAGAAAGTAAGGAGGACAAGAAAGAGGAAAATAAGAGTCTGAGGAAGAGGTGAGGAAATAGAAGAAGGAGAAGTAGAACATAACAAGGGCATTTTTGAGATTTATAGAAATAGAATGAGGTAGAGAATTATAGAAATAGAATGAGGTAGCAGAGAAAGAGCAGCTATCTGATGTGTAAGTGAAAACTACTATTTATTGTCCTGTTTGATTGACAGGTTTCTCCAGTGGCTGCTGCCCAAACTTAGATGTTTGAATAAATAATGGCCATCTACTACTACAACACACACACACACAGATATTTTGAGTATTGCTTACTCCTCCAATACACACAGAAACTTAATTTCAGACACAGGAACTATGTTTAGAAAAATACACATATTGGTCTCGTTCTAATATTTTGAGACATGCACTATTCTTTAAAATAAAAAAACTACAAAAAATGTTTGAAATATGCATTTTCAATAAAGCTTTTGAAATTGCAATTATTTGTGTCAGACTGTTTTTTTGTTCTTCATTAATTACAGCAAGGGAACAATTATTGTAGTGACATTACATGACATGTTATGTACCAGTGGGTGTTTTATATTCTGCTGTCCTGCACTGGATCCCACTGTAGGTGGCAGTAGTGCACAAAATAGTTGGTTTGCTCACCAGAAACCCAACCAGGCAGAGAGACTATTGTTACCATGCAACGAGCAGATGCTTCAGTGCAGGGTTGCCATGTCCGCAGTTTTGCTAACATTTGGGCTACTTTGAAAACGATGTCGCGGGGGGTAAACATGGCATTTCTTCAAACAAAACATATTTTTCACTGTGACCTGCTGCTGACTACCAGGCAGTGAGCAGGCAGGTTGTTACTGAATGAGCAGTAGGAAGGGGGAGGGCCGTGTTCATTCAAAAATCATGTCAAACACTATTATTGCAACTTATTATGTGAGTTGTTAAGCATATTTTTACTCCTGAACTTATTTAGGCTTGCCATAACAAATGGGTTGAATACATATTGACTCAAGACATTTCAGCTTTTCATTTTTTATAGCTTTCTAAACATTTCTAAAAACATAATTCCACTTTGACATTATGGGGTGTTGTGTGTAGGTCAGTGACAGAAAATCTCAATTTATTCCATTTTAAATTCAGGCTGTAACACAACAAAATGTGGGTGTGAATACTTCCTGAAGGCACAGTACATGTACAAGCTTTGAGGGTTTTTTGAAAGAGAAAATCCATCATTATTGTGTGCCTACTGTAAATATGGCTGCCACTTGTCTTTTCCTAGGAATGCTCGGAACATGGCGCGGGATGTGCAGAATTCCTTCTATGACATCGTTGAGGAGGTGGGAGGTCTCACACACACACAGGCTGTGGCTTACATCAAGAAGCTGATGACCAAGGGCCGCTACTCTCAGGACGTGTGGAGCTAAGGAAGATTAAGTTAACGTTACAGCACACCCTCACAACCCCATATGTTAACCTATTTCTTTCGGGTGGAGGGTGAGTGGTAACGGAAAACAGTTTTAAACTGTTTTTGGAGGTAACGTGTCAGCACATAATCACTAAATGGAAAGACGTATGAATGAATGTTTGTTGTACTTATTGTCTTGTTGTGTAATCTTACTGACAGCATTTTGTAGAGACTCGTGCTGTGAGGTAGTGCAATTCATTCAAGATTGGTTGGGAATGGGCTCATACTCCAAATCGACCCCTAACCCCCAGGCCTTTCATGTACACTGAACAAAATATAAACGCAACATGTAAAGTGTTGGTCCCATGTTTCATGAGCTGAAATAAAAGATCCCAGACATTTTCCATCCACACAAAAAGCTTATTTCTCTCAAATTTTGTGCACGTGTAACCACGCCAGCCCAGGACCTCCACATCCGGCTCCTTCACCTGTGGGATCGTCTGAGACCAACCACCCGGACAGCTGATGAATCTGTGGGTTTGCACAACAGAATAATTTCTGCACAAACTGTCAGTAACCGTCTCAGGGAAGCTAATCTGCATGCTCGTCGTCCTCACCAGGGTCTTGACCTGACTGCAGTTTGGCGTCGTAACTGACTTCTGTGGGCAAATGCTCACCTTCGATAGCAACTGGCATGCTGGAGAAGTGTGCTCTTCACGGATGAATCCCGGTTTCAACTGTACCAGGTAGAAGTCAGCGTGTATGGCGCCATGTGGGCGAGCGGTTTGCTGATGTCAACATTGTGGACAGAGTGCCCCGTGGTGGTGGGGTTATGGTATGGACAGGCATAAGCTACGGACAATGAACACAATTGCATTTTAAATCGATGGCAATTTGAATGCACAGAGATACCGTGACGAGATCCTGAGGCCCATTGTCGTGCCATTCATCCGCCACCATCACCTCACGTTTCAGCACAATAATGCACGGCCCCATGTCACAAGGATCTGTTCACAATTTCTGGAAGCTGAAAATGTCCCAGTTCTTCCATGGCCTGCATACTCACCAGACATGTCACTGATTGAGCATGTTTGGGATGCTCTGGATTGACGTGTACGACAGCGTGTTCCATATCTGAATTCCCAGTCATGTGAAATCCATAGATTAGGGCCTAATTTATTCATTTCAATTGACTGATTTCCTTATATGAACTGTAACTCAGTAAAATCTTTGAAATAGTTGCATGTTGCGTTTATATTTTTGTTCAGTGTAGATTTGGTCCACGCGCTCCTTTTAAGGTTATGGAACATTTTGGAATAAACCAATAGATTTTTTTATAAAATAGAGTGCAGACCTTCATTGTTTCCCATCAGATTAGAAAAGTTGGAGATATTATACATTGAATGTTACACATCGTTTTTGTAAGTGAAACTAGGCGCAAACAGAGGTGATTATGATATGAAATATTGCCTCTGGACGTTTATCATGCTGTGAAGATCCCCACAAGGCGATAAAAAAAGTAATATATTGTAAATTAACTCCTGAAATGTCTACGGCATTGAAAGCATTCTATATTTGCATCTTTAAATGTATTTACAAGTTCAACATGGCTGCCTATTCAGATGCACGAAGGTTGTGTAAATACAGAGAGCAGTGCAAGATTAGTCAAATATGCATACTAGTAGCACATTCATATTGTACCATGTACTGTACAATTCCTACATTTAAATTGCAGTAACTGTTTAGTCATTGAGCCTTGTTCTTCATCGGTTCATTAAACGAAAAGGTTGTAGATTAAATGGTGGTTTACTGTAAAAATGCCCAGGTGTTTTTTTCTCATGCTTTCCCACTGTAAGGCTTAGTACCGACTAGTTATGTTTAGCTGGACACTACCACGGCATTTAGGCAATGCAATATGTGTTGTATTGTATGTGCACTTGCAGTACAACATGAATACATCTATTAACTGTCATTTATTGACTGTCATTTATGTGTGTTCTGATAATCACTAATTCTGGGATATGTATATGTAAGAACTTTATCTAGTTTTATTTTCTTATGCTGATGGTTGAAAGCCTAAATACAAAATATTTACTTCAATTTTCTGAGGTTCTGTAACCGTATGAAATAGAATCAAGTGGATGATATACGGGTGATGTTCAGCAGTCTATCATTTTAGCACGTCATTTTGTGTTTCTTTTAATAGAGAAACCCTCAACTATTGTAGTGATACAGAATCAAATATGGTATGGTACATGTTGTCATTTAAATAAGAAATGTGCCTTTTTAAAATTGACCTGTGTTACATGACTCTTACCACTTGATCCAGTTTTATATGCAAAATAGCTATTTGTATATAAACAGTAACTTTAAAGCATGCATTTGTAAAGAAATAATAAATGGAGATCATTGATTTGCTTTATTTAGTCTTGGTTGTCATTTATGGCTTCTCTTTACTGTGCACGACTAGTTAATTTTCCAAAGATTACATCATAATCTGCCCTTGTAGCCCACACTCTTGATCACCTCACCCACTTGTCCCCTGCTTCTGAATTTCCAAAATTTTTGAACGATGCATTGCAAAACAAACTGAATGTAATGGATCTAATTTAGTGGTGAGTGGATGCTATTTTGTATTTTATTCTAAGAACACAGATACCTTAAAAGAAAGGTAGGTGCGTGGATCAGAAAACCAAACAGTATCTGGTGTGACCACCATTTCCCTCAAGCAGCACGACACATATCCTTCGCATTGAGTTGATCAGGCTGTTGATTGTGGCCTGTGGAATGTTGTGCCACTCTTCAACAGCTGTGCGAAGTTGCTGTTCATTGCTTGCCCATATCATAACCCCACCGCCACCATTGGGCACTCTGCTGGTCCTGGGGTGGCGTGGTTACACGTGGTCTGCGGTTGTGAGGCCGGTTGGACGTACTGCCAAATTCTCTAAAACGACGTTGGAGTCTGCTTATGGTACAGAAATGAATTTTAAATTCTCTCGCAACATCTCTGGTGGACATTTCTGCAGTCAGCATGCCAATTGCACGCTTCCTCAAAACTTGAGACATATGTAGCATTGTGTTGTGTGACAAAACTGCACATTTTAGAGTGGCTCTTTTATTGTCCCCAGCACAAGAAGCACCTGTGTAATGATCAAGCTGTTTAATCAGCTTCTTGATATGCTACACCTGTCAGGTGGATGGATTATCTTGGCAAAGGACAAATGCTCACTAACAGAGATTTAAACAAATGTGTATACAAAATTAGAGAAAGAAGCTTTTTGTACGTTTGGAAAATTTCTGGGATCTTTTATTTCAGCTCATGAAACATGGGACCAACACTTTACATGTTGCATTTATATTTTGTTAAGTGTAGTTAAGGGGGAAAAACTGATAATACATTAGTGTGATAAAAATGTTTAGTTTGAACTAAAAACTGTTCTGGTTTACTAAGGGTTTTGAAAAACGTTGTTTTAATCTAGGTTGTATAAATCAAGAGTACCAAGAGATTTGTCTACCGTATGTGTAAAAAAACACAAAGTACAAAACACACAAGCCAAAAGGAGTGGTCTTACAATCAACTGACAAGCAAACCCTTTATTGCATTGATTTGACCTTGAACATTCAGAGCCTGCTTGTATATTAAAACCAAAAACATCAGTGAAGAAAAAGTGGACCTTCAAGTACTGCCTCAAAACACTTGTCCAAGCATATTACATCTCAATGTATAACATGAGACAGAAAACACATTGAATGACAACTATGGGCTCGATTAAATCCGTATCGCCGTAGTTCAGAGCTATAGCGGCTTATAACCACACTGACATTTGTATTTTTTAAATGTTATTAGTTATACCAAGAGTTGACGTTTTTACAAGGATTGTGATTGCTGAAAATAGCACGCTTGAAATGTAAATGTAATTTCCGGTCTTCGCGAACATTGCCTTTACATTTCAATCGAGCTATAGCGAGTTTTGCCGTTACGGATTGAAGTCATCAATCTGTCAGTGAAGACACAGGTGCTCCTGGGTGAACCATCACAGATTCTGGCAGTGACTCCGGCATCTTTGCTGTGAAACTCTGGGGGGCACTGACAGACACAGACAGTGGACTGAGGTGGGAATGTTGAGAATGTGGATGTTGAGCCACTGGAGCCCAGTGACTGCTGGTTTGAGAGGCAGATGCAAGCCCATGACTGAGTCCATGGCCGAAGCTGTGTTCGTGACTATGTCCATAACCTTGGCTGTGGCTGCAGCTGTGTCCATGTTCGTGACTATGTCCGTGACTTGGCCCAAAGCTATGCTTGAGGCCATATCCATGGTTGTGTCCGTAATAACCTGAGAGCTGAACAGGGCTCCCCTGTGTATAGTAGGAGTGGGCCCAGCCTTCAAATGTCTTTGGTGTGGTCTCGGTAGCCTGTAGGTTGGAGGTAAAGGACACTGGAGCGTAGGCTTGGACTGGGTAGGAGCCTGGGGTTGGAATCATTCTGCAATCAATGAGAACGTGGACAGAATTCAGAGAGCCTATCTATACCAGTAATTCTCTATCTAATCATGGGGGACCACTAGGTGCCTATTGTACAGTATTCAATTACAGCTGAGGATCATCAATTATAACTGCACCTCATTATACTGTAGTACATTATGTGCTCTGGCTTGCACACAGCAATTGTTATTTAATGACCTCTTGTCTTGTCTGATAAATGATATGTCTGGTGCTTTCTTAGTACTCACGGTGGGTGGACCGTCTTCCTTCTCTCCTCTGTTGATGCAGGGACATACAGGACACCAATGTTCCTCAGCAGCCTGAAAGGCATCTTCTTGTCCAGCACTGATGCCCTGGCATCGGACATGTCCAGAAGTGAGAGCCAGCCCTTTCCGTCTGTTTCACCAGTGCAAGTTAAGGAGAATGTGTGACGCAGTGATGCAATATTTTTTCTAAACAAACATGCCATAATGTTCAGCAGCAGGATTCATATACAACACCTATAACCTATTACCACTTAACTACACTACTAAGCACACTTATAAAGCTGTGACATACTGCAGAGGAGTGTATCAGTTATTTTGAACCACAATGAGGTTGGAGTAAGGATACAGATCCCCCCTGCGATGATGGCGATGGCATTGCAAAGGAAGACAGTGTGTGGGACCAAAAGTGTTATGATGAACAGAAACAGCCAGGGCAGGGCTAACATGGGTACAGTGACCCCGAAAAGAAAGCCCTTAACCATACGGGAGTGCACTGTGGCCATACCCATAAGGGAGAGGGACACTGGAATGAACCCCTCCACCTGGTTCTGGGCAGATGCACCAAACAGTAGCAGACCCAGTATGGTGTACAACACCCCTGTGCTGATAGAGAGCAGCAGAAACATGAGGAGGAACCGAACAGTGCCCACACTCTTCTCAATGCCTCCACAGAGGGGCACCAGAACCCCAATACTGAGGAGTAGCTGGGTCACTGTCTTGTGGTGGAAGGAGTATGTGATGAGCTTGTGCACTGCAAAGGAAGAGGAAAGGATTAAAACATAAATGATAGGGTTGACAGACATAAGCTACACTGGTGTGTTGTGCTGTAGCCTACTGCTGTAGCCTACTGGCACCATCTGTTACATTAGCTATAAGTTTTAATAATAATAATAATGTGGTCCTCTGTAGCTCAGCTGGTAGAGCACGGCGCTTGAAACGCCAAGGTAGTTGGTTCGATCCCCGGGACCACCCATACACAAAAAAATGTATGCACGCATGACTGTAAGTCGCTTTGGATAAAAGCGTCTGCTAAATGGCATATTATTATTATTATTATTATTATTATTATTATAATAATATGCCATTTAGCAGACGCTTTTATCCAAAGCGACTTACAGTCATGCGTGCATACATTTTTGTGTATGGGTGGTCCCGGGGATCGAACCCACTATCTTGGCGTTACAAGAGCCGTGCTCTACCAGCTGAGCTACAGAGGACCACCATTCTAGCAAGCTAGCTAACGTTACAACACTCTCATACAAAGTAGCTACTGAGCATATATAACTGTTGATTCACTCAGACCCTCCTAGCTAACTTACCATGCCCATTGCCAAAAACTGTCGTTCCAAGACTGAAGACATCCTCTGATAAACCGAAATATGTAGTGACAGTAAACAAAACAAATGATACTATAATGACAGCAACAATCCCACTCGTGAGCCTGAACTCAGGAGTAAAACTCTTGAACCTCTGAACCATATGTTTTAAAATTATTCGGGATATCATTTTGATGACCAATGCATATTTGTCAAACTAGTACTTGGATAATCAAGCACAATAATCAATCAACTTTTCCTCCAATATTGCGCAACACTTTAGCCAGATTGTAGGTAGCTAGCTAGCTAGAGGTTCCCACTAGATAACACAGCCACAAAGTACAAATAGGCTATATCGTAAAAATTAATGAAAACAAAAATAGGCTTTTTGGTCTTAATTTAAGGTTGGGCATAAGGTTAGCAGTGTGGTTAAGTTTAAAATCAGAGTTTAAGAAGATGAATTGTAGAAATAGGCGGGCAAGCTTGCTAAGCAAAAACAAATGTACTGGACTTCCGCATTTGGATTCGTCACAACCACAAAGTTGCTCAACTGTTGCTCAGATCATCAAGTGCTGCATTTGAAGACACTGCCACCTGCTGACATGTGCCTCAAATGTGATGATCAAAGAGTCCTCTACAGCCATTTCAGTTAGATAGCTAGATAGATTTTATTTGACAGTTATAAATTACGACCAGGGGGAGATACCACCAGTCCAGTCCCATACAAGCCTTTCCTGTGACGTATTATGCGCGCCCATAAAACTGTGACCTATTGTGACGTAACCAAGCATAAATTCACTACATAAACTGTGTTCAGCTTTGATATCATCAGTACAATCGCTTTCTTCAGTAAGGTTGTTTCAGGTGCATAGTCTGCCCTAGCTGACACTGTGCAGAGAATAAATACTACGATTGGAAACGGTTGGATAGACCCGTCCTTGGAGTTTAGAACGTCTGGTAGGCTCTTACATTCTTTGGTCCCAAATGGCACCCTGTAGTGTACTACTTTTGACCTGTGCCCATTGGGCTCAGGTCAAAATAAGTGCAATATATGGGCACTGGGGTGCCATTTGGGACATGCCCTTTATGCGTGTATGTGCCAGGATATGTTTTGTGCCAATCAATTGATGGAAATGTATCCCTCAGAAAGCAAGATGAATCATAATGATGAGAGAATCAAAAGAGCTTTAAGGCGCCGCCCTTATGTGGTAAATATCAAATATATATATATATTTAAAAAATCTTCTGTTTTTGTTATCACCTTTTAAATGGAGTGTTGTGTTGACAGTTGAATCCAGTGAGGGTGAACACCCCTGATTCTGTGATGTGGCCAACCGGCAAAGTGCGCAGAAGGCCAAGGCCTGTAAGTCAAATCTGACCTGAAAACAATAACACATAAACATTAGTTATGCTGCATGTACAAACTGCAGTTATCACAGTAAAAGCAAGTGCAGATATCCCTCCTTATCTAACCACATTTGAAATGGAATATTGTCTTGACAGTCTACATCAGTGCAGACCCCTCAGATCCACAAAAGGCCTGTATGTCACATTCAAATCAACCACATAACAGTAGCTACTTAAATTATTTATTGATAGCTACATCATTTATTTCCAAGTTATTTCCAAGGCCAAAATGAGCAAAAGAGTGTTACATTTTTTCTTTACTGTTCACAGCCAATCATTGTGAGCTGTGGGCAGGAACAGACATCTGGGGATGGATGGGACATCAATCCAGAGCCTCTTAGCCAGGTCAGACATCTCTGCTGTTCCCATAGAGACAGAACAGATAGATCAATCTGTTGATTCATATGGCCATTTTGGTTGGCTTGGTTGAATTGACAATCATTCATTAGAAATGCTAAAGAATCCTACAGTATGGAAAGTCTTTAGCCCTATCCCTAATGTTATGGGAGTTGCATTTATTGCATTTCAATACACTTGCATTTTCAATTACCCATAAATTACTCACTACTTGTACAACTATGTTGGATTGCCTAAATATTCAACATTTTCTTGACAGTCAATGCCAGTGTATTCTATGGCTGCCCTAAGTACATGCCTTTGTCTGTCTCCTCAGTCTGGAAGGGTGACTCGGCTGATGGATAGAAATTATGATGGGGTGATCTCATCCTCCAACTCTGACATCTCTATCTACTCCTTCACTGACTGTGAATCTGAGGTAAGACAGTTGTACACCATGTCTTTGTTGAGTGACATCACTGTAAAGAGATTAGTCTCTGACTAGTTTACTC
Organism: Coregonus lavaretus; assembly: GCF_964263955.1. Lineage (NCBI taxonomy): Eukaryota > Metazoa > Chordata > Actinopteri > Salmoniformes > Salmonidae > Coregonus > Coregonus lavaretus. The sequence continues at coordinate 5,023,713 of NC_140020.1, read as the reverse complement.
TGATACACAGTCTGATGATGAGGATCATGAAAGGAGGACACCACCGCTGAAAGTGAAGGATGAGGAGGATGGAAAGCTGACAAGGCTTAAAGTGAGGGATATGGTAGAGGACGACGATCTTTCTCTCCAATCCTTCGATGAGTCAGACTTTCTGGTATGTTCTGCAGCATGTATTTGAGTAACTCTTTGACTGAATGTGAAGAATGGACTATGACCAACTAGCTCTATGACACACAGCGTGATAATGGCAATGATGCCTCTGCTGAGGACAGTCCAGGGCCTTCAAAGGAACCACTGAGAAAAGGGGCTTCACTGAAGGACCCTCGACTGGTAGGCTCTTACGTGTGTGTGTGTGTGTGTGTTAGTGGTGCGCGGGCAGCTGTTTGTTCAACCGAACCCACCCGCAATTGCTAATAACCCAGCCGCAACCGCCCGACTATATGTGATAAAGTGAAAATCTGAGGCCCGCACCTGACCCTAACCCGCAAATATAGAACACCGTCAGAACGATTTCTTAGCAGGGGGTGCAGGATTTTTTTGTGCCTAATTTGGATATGTTTCTGCTTATAATTTCCAACATTTTGGTAGGCTATTTGTTAGTCAACTTGTCTATAATTAGAGAGAAGACTAAATAAACCAAAAACGTTTAGGGATCAAGAAGAAAATGCAATAACTCAAGAAAAAAAGGGAAACATTTTCTGTGCAAAATTTCCAAATGACATCAGTTTGACGGGTTGAAAACGACCAGACATGTTTCTGATAAGATTTCAGTTTGGCTTGGATGCACATTTTATGTGGTTGAAATATTATCAGCTTTTATGATGCTGATAAAGCAGTCCCTAGCTGCGCATTCGCATTCCCTCAAGATGCTGAAAGAAATCATATTTCTCCACTGCTGTTCCCGAGTCAAAATAAAGCCTACATTTGGTGTAGCCTATCATTTTACTGCAAGAAATGCTTAATTCTGCAGGAGTTAATATTAAGACTGTGAGAGGTTAAAGATCTACAGTCAGTGTCCAGATTTCAGTTTCCATTTAATCCATCTGAACAGTAGGCTGTTTGTTCCCTTGACGTGCCATAGGCCTATTTGAATCCCCCTCTTGTGACTGTCGAATTTCTATAGTGCCTCACAATCATCACACATAACATAGGCACTGCCATCATCCTCTTTTAACACTTCACCAAATATTTTCCAAACATTACTTTTCTGGCCGTCCCTTCTTTATTTTCAACTTTCCATTTCGTAGCTTTTCTCTTATTGAATTAAAGCGTTTGGTGATTGGTGTGTAGTCTATCTGGCGCGCGTCAAGTTATGCCCTAAAGTTTAGGCTTACGCACTAATGCCAAATAGCCTATAGATATAACTTGCACAATAATTATACATTTATGGATTTTTTAATGTATTGTTTTCTGTTTATTCAACAATATTTCATGACCCTAAATCCGCCGCCCTGTGGATATAACCGCGGGACTTCTGGTTATGAGTCAACCCGCGCATCACTAGTGTGTGTCACATCTCAATTGTTTGACCCTATGTCTGTACAGATTATTGTGGCCAAACCCAACATCCCTGTCATTGTTGCTCCGCATGCTGTGGAGTACTTACCATACCACCACAGCCCTCGCCTGGCCCCAATCACCAACCTGAGCGAGAACGGTAGGAAGCTGCTCCAGAAAATGTCAGGAGTGGCCCCACAGGTGAGAGGAAATACAGAAAGCCCTTGCCTGGCCCCCATCACCAATACAGGAAGCCCTCGCCTGGCCCCCATCACCAACCTGAGTGAGAACAGCAGGAAGCTGCTCCAGGAAACGGCGCAGAAAATGGCAGGAGTGTACCCACAGGTGAGAGGAAATACAGAAAGCCCTTGCCTGGCCCCCATCACCAATAAAGGAAGCCCTCGCCTGGCCCCCATCACCAACCTGAGTGAGAACAGCAGGAAGCTGCTCCAGGAAACGGCGCAGAAAATGGCAGGAGTGTACCCACAGGTGAGAGGAAACAGGAAGGGGATATTGGCCATATGTCCTACAGTATATCATAACTCTAGATATTGTAGCTCAAGAGTAGAAAATAGCCATAAGCTTATATTACTTTATCTCCTTGTCCACATTATTCAGGAAGGGAAGGTCAAAAGGAAAAAGGGCAAGGCAAAAAAGAGAGTGAAGCAAGAGCAGGCTAGTAACATGAAGCAGGTGGAAAATGTTGGAGAAAGTAAGGAGGACAAGAAAGAGGAAAAGAAGAGTCTGAGGAAGAGGTGAGGAAATAGAAGAAGGAGAAGTAGAACATAACAAGGGCATTTTTGAGATTTATAGAAATAGAATTAGGTAGAGAATTATAGAAATAGAATGAGGTAGCAGAGAAAGAGCAGCTATCTGATGTGTAAGTGAAAACTACTATTTATTCTCCTGTTTGATTGACAGGTTTCTCCAGTGGCTGCTGCCCAAACTTAGATGTTTGAATAAATAATGTCCATCTACTACTACAACACACACACACACAGATATTTTGAGTATTGCTTACTCCTCCAATACACACAGAAACTTAATTTCAGACACAGGAACTATGTTTAGAAAAATACACATATTGGTCTCGTTCTAATATTTTGAGACATGCACTATTCTTTAAAATAAAAAAACTACAAAAAATGTTTGAAATATGCATTTTCAATAAAGCTTTTGAAATTGCAATTATTTGTGTCAGACTGTTTTTTTGTTCTTCATTAATTACAGCAAGGGAACAATTATTGTAGTGACATTACATGACATGTTATGTACCAGTGGGTGTTTTATATTCTGCTGTCCTGCACTGGATCCCACTGTAGGTGGCAGTAGTGCACAAAATAGTTGGTTTGCTCACCAGAAACCCAACCAGGCAGAGAGACTATTGTTACCATGCAACGAGCAGATGCTTCAGTGCAGGGTTGCCATGTCCGCAGTTTTGCTAACATTTGGGCTACTTTGAAAACGATGTCGCGGGGGGTAAACATGGCATTTCTTCAAACAAAACATATTTTTCACTGTGACCTGCTGCTGACTACCAGGCAGTGAGCAGGCAGGTTGTTACTGAATGAGCAGTAGGAAGGGGGAGGGCCGTGTTTTTGTGTGTGTGTTTTAGAGCCACAGCAGGCAGCTGAGTCACCGGCCATCAAGTATGCTATTAATTTGTATGCCATTGTAGGATACTGTAGCCTACCATTTGATACAATAAATATGTTGAAATTAAGATATCACTGGAGTCATTGCAAGTCAATTTGTGCCACTTGTGTAGCCTACCTGGAGCTGGCAAACGGATTTAATAAATAGCCTATAACTTTAAGCATATGTTTTCGTTTCAGTCTCCTCCATCTCCACTAACCGAAGATAATTGTATATATTTTTTTCTATTAATGATGTAAAATAAACAGTTGTACAGAAAGACTCTTCTGAAGGCCAAATTACAGAGGAGGAACTTCTTGATGCAATTAAAGCCTTTAAGTCTGGGAAAACTCCAGGGTTGGATGGCATACCAGTCGAGGTATACCAAACTTCATTTGATATACTCAGAGGACCCTTATTAGCATGTTTTAACCACACCTACAAAAATGGTAGATTATCAGATACTCAACAAGAAGGTCTGATTTCATTATTACTGAAACAGCATCCAAGTGGTAAATATAAAGATCCGGTCCATTAAAAAAATTGGAGGCCCCTTAAATTGGAGGCCCCTTAAAATTTAAAAATTAAATGAGCAAAAAAAAGATTCAATTTTATTTGGAACGGCAAGCCAGACAAAATTAAACGGGCCTATTTATATAATGAACATGAATTCAGAGGGCAGAAATTATTAAATATTAAAGCATTAGACCTCTCACTAAAGGCTTCAGTCATGCAAAAGTTATACTTAAATCCAAACTGGTTTTCTAGCAGATTAATAAGAATATCTCACCCCATGTTCAAGAATGGCCTTTTCCCCTTTATTCAGATTACAACCTCTCACTGAAAATGAAATCATCTCCAAAATATCACTATTTTAAAAATAAGCCATAGAAAGTTGGTTGCGATTTCAGTTTAATCCACCAGAAAAGACAGAACAAATAATACAACAAATAATGTGGTTAAACTCAAATATAATTTTTATATTATTATTTTTTCAAAAAAATGTTTAAAAAAGGTATAATCTTTGTAAATGATATCATAAATAGGAATAGTGGAGTTATGTCACACATGCAGCTAACAAAAATATATGGAAATGTCTGCTCTACCCAAAATTACAACCAACTAATTGCAGCATTAACGCAAAAATGGAAGAGGCAAGTGGAAGGGGGAAAAAATAAGGAACTTGTCTTCATTAAAGACCAAAATTGGTTAATGAAAATTGTGATAAATAAAAAAGTATATCAGTTTTATTTAAGGACAAAAAATTTGACAGCTGTGCCATATAGATTGCAAAATAGTTGGAAAGAGATTTTCGATGTACCGATACCATGGCACATGGTTTATGAACTGATACGCAAAACAACGCCGGATTCAAAACCTAAAATTTTTCAATTAAAATTATTATACAAAATTCTTGCAACCAATAGAATGTTATATATATGGGGGATACAACCATCCCAGCTCTGCAGATTTTTCTGCGAAGAGACCGATTCATTAGATCATTTGTTTTGGTACTGTCCATGTGTAGCTTGTTTTTGGTCAAAGGTCCAGGAAGAAGAAGTGCAACATTTACCTGGAGCTAACTCTGCAGATAGCACTACTGGGTGATTTGAAAAGTCATAGTCAATCGATCAATAATATAATAATACTTTTAACAAAAATGTTTATCTTTAATTTACAATCTGTAGAAACTATGAGAATAGAAAGGTTCAGAACTTTTGTGAAACATCACAGCACAGTTGAAAAATATATGGCAAATGTAAATAAAAAATGGATGGTGTTAAGAGATAGATGGGAGGGGTTGAGTGGAGCTGAAGGGTGGGATTAAAAACAACAAGATAACTAATGTAAAATATATTGTGATGGGACCAACACTTTACATGTTGCATTTATATTTTTGTTAAGTGTAGTTAAGGGGGAAAAACTGATAATACATTAGTGTGATAAAAATGTTTAGTTTGAACTAAAAACTGTTCTGGTTTACTAAGGGTTTTGAAAAACGTTGTTTTAATCTAGGTTATATAAATCAAGAGTACCAAGAGATTTGTCTACCGTCTGTGTAAAAAAACACAAAGTACAAAACACACAAGTCAAAAGGAGTGGTCTTACAATCAACTGACAATCAAACCCTTCTTGCATTGATTTGACCTTGAACATTCAGAGCCTGCTTGTATATTCAAACCAAAAACATCAGTGAAGAAAAAGTGGACCTTCAAGTACTGCCTCAAACCACTTGTCCAAGCATATTACATCTCAATGTATAACATGAGACAGAAAACACATTGAATGACAACTATGGGCTCGATTAAATCCGTATTGCCGTAGTTCAGAGCTATAGCGGCTTATAACCACACTGACATTTTTTATTTTTTTTATGTTATTAGTTATACCAAGATTTGACGTTTTTACAAGGATTGTGATTGCTGAAAATAGCACGCTTGAAATGTAAATGTAATTTCCGGTCTTCGCGAACATTGCCTTTAAATTTCAATCGAGCTATAGCGAGTTTTGCCGTTACGGATTGAAGTCATCAATCTGTCAGTGAAGACACAGGTGCTCCTGGGTGAACCATCACAGATTCTGGCAGTGACTCCAGCATTTTTGCTGTGAAACTCTGGGGGGCACTGACAGACACAGACAGTGGACTGAGGTGGGAATGTTGAGAATGTGGATGTTGAGCCACTGGAGCCCAGTGACTGCTGGTTTGAGAGGCAGATGCATGCCCATGACTGAGTCCATGGCCGAAGCTGTGTTCGTGACTATGTCCATGACCTTGGCTGTGGCTGCAGCTGTGTCCATGTTCGTGACTATGTCCGTGACTTGGCCCAAAGCTATGCTTGAGGCCATATCCATGGTTGTGTCCATTATAACCTGAGAGCTGAACAGGGCTCCCCTGTGTATAGTAGGAGTTGGCCCAGCCTTCAAATGTCTTTGGTGTGGTCTCGGTAGCCTGTAGGTTGGAGGTAAAGGACACTGGAGCGTAGGCTTGGACTGGGTAGGAGCCTGGGGTTGGAATGATTCTGCAATCAATGAGAACGTGGACAGATTTCAGAGAGCCTATCTATACCAGTAATTCTCTATCTAATCATGGGGGACCACTAGGTGCCTATTGTACAGTATTCAATTACAGCTGCGGATCATCAATTATAACTGCACCTCATTATACTGTAGTACATTATGTGCTCTGGCTTGCACACAGCAATTGTTATTTAATGACCTCTTGTCTTGTCTGATAAATGATATGTCTGGTGCTTTCTCAGTACTTACGGTGGGTGGACCGTCTTCCTTCTCTCCTCTGTTGATGCAGGGACATACAGGACACCAATGTTCCTCAGCAGCCTGAAAGGCATCTTCTTGTCCAGCACTGATGCCCTGGCATCGGACATGTCCAGAAGTGAGAGCCAGCCCTTACCGTCTGTTTCACCAGTGCAAGTTAAGGAGAATGTGTGACGCAGTGATGCAAGATTTTTTCTAAACAAACATGCCATAATGTTCAGCAGCAGGATTCATATACAACACCTATAACCTATTACCACTTAACTACACTACTAAGCACACTTATAAAGCTGTGACATACTGCAGAGGAGTGTATCAGTTATTTTGAACCACAATGAGGTTATAGCCGGCCGCGACCGGGAGACCCATGGGGCGGCGCACAATTGGCCCAGCGTCGTCCAGGGTAGGGGAGGGAATGGCCGGCAGGGATGTAGCTCAGTTGGTAGAGCATGGCGTTTGCAACGCCAGGGTTGTGGGTTCGATTCCCACGGGGGGCCAGTATGAAAAATTAAAAAATAACTCACTAACTGTAAGTCGCTCTGGATAAGAGCGTCTGCTAAATGACTAAAATGTAAATGTAAATGAGTAAGGATACAGATCCCCCCTGCGATGATGGCGATGGCATTGCAAAGGAAGACAGTGTGTGGGACCAAAAGTGTTATGATGAACAGAAACAGCCAGGGCAGGGCTAACATGGGTACAGTGACCCCGAAAAGAAAGCCCTTAACCATACGGGAGTGCACTGTGGCCATACCCATAAGGGAGAGGGACACTGGAATGAACCCCTCCACCTGGTTCTGGGCAGATGCACCAAACAGTAGCAGACCCAGTATGGTGTACAACACCCCTGTGCTGATAGAGAGCAGCAGAAACATGAGGAGGAACCGAACAGTCCCCACACTCTTCTCAATGCCTCCACAGAGGGGCACCAGAACCCCAATACTGAGGAGTAGCTGGGTCACTGTCTTGTGGTGGAAGGAGTATGTGATGAGCTTGTGCACTGCAAAGGAAGAGGAAAGGATTAAAACATAAATGATAGGGTTGACAGACATAAGCTGCACTGGTGTGTTGTGCTGTAGCCTGCTGCTGTAGCCTACTGGCACCATCTGTTACATTAGCTATACGTTTTAGCAAGCTAGCTAACGTTACAACACTCTCATTCAAAGTAGCTACTGAGCATATATGACTGTTGATTCACTCAGACCCTCCTAGCTAACTTACCATGCCCATTGCCAAAAACTGTCGTTCCAAGACTGAAGACATCCTCTGATAAACCGAAATATGTAGTGACAGTAAACAAAACAAATGATACTCTAATGACAGCAACAATCCCACTCGTGAGCCTGAACTCAGGAGTAAAACTCTTGAACCTCTGAACCATATGTTTTAAAACTATTCGGATATCATTTTGATGCCCAATGCATATTTGTCAAACTTGGATAATCAAGTACAATAATCAATCTTTTCCTCCAATATTGCGTAAAACTTTAGCCAGATTATAGGTAGCTAGCTAGCTAGCTAGAGGTTCCCACTAGATAACAAAGCCACAAATTACAAATAGGCTATATCTTAAAAATTTATGAAAACAAAAATAGGCTTTTTGGTCTTAATTTAAGGTTGGGCATAAGGTTAGCAGTGTGGTTAAGTTTAAAATCCGAGTTTAAGAAGATGAATTGTAGAAATAGGCGGGCAAGCTTGCTAAGCAAAAACAAATGTACTGGACTTCCGCATTTGGATTTGTCACAACCACAAAGTTGCTCAACTGTTGCTCAGATCATCAAGTGCTGCATTTGAAGACACTGCCACCTGCTGACATGTGCCTCAAATGTGATGATCAAAGAGTCCTCAACAGCCATTTGAGTTAGATAGCTAGATAGATTTTATTTGACAGTTATGAATTACGACCAGGGGGAGATACCACCAGTCCAGTCCCATACAAGCCTTTCCTGTGACGTATTATGCGCGGCCATAAAACTGTGACCTATTGTGACGTAACCAAGCATAAATTCACTACATAAACTGTGTTCAGCTTTGATACAATCAGTACAATCGCTTTCTTCAGTCAGGTTGTTTCAGGTGCATAGTCTGCCCTAGCTGACACTGTGCAGAGAATAAATACTACGATTGGAAACGGTTGGATCGACCCGTGCGCACTGCACAAGGTGATTTGGAGTTTAGAACGTCTGGTAGGCTCTTACATTCTTTGGTCCCAAATGGCACCCTGTAGTGTACTACTTTTGACCTGTGCCCATTGGACTCAGGTCAAAATAAGTGCAATATATGGGCACTGGGGTGCCATTTGGGACATGCCCTTTATGCGTGTGTGTGCCAGGATATGTTTTGTGCCAATCAATTGATGGAAATGTATCCCTCAGAAAGCAAGATGAATCGTAATGATGAGTGAATCAAAAGAGCTTTAAGGCGCCGCCCTTATGTGTTAAATATCAAATATATATATATATATTTTAAAAATCTTCTGTTTTTGTTATCACCTTTTAAATGGAGTGTTGTGTTGACAGTTGAATCCAGTGAGGGTGAACACCCCTGATTCTGTGATGTGGCCAACCGGCAAAGTGCGCAGAAGGCCAAGGCCTGTAAGTCAAATCTGACCTGAAAACAATAACACATAAACATTAGTTATGCTGCATGTACAAACTGCAGTTATCACAATAAAAGCAAGTGCAGATATCCCTCCTTATCTAACCACATTTGAAATGGAATATTGTCTTGACAGTCTACTTCAGTGCAGACCCCTCAGATCCACAAAAGGCCTGTATGTCACATTCAAATCAACCACATAACAGTAGCTACTTAAATTATTTATTGATAGCTACATCATTTATTTCCAAGTTATTTCCAAGGCCAAAATGAGCAAAAGAGTGTTACATTTTTTCTTTACTGTTCACAGCCAATCATTGTGAGCTGTGGGCAGGAACAGACATCTGGGGATGGATGGGACATCAATCCAGAGCCTCTTAGCCAGGTCAGACATCTCTGCTGTTCCCATAGAGACAGAACAGATAGATCAATCTGTTGATTCATATGGCCATTTTGGTTGGCTTGGTTGAATTGACAATCATTCATTAGAAATGCTAAAGAATGGGGCGGAGCTAGCATGTTGGAGTGAACGGCTGTGTGTGAGAGGCTCCCGCAACTTTTTTGCGAAATAATCTAACCTAACTTACTTTATTGCACTTGTTACAACAAACTTTTCTTACTAATACAATATTGTAACTTTCTATGTGAAAATGCCTAGTAATAAGCGACCAAAGGACAATAAATCCACATCAGAGGTCTACACCCCACCAAACAACGAGACAAACATGGCGGAAGGCACAGGTAACAACGTGACACTTACAGAACTTACCCGGGCTTTGGGAGAACTACGTGTTGCTATAGCGGAGGATCTTAAGGCTACTATTGCTGAACTGGACACTAAAATCGAGAGCACCATTCGAACGGTCGCTTCGCAGGGCCAGAGTATTGTGGACCTTGAGAAAGCTTCTGAATTCAACGCTGGTAGGATCGACGAGTTAGAGATGCTATGCACGTCATTGCAGGATAATGTGCAGAGGCTTTCTGTGAAAGTGGTCGACCTGGAGGGCAGATCCAGGCGGCATAACCTTTGCGTTGTGGGTCTGGCAGAAGGGGTGGAGGCGGGCTCTCGCCCCACCGACTTCTTCGCCAAGCTACTGAAGGATGCAATGGGACCGGATGTTTTGGCGTCGGATCCCCTAGTGGACCGTGCACATCGCGCCCTTGTCCCAGTGCCTGGACCGGGCCAGCGTCCTCGCCCAGTAATCATCTGTTGTCACAGTTTCAAGACCAAGGATCTTATCCTGCGCGAGGCTCGAATGAGGGGTAACCTGTTACATAAAGGGCACCCCTTTCGTGTCTATGAGGACTATGCGCCCGATGTGGCAAAGCACCGCGCTGGCTACAGAGATGTCATGACCAAACTCTACAAACTCCATCTTCACCCAGCCTTGCTCTTCCCTGCAAGACTAAGAATTACCCCGCCTTCCGGGGAGAAGATCTGGCTCGCCTCGGTTCTGGACGCAGAGAAGTTTGTCCGGGAATATACACCAATCCCCCGTACAGGTTAGAGTGCCTTGTCATTGTGTGTTAAGGTCTGCTCACGGACTCGAATCCATACCATACCATACCATAACGGGTGAAACCGTATTAAACGGTCTCAGCAAGGGCTACCGAACATGTAATACGATGAGCTGACCAATGGAGGGCGGTCAGAGCTCTCACTTAACGTTAATTTCACTTTCATTCCGACTGGGTTTAGAGCGATGCCTGTTTGGGAGGCCTTCCAGGTCGGATCATTGACACTTTCGGATGGATATACTTATATTCCCCCATTTTTGTTTTGTTTCGTTATTTATTTTTCAATTCTTACATTATTCCTGTGCGTACATATAATAATAATTATTTGTACTTTATTATTATTTTCTCTTAGCATTTTAGTATTATGTATGTGTATATTTTAAATTTGTATAGATTATTATTCTGGGGTATGCATGTTTGTGTATGTAGATGTGTGTGTATGGATGTATGTGTGTATGCGTGTGTATGTATCTGTATATATTTAAGAATATTTATTTTATATGTATATATTTTTTGGGGTGTGTGTATGTATGTGTGCGTGTATACGTGTGTATATGTGTGTGTGTGTGCGTATATATATATATATACGTATGTGTGTGTGTGTATGTATGTAGGTATGCACATGTATGTATGTGTGTGTGTGGATGTGTATGTGTGCACATATGTATATATAAATCACTATTTTTTTAAATTATTTGAAAATAATGTATTATTATTATTATTATTATTTTTACATTTTTTAATTTTTTTACATTTTTATTTACTTTGTTATTTTTTTGATTGGGGGGTACGTTCAATTTATCAAAATCCTTGTTCCCTTCTCCTAACCCACAATATGTAACTGTCCTGCTGTCTATGTCGGTTACTGATGGTTTATGTTTAGACCGGTATTGCTTAGCAATAGAATCTTGTGATGATACATCTTGCTTATCTCAGGGATTGACCCAAGATTAACCTTAAGTGCGCAATATGTTTAAGTTGCAACTTATTCTGTTTAGGTTTATTAGATGCTAATTGAACACTTTAAGTGCGGGAGCCTCCTCAGTTCATATGTTAGTAGAAGTTCTAGGATAGCGAGAGGTGAGCGCATAGTTGGGATTTTATTTGTGTTTTACCTCTTGTTCGAGGGCGCGCCGTGCTTTTTTGGCATCGGCCAGACAATGTGTTTGTTATTTTTATTTTCATATTTATTTCTGTCCTATGTGTGTATGCCTGTTAAATGTGGGTTGATGGGGGGGGGGGTAAAGGTTGGGGAAAGTAGGGGAACAGGGTGGAGAGTAAAGGTGCTTGCGGGGGGGGAGGGGTGGGTTGGATACTGCTCGGGTGTAGGTGCTACATATGCTGATCGTGATGGTTTGGTGCGCTTTCTTACCTTTTTAGTGAGTTACATGTTATGCAGGCCACCATAGGAACTACAAATGAGAGGAGGGCGGGACTTACATTCACTTCCTGGAATGTCAAGGGTTTAAACGAACCAATTAAGAGAGGCAGGGTCCTAGCCCACTTGAAAGCACTTTCGTCTGATATTATATTTTTGCAAGAAACCCATCTGAAAAACAAATCTCATAACAGACTTAAATGTAAGTGGGTGGGACAAGTGTATCACTCTAACTTCTCTGCCAAAACGAGAGGCACAGCGATTCTGGTACGGAAAGGAATTCCCTTTCTACATAAAACCACTATTGTGGATAAAGAGGGTCGTTATGTGATCGTAATAGGAGAGATCCATTCTACTTCTGTAACTCTACTAAATATCTATGGGCCAAACATTGATAACCCCTCTTTTTTCAAAAGAGTCCTTGCCCTGATTCCAGATATCTCCCATACTAATCTGGTCATTGGAGGGGACCTTAACTGTGTACTAGACCAATATTTGGATAGATCCTCTACCCGGCGAACCCCTACCTCCTATTCAAGCGAATTCTTGAATACCTACATAAAAAATTCTAACTTATTTGATATATGGAGGATCTCTAATCCTACGGGTAGGGAATACTCCTTTTACTCTCATGTTCACAATGTATATACTCGAATTGACTACTTTTTGGTTGATGCTAAACTACTCCCCTATACCTGTAATGTGAGATATCATGATATTATAATCTCTGACCACAGTCCACTCATCTTCTCCCTGAGATTGGGTGACATCGTACCAAACGAGAGGGTCTGGAGGTTGAATCCTCAGCTCCTCACAGAACCAACATTCTGTGAACATCTTAAAGACCAAATTACATTTTTCTTTGATACCAACGACAACACAGAGACTTCCCCAGCATTATTGTGGGAAACGCTGAAGGCTTATTTGAGAGGCTGTATCATCTCCTTTCAGACTGCCAGTAGGCAAAACAGAAAAAAATTGGTAGAACTGGAGGGACAAATTCACTTACTGGATAGGGAGAATGCTAGACATCCATCTATGGAGAAACATAAACAAATTATGTCTTTAAAATTTTAATACAATCAGATCCTCTCGGCTAAAATTGCTAAATCTTTTCTCTATGCCAAGCAAAAATATTTTGAGTTTGGTGACAAACCACACAAATTACTCGCCAGACAACTTCGAAAAAACGTGAGTGACCGAATGATTCACAAAGTTAAATCTGCATCTGGGGAATTACTCTCCTCCCCCAAAGACATCAATGACAGATTCCGTCAGTTTTATGAGACTCTATATACATCTAAAGCGGATCCTAATCCCTTAATTATGCATAACTTTTTGGAGGACTGTAATCTTCCTGCCCTGAACCAGGAAGACTCTAACTTCCTGAATAAGGAAATATCTCTTGAAGAAATTAGAGAAACAATTAAATCTCTAAAGAGTGGCAAGACCCCGGGCCCAGATGGATACCCTGGTGAATTCTATAAAACATTCAGCAACATGCTATCTCCCTACCTGCACAAAATGTTGGTTCGGGCCAATGAGGATGGAGCTCTCCCATCTACTTTGGATGAGGCGTTTATTACAGTTATACATAAGAAGGGTAAAGATCCGGAAGAGGTAGGGTCATACAGACCAATATCCCTCCTTAATACAGACCAAAAGATTTTAGCAAAAACTCTGGCTAACAGGCTTAGCACTTTAATTGGCAAATTGGTCCATTCGGACCAGACCGGCTTTATCCCTAATAGAAACTCATTCTTCAATCTCAGGCGCCTCTTCACATTATGTATTCTCAGAGGTTACCTAACGTGGACCTTGCCGTTATATCTCTTGACGCCGAAAAGGCCTTTGACCAAGTTGAGTGGCCCTATCTATTCAAGGTCCTACAGAAATTTAATATTGGAGATGGGTTCATAAATTGGATCCAGCTTTTATATAGGAACCCCTGTGCGAGAATACTCACTAACCAATCAATGTCGCCCCGATTTAACCTCCACAGAGGGACAAGGTAGGGTTGTGCGCTGTCGCCTATGCTCTTCGCCCTAATTATTGAACCTCTCGCTCAAGCGATCAGATCTCATTCAGCAATACACGGCTATAATACTAAAGATACTCTAAATAAGATTTCCCTATACGCAGATGATATTCTCCTCTATGTAACAGAACCCCACGCTAGTATTCCAGCTATTCTTGAGGTGATTAATTTGTTTGGTACCTTCTCGGGATATAGAATAAATTGGAACAAGAGGGAATTAATGCCCATACGGTTGCAAAACACCTCCTGGCTAGAACATCTTCCAGTTAAGTTATCTTCAGAAAAATGTATCTACCTTGGAATTGTAGTTACCAAACAATACTCCTTACTATTTAAAGAGAATTTCCCTTCTCTGATGCAAAATCTCAAGGCAAACAAACAGTTTTGGAGAACTCTCCCAATTTCTCTGCTCGGTAGAATTAATGCCATTAAAATGGTCTTCCTCCCACAACTGCTCTACCTATACCAGAACATCCCAGTATTCATACCTAAATCATTTCATAAACAACTGGACTCTATTATCAATCCTTTCATCTGGGATTATAAAACACACAGGATAGGTATAAAACACCTATGTAAATCCAAGATGGAAGGAGGATTGTCTCTCCCAAATTTTATATTTTACTATTGGGCCGCTAACCTCCGCGCTGTTACGTTTTTGCTGGATGACGCAACCCCGCCATCCAGCTGGCTTAACATGGAGCGGGAGGAGTGTCATCCCTTCTCTATTGGTGCCGTGATTTTGTCACCTGTTAATCTGGAGATGTCACTTTACCATAACAATCCTATTATACATAGCACAGTCCGAATCTGGAAGCAAATTAAAGTCCACTTTGAGCTTAGACCAATATCATTCATGCTCCCTGTTGCCAGGAATCCCTCCTTTGCCCCCTCTAACCTTGATAACACCTTTGAGCGATGGGGAGAGTTGGGGATAAGTACCATAGGGGATTTATATATAGGAGGGACCTTTGCTTCCTTTGAAGCGCTGAGGGAAACTTATAACCTTCCCAGAAGTAACTTTTTCAGATACCTACAAATTAGAGACTATGTTAGAAAACACCTCCCAACATTTGAGAATGCTAAACCTTCCATGTTTGACGGATGCATAAAAATATGCCCCACCTCAGACAAACTGATATCTCGTCTATATGACGCTTTTCAATCTGTTAGCGCACCCTCTACAGATGCCATTAAGGCAAAATGGGAGGAAGAACTAGGGACTGATATTTCGGTGGCAGACTGGGAGGATAGCTTGGAGTATATCCACACCTGCTCCATTAACTCCAGACATCGTCTCATACAATTTAAGGTATTACACAGATTACACTACTCCAAAACTAAACTGCATAGGATATTTCCTGATACATCCCCTATGTGTGATAAATGTCAGGCTGAGCAGGGTACACTACTCCACTGCTTTGCCCTATGCTCTAGTCTGTATGGTTATTGGTGTGGAATATTTGGGGTCCTCTCTGAAGTTCTGGAGACTTCAATAGACCCAGACCCGCTTCTGATAATCCTGGGAGTGTCCGATTCCCTAAACGGATTAACCAACTCCCAAAAACAACTCATCTCTTACAGTCTCATTTCGGCAAAAAAATTAATCTTGTTGTTTTGGAAAAGGAGGGAAGCGCCCTCTACCAAATTATGGCTCAGCGAAGTGGCAAAAACTGTACACTTAGAAAGAATTAGATATATTCTGAACAATAAATTATCAACATTTGATCAAATCTGGCAGCCTTTCCTCTCTTACCTGGACCAGTCGGTGCTGTGAATTTGTACTTTTTAACGCACTCTCAATTGTCATATTGTAATCTACCTTTGGGCAGCGTGTGCTGGCCCTGACACTCGAGCAGTCGGGAGGGGAATAGGGTGGAATAGGGGGGGGGTTACATATACCCTTTTTCTTTCTACCTGTCCCTGTTCTGTATGTCGTGTTTTGTAATATTTGTTTTGTGTCCAGAACTCTGGGTCTTGTTGTTCATGTCTGTTCTCTTATGTTTAGATAAGAACTGTACACATGTCTTTCATACCTATACACCATTCTTGTGTGTGTTCAATAAAAAAATATTTGAACAGAGAAATGCTAAAGAATCCTACAGTATGGAAAGTCTTTAGCCCCATCCCTAATGTTATGGGAGTTGCATTTATTGCATTTCAATACACTTGCATTTTCAATTACCCATAAATTACTCACTACTTGTACAACTATGTTGGATTGCCTAAATATTCAACATTTTCTTGACAGTCAATGCCAGTGTATTCTATGGCTGCCCTAAGTACATGCCTTTGTCTGTCTCCTCAGTCTGGAAGGGTGACTCGGCTGATGGATAGAAATGATGATGGGGTGATCTCATTCTCCAACTCTGATGACATCTCTATCTACTCCTTCACTGACTGTGAATCTGAGGTAAGACAGTTGTACACCATGTCTTTGTTGAGTGACATCACTGTAAGGAGAATAGTCTCTGACTAGTTGACTCTGATACCCAGTCTGATGATGAGGATCATGAAAGGAGGACACCACTGCTGAAAGTGAAGGATGAGGAGGATGGAAAGGTGACAAGGCTTAAAGTGAGGGATATAGTAGAGGACGACGATCTTTCTCTCCACTCCTTCGATGAGTCAGACTTTCTGGTATGTTCTGCAGCATGTATTTGAGTAACTCTTTGACTGAATGTGGAGAATGGACTATGACCAACTAGCTCTCTGACACACAGTGTGATAATGGCAATGATGCCTCTGCTGAGGACAGTCCAGGGCCTTCAAAGGAACCACTGAGAAAAGGGGCTTCACTGAAGGACCCTCGACTGGTAGGCTCTTACGTGTGTGTGTGTGTGTGTGTGTGTGTGTGTTAGTGGTGCGCGGGTCAGCTGTTTGTTCAACCGAACCCACCCGCAATTGCTAATAACCCATCCGCAACCGCCCGACTATATGTGATAAAGTGAAAATCTGAGGCCCGCACCTGACCCTAACCCGCAAATATAGAACACCGTCAGAACGATTTCTTAGCAGGGGGTGCAGGATTTTTTTGTGCCTAGTTTGGATATGTTTCTGCTTATAATTTCCAACATTTTGGTAGGCTATTTGTTAGTCAACTTGTCTATAATTAGATAGAAGACTAAATAAACCAAAAACTTTTAGGGATCAAGAAGAAAATGCAATAACTTAAGATCAAAAGGGAAACATTTTCTGTGCAAAATTTCCAAATGACATCAGTTTGACGGGTTGAAAACGACCAGACATGTTTCTGATAAGATTTCAGTTTGGCTTGGATGCACATTTTATGTGGTTGAAATATTATCAGCTTTTATGATGCTGATAAAGCAGTCCCTAGCTGCGCATTTGCATTCCCTCAAGATGCTGAAAGAAATCATATTTCTCCACTGCTGTTCCCGAGTCAAAATAAAGCCTACATTTGGTGTAGCCTATCATTTTACTGCAAGAAATGCTTAATTCTGCAGGAGTTAATATTAAGACTGTGAGAGGTTAAAGATCTACAGTCAGTGTCCAGATTTCAGTTTCCATCTAACCCATCTGAACAGTAGGCTGTTTGTTCCCTTGACGTGCCATAGGCCTATTTGAATCCCCCTCTTGTGACTGTCGAATTTCTATAGTGCCTCACAATCATCAAACATAACATAGGCACTGCCATCATCCTCTTTTAACACTTCACCAAATATTTTCCAAACATTACTTTTCTGGCCGTCCCTTCTTTATTTTCAACTTTCCATTTCGTAGCTTTTCTCTTATTGAATTAAAGCGTTTGGTGATTGGTGTGTAGTCTATCTGGCGCGCGTCAAGTTATGCCCTAAAGTTTAGGCTTACACACTAATGCCAAATAGCCTATAGATATAACTTGCACAATAATTATACATTTATGGATTTTTTAATGTATTGTTTTCTGTTTATTCAACAATATTTCATGACCCTAAATCCCCCGCCCTGTGGATATAACCGCAGGACTTCTGGTTATGAGTCAACCCGCGCATCACTAGTGTGTGTCACATCTCAATTGTTTGACCCGATGTCTGTACATATTATTGTGGCCAAACCCAACATCCCTCTCCCTGCCTCTGTGAGTGCCCTGAAGAAGGTGTCACGCCAGATGGAGGTGGTCCCTTCTGTCCGGCCCTGCAGGCAGCAGCTGGACAAGAAGACACAGTGGACCAACACCAATGAGGAGAGCCTGAGGAGAATTAAAGAAAACCTGGCCTCCATAGAGCTTGACCTGGAGGAAGGCCTGAAGACGGTCAATGACGGTCTGGACATCAACCAAGAGAGGCAGAAGAAGAATGAGGGATGCTTCAGAGCCTGGATTGAGAAGTGGATGGGGAGGAGGAAGGATGAAAGACTGAGGGATGAAGATGTGAATAGGGAAGACAATGGGAGGAGGGGCGAGGAGTTGAGGGCACTGATCCAAGTGATGAAGAGAAACTGCAGCAAAATGAGATCTTGAGGCAGTAGACCTGGACAGTTGGCTGAATGACTTGGAAAGGTTGAAAGTGGCTTTCAAGAAATGCACTGGAGAGATGGCCGAAATGGTAGAGAGCATGGCAGAAATGAAGACCAGCATAGCCAAGAACAGGCTCCTCAAGCTTGAAAAAAAGAAGTATGAAGTCCAGCGCTTTGTAAGTTACTCTTACTTATTGAGTGTAGTCATGTATCTAATGTATTTATAGATTAGTTATACAGTATATCTAGAGATTGTGTATAACATAGCACTGTCCTGACAGTTTGTTTGTTGTTTCTGGTATTACAGAGCCCAGGGAAAGTCTCTGGTCCTGTGCCTGGCCAGACTTGCCTTTCTCCTCTTGTGACCTCAGCACCCTGGACCCTGGCTGAAGCCCTACGGGCCCTGCCCTCTCCAGAGGATGTCCCAAAGCCTCTGACTCCTCCCAGCCCTGTCCCTGTCATTGTTGCTCCGCCTGCTGTGGAGTACTTACCATACCACCACAGCCCTCGCCTGGCCCCAATCACCAACCTGAGCGAGAACGGTAGGAAGCTGCTCCAGAAAATGTCAGGAGTGGCCCCACAGGTGAGAGGAAATACAGAAAGCCCTTGCCTGGCCCCCATCACCAATACAGGAAGCCCTCGCCTGGCCCCCATCACCAACCTGAGTGAGAACAGCAGGAAGCTGCTCCAGGAAATGGCGCAGAAAATGACAGGAGTGTACCCACAGGTGAGAGGAAACAGGAAGGGGATATTGGCCATATGTCCTACAGTATATCATAACTCTAGATATCGTAGCTCAAGAGTAGAAAATAGCCATAAGCTTATATTACTTTATCTCCTTGTCCAAAATATTCAGGAAGGGAAGGTCAAAAGGAAAAAGGGCAAGGCAAAAAAGCGAGTGAAGCAAGAGCAGGCTAGTAACATGAAGCAGGTGGAAAATGTTGGAGAAAGTAAGGAGGACAAGAAAGAGGAAAATAAGAGTCTGAGGAAGAGGTGAGGAAATAGAAGAAGGAGAAGTAGAACATAACAAGGGCATTTTTGAGATTTATAGAAATAGAATGAGGTAGAGAATTATAGAAATAGAATGAGGTAGCAGAGAAAGAGCAGCTATCTGATGTGTAAGTGAAAACTACTATTTATTGTCCTGTTTGATTGACAGGTTTCTCCAGTGGCTGCTGCCCAAACTTAGATGTTTGAATAAATAATGGCCATCTACTACTACAACACACACACACACAGATATTTTGAGTATTGCTTACTCCTCCAATACACACAGAAACTTAATTTCAGACACAGGAACTATGTTTAGAAAAATACACATATTGGTCTCGTTCTAATATTTTGAGACATGCACTATTCTTTAAAATAAAAAAACTACAAAAAATGTTTGAAATATGCATTTTCAATAAAGCTTTTGAAATTGCAATTATTTGTGTCAGACTGTTTTTTTGTTCTTCATTAATTACAGCAAGGGAACAATTATTGTAGTGACATTACATGACATGTTATGTACCAGTGGGTGTTTTATATTCTGCTGTCCTGCACTGGATCCCACTGTAGGTGGCAGTAGTGCACAAAATAGTTGGTTTGCTCACCAGAAACCCAACCAGGCAGAGAGACTATTGTTACCATGCAACGAGCAGATGCTTCAGTGCAGGGTTGCCATGTCCGCAGTTTTGCTAACATTTGGGCTACTTTGAAAACGATGTCGCGGGGGGTAAACATGGCATTTCTTCAAACAAAACATATTTTTCACTGTGACCTGCTGCTGACTACCAGGCAGTGAGCAGGCAGGTTGTTACTGAATGAGCAGTAGGAAGGGGGAGGGCCGTGTTCATTCAAAAATCATGTCAAACACTATTATTGCAACTTATTATGTGAGTTGTTAAGCATATTTTTACTCCTGAACTTATTTAGGCTTGCCATAACAAATGGGTTGAATACATATTGACTCAAGACATTTCAGCTTTTCATTTTTTATAGCTTTCTAAACATTTCTAAAAACATAATTCCACTTTGACATTATGGGGTGTTGTGTGTAGGTCAGTGACAGAAAATCTCAATTTATTCCATTTTAAATTCAGGCTGTAACACAACAAAATGTGGGTGTGAATATTTCCTGAAGGCACAGTACATGTACAAGCTTTGAGGGTTTTTTGAAAGAGAAAATCCATCATTATTGTGTGCCTACTGTAAATATGGCTGCCACTTGTCTTTTCCTAGGAATGCTCGGAACATGGCGCGGGATGTGCAGAATTCCTTCTATGACATCGTTGAGGAGGTGGGAGGTCTCACACACACACAGGCTGTGGCTTACATCAAGAAGCTGATGACCAAGGGCCGCTACTCTCAGGACGTGTGGAGCTAAGGAAGATTAAGTTAACGTTACAGCACACCCTCACAACCCCATATGTTAACCTATTTCTTTCGGGTGGAGGGTGAGTGGTAACGGAAAACAGTTTTAAACTGTTTTTGGAGGTAACGTGTCAGCACATAATCACTAAATGGAAAGACGTATGAATGAATGTTTGTTGTACTTATTGTCTTGTTGTGTAATCTTACTGACAGCATTTTGTAGAGACTCGTGCTGTGAGGTAGTGCAATTCATTCAAGATTGGTTGGGAATGGGCTCATACTCCAAATCGACCCCTAACCCCCAGGCCTTTCATGTACACTGAACAAAATATAAACGCAACATGTAAAGTGTTGGTCCCATGTTTCATGAGCTGAAATAAAAGATCCCAGACATTTTCCATCCACACAAAAAGCTTATTTCTCTCAAATTTTGTGCACGTGTAACCACGCCAGCCCAGGACCTCCACATCCGGCTCCTTCACCTGTGGGATCGTCTGAGACCAACCACCCGGACAGCTGATGAATCTGTGGGTTTGCACAACAGAATAATTTCTGCACAAACTGTCAGTAACCGTCTCAGGGAAGCTAATCTGCATGCTCGTCGTCCTCACCAGGGTCTTGACCTGACTGCAGTTTGGCGTCGTAACTGACTTCTGTGGGCAAATGCTCACCTTCGATAGCAACTGGCATGCTGGAGAAGTGTGCTCTTCACGGATGAATCCCGGTTTCAACTGTACCAGGTAGAAGTCAGCGTGTATGGCGCCATGTGGGCGAGCGGTTTGCTGATGTCAACATTGTGGACAGAGTGCCCCGTGGTGGTGGGGTTATGGTATGGACAGGCATAAGCTACGGACAATGAACACAATTGCATTTTAAATCGATGGCAATTTGAATGCACAGAGATACCGTGACGAGATCCTGAGGCCCATTGTCGTGCCATTCATCCGCCACCATCACCTCACGTTTCAGCACAATAATGCACGGCCCCATGTCACAAGGATCTGTTCACAATTTCTGGAAGCTGAAAATGTCCCAGTTCTTCCATGGCCTGCATACTCACCAGACATGTCACTGATTGAGCATGTTTGGGATGCTCTGGATTGACGTGTACGACAGCGTGTTCCATATCTGAATTCCCAGTCATGTGAAATCCATAGATTAGGGCCTAATTTATTCATTTCAATTGACTGATTTCCTTATATGAACTGTAACTCAGTAAAATCTTTGAAATAGTTGCATGTTGCGTTTATATTTTTGTTCAGTGTAGATTTGGTCCACGCGCTCCTTTTAAGGTTATGGAACATTTTGGAATAAACCAATAGATTTTTTTATAAAATAGAGTGCAGACCTTCATTGTTTCCCATCAGATTAGAAAAGTTGGAGATATTATACATTGAATGTTACACATCGTTTTTGTAAGTGAAACTAGGCGCAAACAGAGGTGATTATGATATGAAATATTGCCTCTGGACGTTTATCATGCT
Organism: Coregonus lavaretus; assembly: GCF_964263955.1. Lineage (NCBI taxonomy): Eukaryota > Metazoa > Chordata > Actinopteri > Salmoniformes > Salmonidae > Coregonus > Coregonus lavaretus. The sequence continues at coordinate 5,001,476 of NC_140020.1, read as the reverse complement.
GTGAAGATCCCCACAAGGCGATAAAAAAAGTAATATATTGTAAATTAACTCCTGAAATGTCTACGGCATTGAAAGCATTCTATATTTGCATCTTTAAATGTATTTACAAGTTCAACATGGCTGCCTATTCAGATGCACGAAGGTTGTGTAAATACAGAGAGCAGTGCAAGATTAGTCAAATATGCATACTAGTAGCACATTCATATTGTACCATGTACTGTACAATTCCTACATTTAAATTGCAGTAACTGTTTAGTCATTGAGCCTTGTTCTTCATCGGTTCATTAAACGAAAAGGTTGTAGATTAAATGGTGGTTTACTGTAAAAATGCCCAGGTGTTTTTTTCTCATGCTCTCCCACTGTAAGGCTTAGTACCGACTAGTTATGTTTAGCTGGACACTACCACGGCATTTAGGCAATGCAATATGTGTTGTATTGTATGTGCACTTGCAGTACAACATGAATACATCTATTAACTGTCATTTATTGACTGTCATTTATGTGTGTTCTGATAATCACTAATTCTGGGATATGTATATGTAAGAACTTTATCTAGTTTTATTTTCTTATGCTGATGGTTGAAAGCCTAAATACAAAATATTTACTTCAATTTTCTGAGGTTCTGTAACCGTATGAAATAGAATCAAGTGGATGATATACGGGTGATGTTCAGCAGTCTATCATTTTAGCACGTCATTTTGTGTTTCTTTTAATAGAGAAACCCTCAACTATTGTAGTGATACAGAATCAAATATGGTATGGTACATGTTGTCATTTAAATAAGAAATGTGCCTTTTTAAAATTGACCTGTGTTACATGACTCTTACCACTTGATCCAGTTTTATATGCAAAATAGCTATTTGTATATAAATAGTAACTTTAAAGCATGCATTTGTAAAGAAATAATAAATGGAGATCATTGATTTGCTTTATTTAGTCTTGGTTGTCATTTATGGCTTCTCTTTACTGTGCACGACTAGTTAATTTTCCAAAGATTACATCATAATCTGCCCTTGTAGCCCACACTCTTGATCACCTCACCCACTTGTCCCCTGCTTCTGAATTTCCAAAATTTTTGAACGATGCATTGCAAAACAAACTGAATGTAATGGATCTAATTTAGTGGTGAGTGGATGCTATTTTGTATTTTATTCTAAGAACACAGATACCTTAAAAGAAAGGTAGGTGCGTGGATCAGAAAACCAAACAGTATCTGGTGTGACCACCATTTCCCTCAAGCAGCACGACACATATCCTTCGCATTGAGTTGATCAGGCTGTTGATTGTGGCCTGTGGAATGTTGTGCCACTCTTCAACAGCTGTGCGAAGTTGCTGTTCATTGCTTGCCCATATCATAACCCCACCGCCACCATTGGGCACTCTGCTGGTCCTGGGGTGGCGTGGTTACACGTGGTCTGCGGTTGTGAGGCCGGTTGGACGTACTGCCAAATTCTCTAAAACGACGTTGGAGTCTGCTTATGGTACAGAAATGAATTTTAAATTCTCTCGCAACATCTCTGGTGGACATTTCTGCAGTCAGCATGCCAATTGCACGCTTCCTCAAAACTTGAGACATATGTAGCATTGTGTTGTGTGACAAAACTGCACATTTTAGAGTGGCTCTTTTATTGTCCCCAGCACAAGAAGCACCTGTGTAATGATCAAGCTGTTTAATCAGCTTCTTGATATGCTACACCTGTCAGGTGGATGGATTATCTTGGCAAAGGACAAATGCTCACTAACAGAGATTTAAACAAATTTGTATACAAAATTAGAGAAAGAAGCTTTTTGTACGTTTGGAAAATTTCTGGGATCTTTTATTTCAGCTCATGAAACATGGGACCAACACTTTACATGTTGCATTTATATTTTGTTAAGTGTAGTTAAGGGGGAAAAACTGATAATACATTAGTGTGATAAAAATGTTTAGTTTGAACTAAAAACTGTTCTGGTTTACTAAGGGTTTTGAAAAACGTTGTTTTAATCTAGGTTGTATAAATCAAGAGTACCAAGAGATTTGTCTACCGTATGTGTAAAAAAACACAAAGTACAAAACACACAAGCCAAAAGGAGTGGTCTTACAATCAACTGACAAGCAAACCCTTTATTGCATTGATTTGACCTTGAACATTCAGAGCCTGCTTGTATATTAAAACCAAAAACATCAGTGAAGAAAAAGTGGACCTTCAAGTACTGCCTCAAAACACTTGTCCAAGCATATTACATCTCAATGTATAACATGAGACAGAAAACACATTGAATGACAACTATGGGCTCGATTAAATCCGTATCGCCGTAGTTCAGAGCTATAGCGGCTTATAACCACACTGACATTTGTATTTTTTAAATGTTATTAGTTATACCAAGAGTTGACGTTTTTACAAGGATTGTGATTGCTGAAAATAGCACGCTTGAAATGTAAATGTAATTTCCGGTCTTCGCGAACATTGCCTTTACATTTCAATCGAGCTATAGCGAGTTTTGCCGTTACGGATTGAAGTCATCAATCTGTCAGTGAAGACACAGGTGCTCCTGGGTGAACCATCACAGATTCTGGCAGTGACTCCGGCATCTTTGCTGTGAAACTCTGGGGGGCACTGACAGACACAGACAGTGGACTGAGGTGGGAATGTTGAGAATGTGGATGTTGAGCCACTGGAGCCCAGTGACTGCTGGTTTGAGAGGCAGATGCAAGCCCATGACTGAGTCCATGGCCGAAGCTGTGTTCGTGACTATGTCCATAACCTTGGCTGTGGCTGCAGCTGTGTCCATGTTCGTGACTATGTCCGTGACTTGGCCCAAAGCTATGCTTGAGGCCATATCCATGGTTGTGTCCGTAATAACCTGAGAGCTGAACAGGGCTCCCCTGTGTATAGTAGGAGTGGGCCCAGCCTTCAAATGTCTTTGGTGTGGTCTCGGTAGCCTGTAGGTTGGAGGTAAAGGACACTGGAGCGTAGGCTTGGACTGGGTAGGAGCCTGGGGTTGGAATGATTCTGCAATCAATGAGAACGTGGACAGAATTCAGAGAGCCTATCTATACCAGTAATTCTCTATCTAATCATGGGGGACCACTAGGTGCCTATTGTACAGTTTCAATTACAGCTGAGGATCATCAATTATAACTGCACCTCATTATACTGTAGTACATTATGTGCTCTGGCTTGCACACAGCAATTGTTATTTAATGACCTCTTGTCTTGTCTGATAAATGATATGTCTGGTGCTTTCTTAGTACTCACGGTGGGTGGACCGTCTTCCTTCTCTCCTCTGTTGATGCAGGGACATACAGGACACCAATGTTCCTCAGCAGCCTGAAAGGCATCTTCTTGTCCAGCACTGATGCCCTGGCATCGGACATGTCCAGAAGTGAGAGCCAGCCCTTTCCGTCTGTTTCACCAGTGCAAGTTAAGGAGAATGTGTGACGCAGTGATGCAATATTTTTTCTAAACAAACATGCCATAATGTTCAGCAGCAGGATTCATATACAACACCTATAACCTATTACCACTTAACTACACTACTAAGCACACTTATAAAGCTGTGACATACTGCAGAGGAGTGTATCAGTTATTTTGAACCACAATGAGGTTGGAGTAAGGATACAGATCCCCCCTGCGATGATGGCGATGGCATTGCAAAGGAAGACAGTGTGTGGGACCAAAAGTGTTATGATGAACAGAAACAGCCAGGGCAGGGCTAACATGGGTACAGTGACCCCGAAAAGAAAGCCCTTAACCATACGGGAGTGCACTGTGGCCATACCCATAAGGGAGAGGGACACTGGAATGAACCCCTCCACCTGGTTCTGGGCAGATGCACCAAACAGTAGCAGACCCAGTATGGTGTACAACACCCCTGTGCTGATAGAGAGCAGCAGAAACATGAGGAGGAACCGAACAGTGCCCACACTCTTCTCAATGCCTCCACAGAGGGGCACCAGAACCCCAATACTGAGGAGTAGCTGGGTCACTGTCTTGTGGTGGAAGGAGTATGTGATGAGCTTGTGCACTGCAAAGGAAGAGGAAAGGATTAAAACATAAATGATAGGGTTGACAGACATAAGCTACACTGGTGTGTTGTGCTGTAGCCTACTGCTGTAGCCTACTGGCACCATCTGTTACATTAGCTATAAGTTTTAATAATAATAATAATGTGGTCCTCTGTAGCTCAGCTGGTAGAGCACGGCGCTTGAAACGCCAAGGTAGTTGGTTCGATCCCCGGGACCACCCATACACAAAAAAATGTATGCACGCATGACTGTAAGTCGCTTTGGATAAAAGCGTCTGCTAAATGGCATATTATTATTATTATTATTATTATTATAATAATATGCCATTTAGCAGACGAAAGCGACTTACAGTCATGCGTGCATACATTTTTGTGTATGGGTGGTCCCGGGGATCGAACCCACTATCTTGGCGTTACAAGAGCCGTGCTCTACCAGCTGAGCTACAGAGGACCACCATTCTAGCAAGCTAGCTAACGTTACAACACTCTCATACAAAGTAGCTACTGAGCATATATAACTGTTGATTCACTCAGACCCTCCTAGCTAACTTACCATGCCCATTGCCAAAAACTGTCATTCCAAGACTGAAGACATCCTCTGATAAACCGAAATATGTAGTGACAGTAAACAAAACAAATGATACTATAATGACAGCAACAATCCCACTCGTGAGCCTGAACTCAGGAGTAAAACTCTTGAACCTCTGAACCATATGTTTTAAAATTATTCGGGATATCATTTTGATGACCAATGCATATTTGTCAAACTAGTACTTGGATAATCAAGCACAATAATCAATCAACTTTTCCTCCAATATTGCGCAACACTTTAGCCAGATTGTAGGTAGCTAGCTAGCTAGAGGTTCCCACTAGATAACACAGCCACAAAGTACAAATAGGCTATATCGTAAAAATTAATGAAAACAAAAATAGGCTTTTTGGTCTTAATTTAAGGTTGGGCATAAGGTTAGCAGTGTGGTTAAGTTTAAAATCCGAGTTTAAGAAGATGAATTGTAGAAATAGGCGGGCAAGCTTGCTAAGCAAAAACAAATGTACTGGACTTCCGCATTTGGATTCGTCACAACCACAAAGTTGCTCAACTGTTGCTCAGATCATCAAGTGCTGCATTTGAAGACACTGCCACCTGCTGACATGTGCCTCAAATGTGATGATCAAAGAGTCCTCTACAGCCATTTCAGTTAGATAGCTAGATAGATTTTATTTGACAGTTATAAATTACGACCAGGGGGAGATACCACCAGTCCAGTCCCATACAAGCCTTTCCTGTGACGTATTATGCGCGCCCATAAAAATGTGACCTATTGTGACGTAACCAAGCATAAATTCACTACATAAACTGTGTTCAGCTTTGATATAATCAGTACAATTGCTTTCTTCAGTCAGGTTGTTTCAGGTGCATAGTCTGCCCTAGCTGACACTGTGCAGAGAATAAATACTACGATTGGAAACGGTTGGATAGACCCGTCCATGGAGTTTAGAACGTCTGGTAGGCTCTTACATTCTTTGGTCCCAAATGGCACCCTGTAGTGTACTACTTTTGACCTGTGCCCATTGGGCTCAGGTCAAAATAAGTGCAATATATGGGCACTGGGTGCCATTTGGGACATGCCCTTTATGCAGAAAGCAAGATGAATCGTAATGATGAGAGAATCAAAAGAGCTTTAAGGCGCCGCCCTTATGTGGTAAATATCAAATATATATATATTTAAAAAATCTTCTGTTTTTGTTATCACCTTTTAAATTGAGTGTTGTGTTGACAGTTGAATCCAGTGAGGGTGAACACCCCTGATTCTGTGATGTGGCCAACCGGCAAAGAGCGCAGAAGTCCAAGGCCTGTAAGTCAAATCTGACCTGAAAACAATAACACATAAACATTAGTTATGCTGCATGTACAAACTGCAGTTATCACAATAAAAGCAAGTGCAGATATCCCTCCTTATCTAACCACATTTGAAATTGAATATTGTCTTGACAGTCTACTTCAGTGCAGACCCCTCAGATCCACAAAAGGCCTGTATGTCACATTCAAATCAACCACATAACAGTAGCTACTTAAATTATTTATTGATAGCTACATCATTTATTTCCAAGTTATTTCCAAGGCCAAAATGAGCAAAAGAGTGTTACATTTTTTCTTTACTGTTCACAGCCAATCATTGTGAGCTGTGGGCAGGAACAGACATCTGGGGATGGATGGGACATCAATCCAGAGACTCTTAGCCAGGTCAGACATCTCTGCTGTTCCCATAGAGACAGAACAGATAGATCAATCTGTTGATTCATATGGCCATTTTGGTTGGCTTGGTTGAATTGACAATCATTCATTAGAAATGCTAAAGAATCCTACAGTATGGAAAGTCTTTAGCCCCATCCCTAATGTTATGGGAGTTGCATTTATTGCATTTCAATACACTTGCATTTTCAATTACCCATAAATTACTCACTACTTGTACAACTATGTTGGATTGCCTAAATATTCAACATTTTCTTGACAGTCAATGCCAGTGTATTCTATGGCTGCCCTAAGTACATGCCTTTGTCTGTCTCCTCAGTCTGGAAGGGTGACTCGGCTGATGGATAGAAATGATGATGGGGTGATCTCATCCTCCAACTCTGACATCTCTATCTACTCCTTCACTGACTGTGAATCTGAGGTAAGACAGTTGTACACCATGTCTTTGTTGAGTGACATCACTGTAAGGAGAATAGTCTCTGACTAGTTGACTCTGATACACAGTCTGATGAAAAGGATCATGAAAGGAGGACACCACCGCTGAAAGTGAAGGATGAGGAGGATGGAAAGGTGACAAGGCTTAAAGTGAGGGATATAGTAGAGGACTACGATCTTTCTCTCCACTCCTTCGATGAGTCAGACTTTCTGATATGTTCTGCAGCATGTATTTGAGTAACTCTTTGACTGAATGTGGAGAATGGACTATGACCAACTAGCTCTCTGACACACAGCGTGATAATGGCAATGATGCCTCTGCTGAGGACAGTCCAGGGCCTTCAAAGGAACCACTGAGAAAAGGGGCTTCACTGAAGGACCCTCGACTGATAGGCTCTTACATGTGTGTGTGTGTGTGTGTGTGTGTGTGTTAGTGGTGCGCGGGTCAGCTGTTTGTTCAACCGAACCCACCCGCAATTGCTAATAACCCATCCGCAACCGCCCGACTATATGTGATAAAGGGAAAATCTGAGGCCCGCACCTGACCCTAACCCGCAAATATATATATATAGAACACCGTCAGAACGATTTCTTAGCAGGGGGTGCAGGATTTTTTTGTGCCTAATTTGGATATGTTTCTGCTTATAATTTCCAACATTTTGGTAGGCTATTTTTTAGTCAACTTGTCTATAATTAGATAGAAGACTAAATAAACCAAAAACGTTTAGGGATCAAGAAGAAAATGCAATAACTCAAGAAAGAAAGGGAAACATTTTCTGTGCAAAATTTCCAAATGACATCAGTTTGACGGGTTGAAAACGACCAGACATGTTTCTGATAAGATTTCAGTTTGGCTTGGATGCACATTTTATGTGGTTGAAATATTATCAGCTTTTATGATGCTGATAAAGCAGTCCCTAGCTGCGCATTCACATTCCCTCAAGATGCTGAAATAAATCATATTTCTCCACTGCTGTTCCCGAGTCAAAATATAGCCTACATTTGGTGTAGCCTATCATTTTACTGCAAGAAATGCTTAATTCTGCAGGAGTTAATATTAAGACTGTGAGAGGTTAAAGATCTACAGTCAGTGTCCAGATTTCAGTTTCCATTTAACCCATCTGAACAGTAGGCTGTTTGTTCCCTTGACGTGCCATAGGCCTATTTGAATCCCCCTCTTGTGACTGTCGAATTTCTATAGTGCCTCACAATCATCAAACATAACATAGGCACTGCCATCATCCTCTTTTAACACTTCACCAAATATTTTCCAAACATTACTTTTCTGGCCGTCCCTTCTTTATTTTCAACTTTCCATTTCGTAGCTTTTCTCTTATTGAATTAAAGCGTTTGGTGATTGGTGTGTAGTCTATCTGGCGCGCGTCAAGTTATGCCCTAAAGTTTAGGCTTACGCACTAATGCCAAATAGCCTATAGATATAACTTGCACAATAATTATACATTTATGGATTTTTTAATGTATTGTTTTCTGTTTATTCAACAATATTTCATGACCCTAAATCCGCCGCCCTGTGGATATAACCGCGGGACTTCTGGTTATGAGTCAACCCGCGCATCACTAGTGTGTGTCACATCTCAATTGTTTGACCCTATGTCTGTACAGATTATTGTGGCCAAACCCAACATCCCTGTCATTGTTGCTCCGCCTGCTGTGGAGTACTTACCATACCACCACAGCCCTCGCCTGCCCCCAATCACCAACCTGAGCGAGAACGGTAGGAAGCTGCTCCAGAAAATGGCAGGAGTGGCCCCACAGGTGAGAGGAAATACAGAAAGCCCTTGCCTGGCCCCCATCACCAATAAAGGAAGCCCTCGCCTGGCCCCCATCACCAACCTGAGTGAGAACAGCAGGAAGCTGCTCCAGGAAATGGCGCAGAAAATGGCAGGAGTGTACCCACAGGTGAGAGGAAATACAGAAAGCCCATGCCTGGCCCCCATCACCAATACAGGAAGCCCTCGCCTGGCCCCCATCACCAACCTGAGTGAGAACAGCAGGAAGCTGCTCCAGGAAATGGCGCAGAAAATGGCAGGAGTGTACCCACAGGTGAGAGGAAACAGGAAGGGGATATTGGCCATATGTCCTACAGTATATCATAACTCTAGATATCGTAGCTCAAGAGTAGAAAATAGCCATAAGCTTATATTACTTTATCTCCTTGTCCAAATTATTCAGGAAGGGAAGGTCAAAAGGAAAAAGGGCAAGGCAAAAAAGCAAGTGAAGCAAGAGCAGGCCAGTAACATGAAGCAGGTGGAAAATGTTGGAGAAAGTAAGGAGGACAAGAAAGAGGAAAAGAAGAGTCTGAGGAAAGGTGAGGAAATAGAAGAAGGAGAAGTAGAACATAACAAGGGCATTTTTGAGATTTATAGAAATAGAATGAGGTAGAGAATTATAGAAATAGAATGAGATAGCAGAGAAAGAGCAGCTATCTGATGTGTAAGTGAAAACTACTATTTATTCTCCTGTTTGATTGACAGGTTTCTCCAGTGGCTCTGCCCAAACTGAGATGTTTGAATAAATAATGGCCATCTACTACTACAACACACACACACACACACACACACATTTTGAGTATTGCTTACTCCTCCAATACACACAGAAACTTAATTTCAGACACAGGAACAATGTTTAGAAAAATACACATATTGGTCTCGTTCTAATATTTTGAGACATGCACTATTCTTTAAAATAAAAAAACTACAAAAAAATTCCAATAAAGCTTTTTAAATTGCAATTATTTGTGTCAGACTGTTTTTTTCTTCTTCATTAATTACAACAAGGGAACAATTATTGTAGTGACATTACATGACATGTTATGTACCAGTGGGTGTTTTATATTCTGCTGTCCTGCACTGGATCCCACTGTAGGTGGCAGTAGTGCACAAAATAATTGGTTTGCTCACCAGAAACCCAACCAGGCAGAGAGACTATTGTTACCATGCAACGAGCAGATGCTTCAGTGCAGGGTTGCCATGTCCGCAGTTTTGCTAACATTTGGGCTACTTTGAAAACGATGTCGCGGGGGGTAAACATGGCATTTCTTCAAACAAAACATATTTTTCACTGTGACCTGCTGCTGACTACCAGGCAGTGAGCAGGCAGGTTGTTACTGAATGAGCAGTAGGAAGGGGGAGGGCCGTGTTTTTGTGTGTGTGTTTTAGAGCCACAGCAGGCAGCTGAGTCACCGGCCATCAAGTATGCTATTAATTTGTATGCCATTGTAGGATACTGTAGCCTACCATTTGATACAATAAATATGTTGAAATTAAGATATCACTGGAGTCATTGCAAGTCAATTTGTGCCACTTGTGTAGCTTACCTGGAGCTGGCAAACAGATGTAATAAATAGCCTATAACTTTAAGCATATGTTTTCGTTTCAGTCTCCTCCATCTCCACTAACCGAAGATCATTGTATATATATTTTTCTATTAATGATGTAAAATAAACAGCTGTACAGAAAGACTCTTGTGAAGGCCAAATTACAGAGGAGGAACTTCTTGATGCAATTAAAGCCTTTAAGTCTGGGAAAACTCCAGGGTTGGATGGCATACCAGTCGAGGTATACCAAACCTTATTTGATATACTCAGAGGACCCTTATTAGCATGTTTTAACCACACCTACAAAAATGGTAGATTATCAGATACTCAACAAGGTCTGATTTCATTATTACTGAAACAGCATCCAAGTGGTAAATATAAAGATCCGGTCCATTAAAAAAATTGGTGGCCCCTTACACTTCAGTGTTGTGATGCAAAAATTCTAGCAAAATATATAGCGTATAGAATTAAAAAGGTATTGTCGGATATTATTCATCCTAATCAGACAGGTTGTTTACATGGATGATACATTGGAGATAATATAAGACAAGTACTGGAAACAATAGAACACTATGAAAAATCTGGGAAACCAGGCCTGGTATTCATAGCTGACTTTGAAAAGGCTTTTGATAAAGTACGACTGGAATTTATATATAAATGCCTGGATTAAATTTCAATTTTGGAGAATCTCTTATAAAATGGGTTAAAGTTACAGTATGTAGAGTAACCCTAGGTGTAAAATAGTAAATAATAACTACTTCTCAGAAAGTATTAAGCTGTCAAGAGGAGTAAAACAAGGTTGTCCACTATCTGCATATCTATTTATTATGGCCATCGAAATGTTAGCTATTAAAATCAGATCCAACAATAATATCAAGGGGTTAGAAATCAAGGGCTTAAAAACAAAGATGTCATTGTACGCTGATGATTCATGCTTTCTTTTAAATCCACAATTTGGATCCCTCCACAGCCTCATAGAGGATCTAGGTACTTTTTCTAACCTTTTACATTACCGTGTAGTTTACCAATAAAATGGTCTGACGGTGATGTGGACATACTCGGTATACATATCCCGAAATAAAGAAATTATCTCACTACAATACATTTTAATAGAAAGTTAGCAAAAATATATAAAAATGTTCTACCATGGAAAGGAAAATACCTGTCTATTTGTGGTAAAATCACCCTGATTAACTCTTTAGTCATATCCCAGTTTACCTATTTGCTTATGGTCTAGCCTACATCTAGGGACCTGTTTTTAAAAACTATATGAGCAAAAAAGATTCAATTTTATTTGGAACGGCAAGCCAGACAAAATTAAACGGGCCTATTTATATAATGAACATGAATTCGGAGGGCAGAAATTATTAAATATTAAAGCATTAGACCTCTCACTAAAGGCTTCAGTCATGCAAAAGTTATACTTAAATCCAAACTGGTTTTCTAGCAGATTAATAAGAATATCTCACCCCATGTTCAAGAATGGCCTTTTCCCCTTTATTCAGATTACAACCTCTCACTGAAAATGAAATCATCTCCAAAATATCACTATTTTAAAAATAAGCCATAGAAAGTTGGTTGCGATTTCAGTTTAATCCACCAGAAAAGACAGAACAAATAATACAACAAATAATGTGGTTAAACTCAAATATAATTTTTATATTATTATTTTTTCAAAAAAATGTTTAAAAAAGGTATAATCTTTGTAAATGATATCATAAATAGGACTAGTGGAGTTATGCCACACATGCAGCTAACAAAAATATATGGAAATGTCTGCTCTACCCAAAATTACAACCAACTAATTGCAGCATTAACGCAAAAATGGAAGAGGCAAGTGGAAGGGGGAAAAAATAAGGAACTTGTCTTCATTAAAGACCAAAATTGGTTAATGAAAATTGTGATAAATAAAAAAGTATATCAGTTTTATTTAAGGACAAAAAATTTGACAGCTGTGCCATATAGATTGCAAAATAGTTGGAAAGAGATTTTCGATGTACCGATACCATGGCACATGGTTTATGAACTGATACGCAAAACAACGCCGGATTCAAAACCTAAAATTTTTCAATTAAAATTATTATACAAAATTCTTGCAACCAATAGAATGTTATATATATGGGGGATACAACCATCCCAGCTCTGCAGATTTTTCTGCGAAGAGACCGATTCATTAGATCATTTGTTTTGGTACTGTCCATGTGTAGCTTGTTTTTGGTCAAAGGTCCAGGAAGAAGAAGTGCAACATTTACCTGGAGCTAACTCTGCAGATAGCACTACTGGGTGATTTGAAAAGTCATAGTCAATCGATCAATAATATAATAATACTTTTAACAAAAATGTTTATCTTTAATTTACAATCTGTAGAAACTATGAGAATAGAAAGGTTCAGAACTTTTGTGAAACATCACAGCACAGTTGAAAAATATATGGCAAATGTAAATAAAAAATGGATGGTGTTAAGAGATAGATGGGAGGGGTTGAGTGGAGCTGAAGGGTGGGATTAAAAACAACAAGATAACTAATGTAAAATATATTGTGATGGGACCAACACTTTACATGTTGCATTTATATTTTTGTTAAGTGTAGTTAAGGGGGAAAAACTGATAATACATTAGTGTGATAAAAATGTTTAGTTTGAACTAAAAACTGTTCTGGTTTACTAAGTGTTTTGAAAAACGTTGTTTTAATCTAGGTTATATAAATCAAGAGTACCAAGAGATTTGTCTACCGTCTGTGTAAAAAAACACAAAGTACAAAACACACAAGCCAAAAGGAGTGGTCTTACAATCAACTGACAATCAAACCCTTCTTGCATTGATTTGACCTTGAACATTCAGAGCCTGCTTGTATATTCAAACCAAAAACATCAGTGAAGAAAAAGTGGACCTTCAAGTACTGCCTCAAACCACATGTCCAAGCATATTACATCTCAATGTATAACATGAGACAGAAAACACATTGAATGACAACTATGGGCTCGATTAAATCCGTATTGCCGTAGTTCAGAGCTATAGCGGCTTATAACCACACTGACATTTTTTTTTTTTTTTATGTTATTAGTTATACCAAGAGTTGACGTTTTTACAAGGATTGTGATTGCTGAAAATAGCACGCTTGAAATGTAAATGTAATTTCCGGTCTTCGCGAACATTGCCTTTAAATTTCAATCGAGCTATAGCGAGTTTTGCCGTTACGGATTGAAGTCATCAATCTGTCAGTGAAGACACAGGTGCTCCTGGGTGAACCATCACAGATTCTGGCAGTGACTCCGGCATTTTTGCTGTGAAACTCTGGGGGGCACTGACAGACACAGACAGTGGACTGAGGTGGGAATGTTGAGAATGTGGATGTTGAGCCACTGGAGCCCAGTGACTGCTGGTTTGAGAGGCAGATGCATGCCCATGACTGAGTCCATGGCCGAAGCTGTGTTCGTGACTATGTCCATGACCTTGGCTGTGGCTGCAGCTGTGTCCATGTTCGTGACTATGTCCGTGACTTGGCCCAAAGCTATGCTTGAGGCCATATCCATGGTTGTGTCCATTATAACCTGAGAGCTGAACAGGGCTCCCCTGTGTATAGTAGGAGTTGGCCCAGCCTTCAAATGTCTTTGGTGTGGTCTCGGTAGCCTGTAGGTTGGAGGTAAAGGACACTGGAGCGTAGGCTTGGACTGGGTAGGAGCCTGGGGTTGGAATGATTCTGCAATCAATGAGAACGTGGACAGATTTCAGAGAGCCTATCTATACCAGTAATTCTCTATCTAATCATGGGGGACCACTAGGTGCCTATTGTACAGTATTCAATTACAGCTGCGGATCATCAATTATAACTGCACCTCATTATACTGTAGTACATTATGTGCTCTGGCTTGCACACAGCAATTGTTATTTAATGACCTCTTGTCTTGTCTGATAAATGATATGTCTGGTGCTTTCTCAGTACTTACGGTGGGTGGACCGTCTTCCTTCTCTCCTCTGTTGATGCAGGGACATACAGGACACCAATGTTCCTCAGCAGCCTGAAAGGCATCTTCTTGTCCAGCACTGATGCCCTGGCATCGGACATGTCCAGAAGTGAGAGCCAGCCCTTACCGTCTGTTTCACCAGTGCAAGTTAAGGAGAATGTGTGACGCAGTGATGCAAGATTTTTTCTAAACAAACATGCCATAATGTTCAGCAGCAGGATTCATATACAACACCTATAACCTATTACCACTTAACTACACTACTAAGCACACTTATAAAGCTGTGACATACTGCAGAGGAGTGTATCAGTTATTTTGAACCACAATGAGGTTATAGCCGGCCGCGACCGGGAGACCCATGGGGCGGCGCACAATTGGCCCAGCGTTGTCCAGGGTAGGGGAGGGAATGGCCGGCAGGGATGTAGCTCAGTTGGTAGAGCATGGCGTTTGCAACGCCAGGGTTGTGGGTTCGATTCCCACGGGGGGGCAGTATGAAAAATTAAAAAATAACTCACTAACTGTAAGTCGCTCTGGATAAGAGCGTCTGCTAAATGACTAAAATGTAAATGTAAATGAGTAAGGATACAGATCCCCCCTGCGATGATGGCGATGGCATTGCAAAGGAAGACAGTGTGTGGGACCAAAAGTGTTATGATGAACAGAAACAGCCAGGGCAGGGCTAACATGGGTACAGTGACCCCGAAAAGAAAGCCCTTAACCTTACGGGAGTGCACTGTGGCCATACCCATAAGGGAGAGGGACACTGGAATGAACCCCTCCACCTGTTTCTGGGCAGATGCACCAAACAGTAGCAGACCCAGTATGGTGTACAACACCCCTGTGCTGATAGAGAGCAGCAGAAACATGAGGAGGAACCGAACAGTCCCCACACTCTTCTCAATGCCTCCACAGAGGGGCACCAGAACCCCAATACTGAGGAGTAGCTGGGTCACTGTCTTGTGGTGGAAGGAGTATGTGATGAGCTTGTGCACTGCAAAGGAAGAGGAAAGGATTAAAACATAAATGATAGGGTTGACAGACATAAGCTGCACTGGTGTGTTGTGCTGTAGCCTGCTGCTGTAGCCTACTGGCACCATCTGTTACATTAGCTATACGTTTTAGCAAGCTAGCTAACGTTACAACACTCTCATTCAAAGTAGCTACTGAGCATATATGACTGTTGATTCACTCAGACCCTCCTAGCTAACTTACCATGCCCATTGCCAAAAACTGTCGTTCCAAGACTGAAGACATCCTCTGATAAACCGAAATATGTAGTGACAGTAAACAAAACAAATGATACTCTAATGACAGCAACAATCCCACTCGTGAGCCTGAACTCAGGAGTAAAACTCTTGAACCTCTGAACCATATGTTTTAAAACTATTCGGATATCATTTTGATGCCCAATGCATATTTGTCAAACTTGGATAATCAAGTACAATAATCAATATTTTCCTCCAATATTGCGTAAAACTTTAGCCAGATTATAGGTAGCTAGCTAGCTAGCTAGAGGTTCCCACTAGATAACAAAGCCACAAATTACAAATAGGCTATATCTTAAAAATTAATGAAAACAAAAATAGGCTTTTTGGTCTTAATTTAAGGTTGGGCATAAGGTTAGCAGTGTGGTTAAGTTTAAAATCCGAGTTTAAGAAGATGAATTGTAGAAATAGGCGGGCAAGCTTGCTAAGCAAAAACAAATGTACTGGACTTCCGCATTTGGATTTGTCACAACCACAAAGTTGCTCAACTGTTGCTCAGATCATCAAGTGCTGCATTTGAAGACACTGCCACCTGCTGACATGTGCCTCAAATGTGATGATCAAAGAGTCCTCAACAGCCATTTGAGTTAGATAGCTAGATAGATTTTATTTGACAGTTATGAATTACGACCAGGGGGAGATACCACCAGTCCAGTCCCATACAAGCCTTTCCTGTGACGTATTATGCGCGGCCATAAAACTGTGACCTATTGTGACGTAACCAAGCATAAATTCACTACATAAACTGTGTTCAGCTTTGTGATACAATCAGTACAATCGCTTTCTTCAGTCAGGTTGTTTCAGGTGCATAGTCTGCCCTAGCTGACACTGTGCAGAGAATAAATACTACGATTGGAAACGGTTGGATAGACCCGTGCGCACTGCACAAGGTGATTTGGAGTTTAGAACGTCTGGTAGGCTCTTACATTCTTTGGTCCCAAATGGCACCCTGTAGTGTACTACTTTTGACCTGTGCCCATTGGACTCAGGTCAAAATAAGTGCAATATATGGGCACTGGGGTGCCATTTGGGACATGCCCTTTATGCGTGTGTGTGCCAGGATATGTTTTGTGCCAATCAATTGATGGAAATGTATCCCTCAGAAAGCAAGATGAATCGTAATGATGAGTGAATCAAAAGAGCTTTAAGGCGCCGCCCTTATGTGTTAAATATCAAATATATATATATATATTTAAAAAATCTTCTGTTTTTGTTATCACCTTTTAAATGGAGTGTTGTGTTGACAGTTGAATCCAGTGAGGGTGAACACCCCTGATTCTGTGATGTGGCCAACCGGCAAAGTGCGCAGAAGGCCAAGGCCTGTAAGTCAAATCTGACCTGAAAACAATAACACATAAACATTAGTTATGCTGCATGTACAAACTGCAGTTATCACAATAAAAGCAAGTGCAGATATCCCTCCTTATCTAACCACATTTGAAATGGAATATTGTCTTGACAGTCTACTTCAGTGCAGACCCCTCAGATCCACAAAAGGCCTGTATGTCACATTCAAATCAACCACATAACAGTAGCTACTTAAATTATTTATTGATAGCTACATCATTTATTTCCAAGTTATTTCCAAGGCCAAAATGAGCAAAAGAGTGTTACATTTTTTCTTTACTGTTCACAGCCAATCATTGTGAGCTGTGGGCAGGAACAGACATCTGGGGATGGATGGGACATCAATCCAGAGCCTCTTAGCCAGGTCAGACATCTCTGCTGTTCCCATAGAGACAGAACAGATAGATCAATCTGTTGATTCATATGGCCATTTTGGTTGGCTTGGTTGAATTGACAATCATTCATTAGAAATGCTAAAGAATGGGGCGGAGCTAGCATGTTGGAGTGAACGGCTGTGTGTGAGAGGCTCCCGCAACTTTTTTGCGAAATAATCTAACCTAACTTACTTTATTGCACTTGTTACAACAAACTTTTCTTACTAATACAATATTGTAACTTTCTATGTGAAAATGCCTAGTAATAAGCGACCAAAGGACAATAAATCCACATCAGAGGTCTACACCCCACCAAACAACGAGACAAACATGGCGGAAGGCACAGGTAACAACGTGACACTTACAGAACTTACCCGGGCTTTGGGAGAACTACGTGTTGCTATAGCGGAGGATCTTAAGGCTACTATTGCTGAACTGGACACTAAAATCGAGAGCACCATTCGAACGGTCGCTTCGCAGGGCCAGAGTATTGTGGACCTTGAGAAAGCTTCTGAATTCAACGCTGGTAGGATCGACGAGTTAGAGATGCTATGCACGTCATTGCAGGATAATGTGCAGAGGCTTTCTGTGAAAGTGGTCGACCTGGAGGGCAGATCCAGGCGGCATAACCTTTGCGTTGTGGGTCTGGCAGAAGGGGTGGAGGCGGGCTCTCGCCCCACCGACTTCTTCGCCAAGCTACTGAAGGATGCAATGGGACCGGATGTTTTGGCGTCGGATCCCCTAGTGGACCGTGCACATCGCGCCCTTGTCCCAGTGCCTGGACCGGGCCAGCGTCCTCGCCCAGTAATCATCTGTTGTCACAGTTTCAAGACCAAGGATCTTATCCTGCGCGAGGCTCGAATGAGGGGTAACCTGTTACATAAAGGGCACCCCTTTCGTGTCTATGAGGACTATGCGCCCGATGTGGCAAAGCACCGCGCTGGCTACAGAGATGTCATGACCAAACTCTACAAACTCCATCTTCACCCAGCCTTGCTCTTCCCTGCAAGACTAAGAATTACCCCGCCTTCCGGGGAGAAGATCTGGCTCTCCTCGGTTCTGGACGCAGAGAAGTTTGTCCGGGAATATACACCAATCCCCCGTACAGGTTAGAGTGCCTTGTCATTGTGTGTTAAGGTCTGCTCACGGACTCGAATCCATACCATACCATACCATAACGGGTGAAACCGTATTAAACGGTCTCAGCAAGGGCTACCGAACATGTAATACGATGAGCTGACCAATGGAGGGCGGTCAGAGCTCTCACTTAACGTTAATTTCACTTTCATTCCGACTGGGTTTAGAGCGATGCCTGTTTGGGAGGCCTTCCAGGTCGGATCATTGACACTTTCGGATGGATATACTTATATTCCCCCATTTTTGTTTTGTTTCGTTATTTATTTTTCAATTCTTACATTATTCCTGTGCGTACATATAATAATAATTATTTGTACTTTATTATTATTTTCTCTTAGCATTTTAGTATTATGTATGTGTATATTTTAAATTTGTATAGATTATTATTCTGGGGTATGCATGTTTGTGTATGTAGATGTGTGTGTATGGATGTATATGTGTATGCGTGTGTATGTATCTGTATATATTTAAGAATATTTATTTTATATGTATATATTTTTTGGGGTGTGTGTATGTATGTGTGCGTGTATACGTGTGTATATGTGTGTGCGTATATATATATATATATATATATATATATATATATATATATATATATATATATATATATATATATATATACACGTATGTGTGTGTGTGTATGTATGTAGGTATGCACATGTATGTATGTGTGTGTGTGTGTGTGTGTGGATGTGTATGTGTGCACATATGTATATATAAATCACTATTTTTTAAAATTATTTGAAAATAATGTATTATTATTATTATTTTTACATTTTTTAATTTTTTTACATTTTTATTTACTTTGTTATTTTTTTGATTGGGGGGTACGTTCAATTTATCAAAATCCTTGTTCCCTTCTCCTAACCCACAATATGTAACTGTCCTGCTGTCTATGTCGGTTACTGATGGTTTATGTTTAGACCGGTATTGCTTAGCAATAGAATCTTGTGATGATACATCTTGCTTATCTCAGGGATTGACCCAAGATTAACCTTAAGTGCGCAATATGTTTAAGTTGCAACTTATTCTGTTTAGGTTTATTAGATGCTAATTGAACACTTTAAGTGCGGGAGCCTCCTCAGTTCATATGTTAGTAGAAGTTCTAGGATAGCGAGAGGTGAGCGCATAGTTGGGATTTTATTTGTGTTTTACCTCTTGTTCGAGGGCGCGCCGTGCTTTTTTGGCATCGGCCAGACAATGTGTTTGTTATTTTTATTTTCATATTTATTTCTGTCCTATGTGTGTATGCCTGTTAAATGTGGGTTGATGGGGGGGGGGGTAAAGGTTGGGGAAAGTAGGGGAACAGGGTGGAGAGTAAAGGTGCTTGCGGGGGGGGAGGGGTGGGTTGGATACTGCTCGGGTGTAGGTGCTACATATGCTGATCGTGATGGTTTGGTGCGCTTTCTTACCTTTTTAGTGAGTTACATGTTATGCAGGCCACCATAGGAACTACAAATGAGAGGAGGGCGGGACTTACATTCACTTCCTGGAATGTCAAGGGTTTAAACGAACCAATTAAGAGAGGCAGGGTCCTAGCCCACTTGAAAGCACTTTCGTCTGATATTATATTTTTGCAAGAAACCCATCTGAAAAACAAATCTCATAACAGACTTAAATGTAAGTGGGTGGGACAAGTGTATCACTCTAACTTCTCTGCCAAAACGAGAGGCACAGCGATTCTGGTACGGAAAGGAATTCCCTTTCTACATAAAACCACTATTGTGGATAAAGAGGGTCGTTATGTGATCGTAATAGGAGAGATCCATTCTACTTCTGTAACTCTACTAAATATCTATGGGCCAAACATTGATAACCCCTCTTTTTTCAAAAGAGTCCTTGCCCTGATTCCAGATATCTCCCATACTAATCTGGTCATTGGAGGGGACCTTAACTGTGTACTAGACCAATATTTGGATAGATCCTCTACCCGGCGAACCCCTACCTCCTATTCAAGCGAATTCTTGAATACCTACATAAAAAATTCTAACTTATTTGATATATGGAGGATCTCTAATCCTACGGGTAGGGAATACTCCTTTTACTCTCATGTTCACAATGTATATACTCGAATTGACTACTTTTTGGTTGATGCTAAACTACTCCCCTATACCTGTAATGTGAGATATCATGATATTATAATCTCTGACCACAGTCCACTCATCTTCTCCCTGAGATTGGGTGACATCGTACCAAACGAGAGGGTCTGGAGGTTGAATCCTCAGCTCCTCACAGAACCAACATTCTGTGAACATCTTAAAGACCAAATTACATTTTTATTTGATACCAACGACAACACAGAGACTTCCCCAGCATTATTGTGGGAAACGCTGAAGGCTTATTTGAGAGGCTGTATCATCTCCTTTCAGACTGCCAGTAGGCAAAACAGAAAAAAATTGGTAGAACTGGAGGGACAAATTCACTTACTGGATAGGGAGAATGCTAGACATCCATCTATGGAGAAACATAAACAAATTATGTCTTTAAAATTTTAATACAATCAGATCCTCTCGGCTAAAATTGCTAAATCTTTTCTCTATGCCAAGCAAAAATATTTTGAGTTTGGTGACAAACCACACAAATTACTCGCCAGACAACTTCGAAAAAACGTGAGTGACCGAATGATTCACAAAGTTAAATCTGCATCTGGGGAATTACTCTCCTCCCCCAAAGACATCAATGACAGATTCCGTCAGTTTTATGAGACTCTATATACATCTAAAGCGGATCCTAATCCCTTAATTATGCATAACTTTTTGGAGGACTGTAATCTTCCTGCCCTGAACCAGGAAGACTCTAACTTCCTGAATAAGGAAATATCTCTTGAAGAAATTAGAGAAACAATTAAATCTCTAAAGAGTGGCAAGACCCCGGGCCCAGATGGATACCCTGGTGAATTCTATAAAACATTCAGCAACATGCTATCTCCCTACCTGCACAAAATGTTGGTTCGGGCCAATGAGGATGGAGCTCTCCCATCTACTTTGGATGAGGCGTTTATTACAGTTATACATAAGAAGGGTAAAGATCCGGAAGAGGTAGGGTCATACAGACCAATATCCCTCCTTAATACAGACCAAAAGATTTTAGCAAAAACTCTGGCTAACAGGCTTAGCACTTTAATTGGCAAATTGGTCCATTCGGACCAGACCGGCTTTATCCCTAATAGAAACTCATTCTTCAATCTCAGGCGCCTCTTCACATTATGTATTCTCAGAGGTTACCTAACGTGGACCTTGCCGTTATATCTCTTGACGCCGAAAAGGCCTTTGACCAAGTTGAGTGGCCCTATCTATTCAAGGTCCTACAGAAATTTAATATTGGAGATGGGTTCATAAATTGGATCCAGCTTTTATATAGGAACCCCTGTGCGAGAATACTCACTAACCAATCAATGTCGCCCCGATTTAACCTCCACAGAGGGACAAGGCAGGGTTGTGCGCTGTCGCCTATGCTCTTCGCCCTAATTATTGAACCTCTCGCTCAAGCGATCAGATCTCATTCAGCAATACACGGCTATAATACTAAAGATACTCTAAATAAGATTTCCCTATACGCAGATGATATTCTCCTCTATGTAACAGAACCCCACGCTAGTATTCCAGCTATTCTTGAGGTGATTAATTTGTTTGGTACCTTCTCGGGATATAGAATAAATTGGAACAAGAGGGAATTAATGCCCATACGGTTGCAAAACACCTCCTGGCTAGAACATCTTCCAGTTAAGTTATCTTCAGAAAAATGTATCTACCTTGGAATTGTAGTTACCAAACAATACTCCTTACTATTTAAAGAGAATTTCCCTTCTCTGATGCAAAATCTCAAGGCAAACAAACAGTTTTGGAGAACTCTCCCAATTTCTCTGCTCGGAAGAATTAATGCCATTAAAATGGTCTTCCTCCCACAACTGCTCTACCTATACCAGAACATCCCAGTATTCATACCTAAATCATTTCATAAACAACTGGACTCTATTATCAATCCTTTCATCTGGGATTATAAAACACACAGGATAGGTATAAAACACCTATGTAAATCCAAGATGGAAGGAGGATTGTCTCTCCCAAATTTTATATTTTACTATTGGGCCGCTAACCTCCGCGCTGTTACGTTTTTGCTGGATGACGCAACCCCGCCATCCAGCTGGCTTAGCATGGAGCGGGAGGAGTGTCACCCCTTCTCTATTGGTGCCGTGATTTTGTCACCTGTTAATCTGGAGATGTCACTTTACCATAACAATCCTATTATACATAGCACAGTCCGAATCTGGAAGCAAATTAAAGTCCACTTTGAGCTTAGACCAATATCATTCATGCTCCCTGTTGCCAGGAATCCCTCCTTTGCCCCCTCTAACCTTGATAACACCTTTGAGCGATGGGGAGAGTTGGGGATAAGTACCATAGGGGATTTATATATAGGAGGGACCTTTGCTTCCTTTGAAGCGCTGAGGGAAACTTATAACCTTCCCAGAAGTAACTTTTTCAGATACCTACAAATTAGAGACTATGTTAGAAAACACCTCCCAACATTTGAGAATGCTAAACCTTCCATGTTTGACGGATGCATAAAAATATGCCCCACCTCAGACAAACTGATATCTCGTCTATATGACGCTTTTCAATCTGTTAGCGCACCCTCTACAGATGCCATTAAGGCAAAATGGGAGGAAGAACTAGGGACTGATATTTCGGTGGCAGACTGGGAGGATAGCTTGGAGTATATCCACACCTGCTCCATTAACTCCAGACATCGTCTCATACAATTTAAGGTATTACACAGATTACACTACTCCAAAACTAAACTGCATAGGATATTTCCTGATACATCCCCTATGTGTGATAAATGTCAGGCTGAGCAGGGTACACTACTCCACTGCTTTGCCCTATGCTCTAGTCTGTATGGTTATTGGTGTGGAATATTTGGGGTCCTCTCTGAAGTTCTGGAGACTTCAATAGACCCAGACCCGCTTCTGATAATCCTGGGAGTGTCCGATTCCCTAAACGGATTAACCAACTCCCAAAAACAACTCATCTCTTACAGTCTCATTTCGGCAAAAAAATTAATCTTGTTGTTTTGGAAAAGGAGGGAAGCGCCCTCTACCAAATTATGGCTCAGCGAAGTGGCAAAAACTGTACACTTAGAAAGAATTAGATATATTCTGAACAATAAATTATCAACATTTGATCAAATCTGGCAGCCTTTCCTCTCTTACCTGGACCAGTCGGTGCTGTGAATTTGTACTTTTTAACGCACTCTCAATTGTCATATTGTAATCTACCTTTGGGCAGCGTGTGCTGGCCCTGACACTCGAGCAGTCGGGAGGGGAATAGGGTGGAATAGGGGGGGATAAGTGGGGGGGGTTACATATACCCTTTTTCTTTCTACCTGTCCCTGTTCTGTATGTCGTGTTTTGTAATATTTGTTTTGTGTCCAGAACTCTGGGTCTTGTTGTTCATGTCTGTTCTCTTATGTTTAGATAAGAACTGTACACATGTCTTTCATACCTATACACCATTCTTGTGTGTGTTCAATAAAAAAATATTTGAACAGAGAAATGCTAAAGAATCCTACAGTATGGAAAGTCTTTAGCCCCATCCCTAATGTTATGGGAGTTGCATTTATTGCATTTCAATACACTTGCATTTTCAATTACCCATAAATTACTCACTACTTGTACAACTATGTTGGATTGCCTAAATATTCAACATTTTCTTGACAGTCAATGCCAGTGTATTCTATGGCTGCCCTAAGTACATGCCTTTGTCTGTCTCCTCAGTCTGGAAGGGTGACTCGGCTGATGGATAGAAATGATGATGGGGTGATCTCATCCTCCAACTCTGATGACATCTCTATCTACTCCTTCACTGACTGTGAATCTGAGGTAAGACAGTTGTACACCATGTCTTTGTTGAGTGACATCACTGTAAGGAGAATAGTCTCTGACTAGTTGACTCTGATACACAGTCTGATGATGAGGATCATGAAAGGAGGACACCACTGCTGAAAGTGAAGGATGAGGAGGATGGAAAGGTGACAAGGCTTAAAGTGAGGGATATAGTAGAGGACGACGATCTTTCTCTCCACTCCTTCGATGAGTCAGACTTTCTGGTATGTTCTGCAGCATGTATTTGAGTAACTCTTTGACTGAATGTGGAGAATGGACTATGACCAACTAGCTCTCTGACACACAGTGTGATAATGGCAATGATGCCTCTGCTGAGGACAGTCCAGGGCCTTCAAAGGAACCACTGAGAAAAGGGGCTTCACTGAAGGACCCTCGACTGGTAGGCTCTTACGTGTGTGTGTGTGTGTGTGTGTGTGTGTGTGTGTGTTAGTGGTGCGCGGGTCAGCTGTTTGTTCAACCGAACCCACCCGCAATTGCTAATAACCCATCCGCAACCGCCCGACTATATGTGATAAAGTGAAAATCTGAGGCCCGCACCTGACCCTAACCCGCAAATATAGAACACCGTCAGAACGATTTCTTAGCAGGGGGTGCAGGATTTTTTTGTGCCTAGTTTGGATATGTTTCTGCTTATAATTTCCAACATTTTGGTAGGCTATTTGTTAGTCAACTTGTCTATAATTAGATAGAAGACTAAATAAACCAAAAACTTTTAGGGATCAAGAAGAAAATGCAATAACTTAAGATCAAAAGGGAAACATTTTCTGTGCAAAATTTCCAAATGACATCAGTTTGACGGGTTGAAAACGACCAGACATGTTTCTGATAAGATTTCAGTTTGGCTTGGATGCACATTTTATGTGGTTGAAATATTATCAGCTTTTATGATGCTGATAAAGCAGTCCCTAGCTGCGCATTTGCATTCCCTCAAGATGCTGAAAGAAATCATATTTCTCCACTGCTGTTCCCGAGTCAAAATAAAGCCTACATTTGGTGTAGCCTATCATTTTACTGCAAGAAATGCTTAATTCTGCAGGAGTTAATATTAAGACTGTGAGAGGTTAAAGATCTACAGTCAGTGTCCAGATTTCAGTTTCCATCTAACCCATCTGAACAGTAGGCTGTTTGTTCCCTTGACGTGCCATAGGCCTATTTGAATCCCCCTCTTGTGACTGTCGAATTTCTATAGTGCCTCACAATCATCAAACATAACATAGGCACTGCCATCATCCTCTTTTAACACTTCACCAAATATTTTCCAAACATTACTTTTCTGGCCGTCCCTTCTTTATTTTCAACTTTCCATTTCGTAGCTTTTCTCTTATTGAATTAAAGCGTTTGGTGATTGGTGTGTAGTCTATCTGGCGCGCGTCAAGTTATGCCCTAAAGTTTAGGCTTACACACTAATGCCAAATAGCCTATAGATATAACTTGCACAATAATTATACATTTATGGATTTTTTAATGTATTGTTTTCTGTTTATTCAACAATATTTCATGACCCTAAATCCCCCGCCCTGTGGATATAACCGCAGGACTTCTGGTTATGAGTCAACCCGCGCATCACTAGTGTGTGTCACATCTCAATTGTTTGACCCGATGTCTGTACATATTATTGTGGCCAAACCCAACATCCCTCTCCCTGCCTCTGTGAGTGCCCTGAAGAAGGTGTCACGCCAGATGGAGGTGGTCCCTTCTGTCCGGCCCTGCAGGCAGCAGCTGGACAAGAAGACACAGTGGACCAACACCAATGAGGAGAGCCTGAGGAGAATTAAAGAAAACCTGGCCTCCATAGAGCTTGACCTGGAGGAAGGCCTGAAGACGGTCAATGACGGTCTGGACATCAACCAAGAGAGGCAGAAGAAGAATGAGGGATGCTTCAGAGCCTGGATTGAGAAGTGGATGGGGAGGAGGAAGGATGAAAGACTGAGGGATGAAGATGTGAATAGGGAAGACAATGGGAGGAGGGGCGAGGAGTTGAGGGCACTGATCCAAGTGATGAAGAGAAACTGCAGCAAAATGAGATCTTGAGGCAGTAGACCTGGACAGTTGGCTGAATGACTTGGAAAGGTTGAAAGTGGCTTTCAAGAAATGCACTGGAGAGATGGCCGAAATGGTAGAGAGCATGGCAGAAATGAAGACCAGCATAGCCAAGAACAGGCTCCTCAAGCTTGAAAAAAAGAAGTATGAAGTCCAGCGCTTTGTAAGTTACTCTTACTTATTGAGTGTAGTCATGTATCTAATGTATTTATAGATTAGTTATACAGTATATCTAGAGATTGTGTATAACATAGCACTGTCCTGACAGTTTGTTTGTTGTTTCTGGTATTACAGAGCCCAGGGAAAGTCTCTGGTCCTGTGCCTGGCCAGACTTGCCTTTCTCCTCTTGTGACCTCAGCACCCTGGACCCTGGCTGAAGCCCTACGGGCCCTGCCCTCTCCAGAGGATGTCCCAAAGCCTCTGACTCCTCCCAGCCCTGTCCCTGTCATTGTTGCTCCGCCTGCTGTGGAGTACTTACCATACCACCACAGCCCTCGCCTGGCCCCAATCACCAACCTGAGCGAGAACGGTAGGAAGCTGCTCCAGAAAATGTCAGGAGTGGCCCCACAGGTGAGAGGAAATACAGAAAGCCCTTGCCTGGCCCCCATCACCAATACAGGAAGCCCTCGCCTGGCCCCCATCACCAACCTGAGTGAGAACAGCAGGAAGCTGCTCCAGGAAATGGCGCAGAAAATGACAGGAGTGTACCCACAGGTGAGAGGAAACAGGAAGGGGATATTGGCCATATGTCCTACAGTATATCATAACTCTAGATATCGTAGCTCAAGAGTAGAAAATAGCCATAAGCTTATATTACTTTATCTCCTTGTCCAAAATATTCAGGAAGGGAAGGTCAAAAGGAAAAAGGGCAAGGCAAAAAAGCGAGTGAAGCAAGAGCAGGCTAGTAACATGAAGCAGGTGGAAAATGTTGGAGAAAGTAAGGAGGACAAGAAAGAGGAAAATAAGAGTCTGAGGAAGAGGTGAGGAAATAGAAGAAGGAGAAGTAGAACATAACAAGGGCATTTTTGAGATTTATAGAAATAGAATGAGGTAGAGAATTATAGAAATAGAATGAGGTAGCAGAGAAAGAGCAGCTATCTGATGTGTAAGTGAAAACTACTATTTATTGTCCTGTTTGATTGACAGGTTTCTCCAGTGGCTGCTGCCCAAACTTAGATGTTTGAATAAATAATGGCCATCTACTACTACAACACACACACACACAGATATTTTGAGTATTGCTTACTCCTCCAATACACACAGAAACTTAATTTCAGACACAGGAACTATGTTTAGAAAAATACACATATTGGTCTCGTTCTAATATTTTGAGACATGCACTATTCTTTAAAATAAAAAAACTACAAAAAATGTTTGAAATATGCATTTTCAATAAAGCTTTTGAAATTGCAATTATTTGTGTCAGACTGTTTTTTTGTTCTTCATTAATTACAGCAAGGGAACAATTATTGTAGTGACATTACATGACATGTTATGTACCAGTGGGTGTTTTATATTCTGCTGTCCTGCACTGGATCCCACTGTAGGTGGCAGTAGTGCACAAAATAGTTGGTTTGCTCACCAGAAACCCAACCAGGCAGAGAGACTATTGTTACCATGCAACGAGCAGATGCTTCAGTGCAGGGTTGCCATGTCCGCAGTTTTGCTAACATTTGGGCTACTTTGAAAACGATGTCGCGGGGGGTAAACATGGCATTTCTTCAAACAAAACATATTTTTCACTGTGACCTGCTGCTGACTACCAGGCAGTGAGCAGGCAGGTTGTTACTGAATGAGCAGTAGGAAGGGGGAGGGCCGTGTTCATTCAAAAATCATGTCAAACACTATTATTGCAACTTATTATGTGAGTTGTTAAGCATATTTTTACTCCTGAACTTATTTAGGCTTGCCATAACAAATGGGTTGAATACATATTGACTCAAGACATTTCAGCTTTTCATTTTTTATAGCTTTCTAAACATTTCTAAAAACATAATTCCACTTTGACATTATGGGGTGTTGTGTGTAGGTCAGTGACAGAAAATCTCAATTTATTCCATTTTAAATTCAGGCTGTAACACAACAAAATGTGGGTGTGAATACTTCCTGAAGGCACAGTACATGTACAAGCTTTGAGGGTTTTTTGAAAGAGAAAATCCATCATTATTGTGTGCCTACTGTAAATATGGCTGCCACTTGTCTTTTCCTAGGAATGCTCGGAACATGGCGCGGGATGTGCAGAATTCCTTCTATGACATCGTTGAGGAGGTGGGAGGTCTCACACACACACAGGCTGTGGCTTACATCAAGAAGCTGATGACCAAGGGCCGCTACTCTCAGGACGTGTGGAGCTAAGGAAGATTAAGTTAACGTTACAGCACACCCTCACAACCCCATATGTTAACCTATTTCTTTCGGGTGGAGGGTGAGTGGTAACGGAAAACAGTTTTAAACTGTTTTTGGAGGTAACGTGTCAGCACATAATCACTAAATGGAAAGACGTATGAATGAATGTTTGTTGTACTTATTGTCTTGTTGTGTAATCTTACTGACAGCATTTTGTAGAGACTCGTGCTGAGAGGTAGTGCAATTCATTCAAGATTGGTTGGGAATGGGCTCATACTCCAAATCGACCCCTAACCCCCAGGCCTTTCATGTACACTGAACAAAATATAAACGCAACATGTAAAGTGTTGGTCCCATGTTTCATGAGCTGAAATAAAAGATCCCAGACATTTTCCATCCACACAAAAAGCTTATTTCTCTCAAATTTTGTGCACGTGTAACCACGCCAGCCCAGGACCTCCACATCCGGCTCCTTCACCTGTGGGATCGTCTGAGACCAACCACCCGGACAGCTGATGAATCTGTGGGTTTGCACAACAGAATAATTTCTGCACAAACTGTCAGTAACCGTCTCAGGGAAGCTAATCTGCATGCTCGTCGTCCTCACCAGGGTCTTGACCTGACTGCAGTTTGGCGTCGTAACTGACTTCTGTGGGCAAATGCTCACCTTCGATAGCAACTGGCATGCTGGAGAAGTGTGCTCTTCACGGATGAATCCCGGTTTCAACTGTACCAGGTAGAAGTCAGCGTGTATGGCGCCATGTGGGCGAGCGGTTTGCTGATGTCAACATTGTGGACAGAGTGCCCCGTGGTGGTGGGGTTATGGTATGGACAGGCATAAGCTACGGACAATGAACACAATTGCATTTTAAATCGATGGCAATTTGAATGCACAGAGATACCGTGACGAGATCCTGAGGCCCATTGTCGTGCCATTCATCCGCCACCATCACCTCACGTTTCAGCACAATAATGCACGGCCCCATGTCACAAGGATCTGTTCACAATTTCTGGAAGCTGAAAATGTCCCAGTTCTTCCATGGCCTGCATACTCACCAGACATGTCACTGATTGAGCATGTTTGGGATGCTCTGGATTGACGTGTACGACAGCGTGTTCCATATCTGAATTCCCAGTCATGTGAAATCCATAGATTAGGGCCTAATTTATTCATTTCAATTGACTGATTTCCTTATATGAACTGTAACTCAGTAAAATCTTTGAAATAGTTGCATGTTGCGTTTATATTTTTGTTCAGTGTAGATTTGGTCCACGCGCTCCTTTTAAGGTTATGGAACATTTTGGAATAAACCAATAGATTTTTTTTATAAAATAGAGTGCAGACCTTCATTGTTTCCCATCAGATTAGAAAAATTGGAGATATTATACATTGAATGTTACACATCGTTTTTGTAAGTGAAACTAGGCGCAAACAGAGGTGATTATGATATGAAATATTGCCTCTGGACGTTTATCATGCTGTGAAGATCCCCACAAGGCGATAAAAAAAGTAATATATTGTAAATTAACTCCTGAAATGTCTACGGCATTGAAAGCATTCTATATTTGCATCTTTAAATGTATTTACAAGTTCAACATGGCTGCCTATTCAGATGCACGAAGGTTGTGTAAATACAGAGAGCAGTGCAAGATTAGTCAAATATGCATACTAGTAGCACATTCATATTGTACCATGTACTGTACAATTCCTACATTTAAATTGCAGTAACTGTTTAGTCATTGAGCCTTGTTCTTCATCGGTTCATTAAACGAAAAGGTTGTAGATTAAATGGTGGTTTACTGTAAAAATGCCCAGGTGTTTTTTTCTCATGCTCTCCCACTGTAAGGCTTAGTACCGACTAGTTATGTTTAGCTGGACACTACCACGGCATTTAGGCAATGCAATATGTGTTGTATTGTATGTGCACTTGCAGTACAACATGAATACATCTATTAACTGTCATTTATTAACTGTCATTTATGTGTGTTCTGATAATCACTAATTCTGGGATATGTATATGTAAGAACTTTATCTAGTTTTATTTTCTTATGCTGATGGTTGAAAGCCTAAATACAAAATATTTACTTCAATTTTCTGAGGTTCTGTAACCGTATGAAATAGAATCAAGTGGATGATATACGGGTGATGTTCAGCAGTCTATCATTTTAGCACGTCATTTTGTGTTTCTTTTAATAGAGAAACCCTCAACTATTGTAGTGATACAGAATCAAATATGGTATGGTACATGTTGTCATTTAAATAAGAAATGTGCCTTTTTAAAATTGACCTGTGTTACATGACTCTTACCACTTGATCCAGTTTTATATGCAAAATAGCTATTTGTATATAAACAGTAACTTTAAAGCATGCATTTGTAAAGAAATAATAAATGGAGATCATTGATTTGCTTTATTTAGTTTTGGTTGTCATTTATGGCTTCTCTTTACTGTGCACGACTAGTTAATTTTCCAAAGATTACATCATAATCTGCCCTTGTAGCCCACACTCTTGATCACCTCACCCACTTGTCCCCTGCTTCTGAATTTCCAAAATTTTTGAACGATGCATTGCAAAACAAACTGAATGTAATGGATCTAATTTAGTGGTGAGTGGATGCTATTTTGTATTTTATTCTAAGAACACAGATACCTTAAAAGAAAGGTAGGTGCGTGGATCAGAAAACCAAACAGTATCTGGTGTGACCACCATTTCCCTCAAGCAGCACGACACATATCCTTCGCATTGAGTTGATCAGGCTGTTGATTGTGGCCTGTGGAATGTTGTGTCACTCTTCAACAGCTGTGCGAAGTTGCTGTTCATTGCTTGCCCATATCATAACCCCACCGCCACCATTGGGCACTCTGCTGGTCCTGGGGTGGCGTGGTTACACGTGGTCTGCGGTTGTGAGGCCGGTTGGACGTACTGCCAAATTCTCTAAAACGACGTTGGAGTCTGCTTATGGTACAGAAATGAATTTTAAATTCTCTCGCAACATCTCTGGTGGACATTTCTGCAGTCAGCATGCCAATTGCACGCTTCCTCAAAACTTGAGACATATGTAGCATTGTGTTGTGTGACAAAACTGCACATTTTAGAGTGGCTCTTTTATTGTCCCCAGCACAAGAAGCACCTGTGTAATGATCAAGCTGTTTAATCAGCTTCTTGATATGCTACACCTGTCAGGTGGATGGATTATCTTGGCAAAGGACAAATGCTCACTAACAGAGATTTAAACAAATTTGTATACAAAATTAGAGAAAGAAGCTTTTTGTACGTTTGGAAAATTTCTGGGATCTTTTATTTCAGCTCATGAAACATGGGACCAACACTTTACATGTTGCATTTATATTTTGTTAAGTGTAGTTAAGGGGGAAAAACTGATAATACATTAGTGTGATAAAAATGTTTAGTTTGAACTAAAAACTGTTCTGGTTTACTAAGGGTTTTGAAAAACGTTGTTTTAATCTAGGTTGTATAAATCAAGAGTACCAAGAGATTTGTCTACCGTATGTGTAAAAAAACACAAAGTACAAAACACACAAGCCAAAAGGAGTGGTCTTACAATCAACTGACAAGCAAACCCTTTATTGCATTGATTTGACCTTGAACATTCAGAGCCTGCTTGTATATTAAAACCAAAAACATCAGTGAAGAAAAAGTGGACCTTCAAGTACTGCCTCAAAACACTTGTCCAAGCATATTACATCTCAATGTATAACATGAGACAGAAAACACATTGAATGACAACTATGGGCTCGATTAAATCCGTATCGCCGTAGTTCAGAGCTATAGCGGCTTATAACCACACTGACATTTGTATTTTTTTAATGTTATTAGTTATACCAAGAGTTGACGTTTTTACAAGGATTGTGATTGCTGAAAATAGCACGCTTGAAATGTAAATGTAATTTCCGGTCTTCGCGAACATTGCCTTTACATTTCAATCGAGCTATAGCGAGTTTTGCCGTTACGGATTGAAGTCATCAATCTGTCAGTGAAGACACAGGTGCTCCTGGGTGAACCATCACAGATTCTGGCAGTGACTCCGGCATCTTTGCTGTGAAACTCTGGGGGGCACTGACAGACACAGACAGTGGACTGAGGTGGGAATGTTGAGAATGTGGATGTTGAGCCACTGGAGCCCAGTGACTGCTGGTTTGAGAGGCAGATGCAAGCCCATGACTGAGTCCATGGCCGAAGCTGTGTTCGTGACTATGTCCATAACCTTGGCTGTGGCTGCAGCTGTGTCCATGTTCGTGACTATGTCCGTGACTTGGCCCAAAGCTATGCTTGAGGCCATATCCATGGTTGTGTCCGTAATAACCTGAGAGCTGAACAGGGCTCCCCTGTGTATAGTAGGAGTGGGCCCAGCCTTCAAATGTCTTTGGTGTGGTCTCGGTAGCCTGTAGGTTGGAGGTAAAGGACACTGGAGCGTAGGCTTGGACTGGGTAGGAGCCTGGGGTTGGAATGATTCTGCAATCAATGAGAACGTGGACAGAATTCAGAGAGCCTATCTATACCAGTAATTCTCTATCTAATCATGGGGGACCACTAGGTGCCTATTGTACAGTATTCAATTACAGCTGAGGATCATCAATTATAACTGCACCTCATTATACTGTAGTACATTATGTGCTCTGGCTTGCACACAGCAATTGTTATTTAATGACCTCTTGTCTTGTCTGATAAATGATATGTCTGGTGCTTTCTTAGTACTCACGGTGGGTGGACCGTCTTCCTTCTCTCCTCTGTTGATGCAGGGACATACAGGACACCAATGTTCCTCAGCAGCCTGAAAGGCATCTTCTTGTCCAGCACTGATGCCCTGGCATCGGACATGTCCAGAAGTGAGAGCCAGCCCTTTCCGTCTGTTTCACCAGTGCAAGTTAAGGAGAATGTGTGACGCAGTGATGCAATATTTTTTCTAAACAAACATGCCATAATGTTCAGCAGCAGGATTCATATACAACACCTATAACCTATTACCACTTAACTACACTACTAAGCACACTTATAAAGCTGTGACATACTGCAGAGGAGTGTATCAGTTATTTTGAACCACAATGAGGTTGGAGTAAGGATACAGATCCCCCCTGCGATGATGGCGATGGCATTGCAAAGGAAGACAGTGTGTGGGACCAAAAGTGTTATGATGAACAGAAACAGCCAGGGCAGGGCTAACATGGGTACAGTGACCCCGAAAAGAAAGCCCTTAACCATACGGGAGTGCACTGTGGCCATACCCATAAGGGAGAGGGACACTGGAATGAACCCCTCCACCTGGTTCTGGGCAGATGCACCAAACAGTAGCAGACCCAGTATGGTGTACAACACCCCTGTGCTGATAGAGAGCAGCAGAAACATGAGGAGGAACCGAACAGTGCCCACACTCTTCTCAATGCCTCCACAGAGGGGCACCAGAACCCCAATACTGAGGAGTAGCTGGGTCACTGTCTTGTGGTGGAAGGAGTATGTGATGAGCTTGTGCACTGCAAAGGAAGAGGAAAGGATTAAAACATAAATGATAGGGTTGACAGACATAAGCTACACTGGTGTGTTGTGCTGTAGCCTACTGCTGTAGCCTACTGGCACCATCTGTTACATTAGCTATAAGTTTTAATAATAATAATAATGTGGTCCTCTGTAGCTCAGCTGGTAGAGCACGGCGCTTGAAACGCCAAGGTAGTTGGTTCGATCCCCGGGACCACCCATACACAAAAAAATGTATGCACGCATGACTGTAAGTCGCTTTGGATAAAAGCGTCTGCTAAATGGCATATTATTATTATTATTATTATTATTATTATTATTATAATAATATGCCATTTAGCAGACGCTTTTATCCAAAGCGACTTACAGTCATGCGTGCATACATTTTTGTGTATGGGTGGTCCCGGGGATCGAACCCACTATCTTGGCGTTACAAGAGCCGTGCTCTACCAGCTGAGCTACAGAGGACCACCATTCTAGCAAGCTAGCTAACGTTACAACACTCTCATACAAAGTAGCTACTGAGCATATATAACTGTTGATTCACTCAGACCCTCCTAGCTAACTTACCATGCCCATTGCCAAAAACTGTCGTTCCAAGACTGAAGACATCCTCTGATAAACCGAAATATGTAGTGACAGTAAACAAAACAAATGATACTATAATGACAGCAACAATACCACTCGTGAGCCTGAACTCAGGAGTAAAACTCTTGAACCTCTGAACCATATGTTTTAAAATTATTCGGGATATCATTTTGATGACCAATGCATATTTGTCAAACTAGTACTTGGATAATCAAGCACAATAATCAATCAACTTTTCCTCCAATATTGCGCAACACTTTAGCCAGATTGTAGGTAGCTAGCTAGCTAGAGGTTCCCGCTAGATAACACAGCCACAAAGTACAAATAGGCTATATCGTAAAAATTAATGAAAACAAAAATAGGCTTTTTGGTCTTAATTTAAGGTTGGGCATAAGGTTAGCAGTGTGGTTAAGTTTAAAATCAGAGTTTAAGAAGATGAATTGTAGAAATAGGCGGGCAAGCTTGCTAAGCAAAAACAAATGTACTGGACTTCCGCATTTGGATTCGTCACAACCACAAAGTTGCTCAACTGTTGCTCAGATCATCAAGTGCTGCATTTGAAGACACTGCCACCTGCTGACATGTGCCTCAAATGTGATGATCAAAGAGTCCTCTACAGCCATTTCAGTTAGATAGCTAGATAGATTTTATTTGACAGTTATAAATTACGACCAGGGGGAGATACCACCAGTCCAGTCCCATACAAGCCTTTCCTGTGACGTATTATGCGCGCCCATAAAACTGTGACCTATTGTGACGTAACCAAGCATAAATTCACTACATAAACTGTGTTCAGCTTTGATATCATCAGTACAATCGCTTTCTTCAGTAAGGTTGTTTCAGGTGCATAGTCTGCCCTAGCTGACACTGTGCAGAGAATAAATACTACGATTGGAAACGGTTGGATAGACCCGTCCTTGGAGTTTAGAACGTCTGGTAGGCTCTTACATTCTTTGGTCCCAAATGGCATCCTGTAGTGTACTACTTTTGACCTGTGCCCATTGGGCTCAGGTCAAAATAAGTGCAATATATGGGCACTGGGGTGCCATTTGGGACATGCTTCATGCGTGTATGTGCCAGGATATGTTTTGTGCCAATCAATTGATGGAAATGTATCCCTCAGAAAGCAAGATGAATCATAATGATGAGAGAATCAAAAGAGCTTTAAGGCGCCGCCCTTATGTGGTAAATATCAAATATATATATATATTTAAAAAATCTTCTGTTTTTGTTATCACCTTTTAAATGGAGTGTTGTGTTGACAGTTGAATCCAGTGAGGGTGAACACCCCTGATTCTGTGATGTGGCCAACCGGCAAAGTGCGCAGAAGGCCAAGGCCTGTAAGTCAAATCTGACCTGAAAACAATAACACATAAACATTAGTTATGCTGCATGTACAAACTGCAGTTATCACAGTAAAAGCAAGTGCAGATATCCCTCCTTATCTAACCACATTTGAAATGGAATATTGTCTTGACAGTCTACATCAGTGCAGACCCCTCAGATCCACAAAAGGCCTGTATGTCACATTCAAATCAACCACATAACAGTAGCTACTTAAATTATTTATTGATAGCTACATCATTTATTTCCAAGTTATTTCCAAGGCCAAAATGAGCAAAAGAGTGTTACATTTTTTCTTTACTGTTCACAGCCAATCATTGTGAGCTGTGGGCAGGAACAGACATCTGGGGATGGATGGGACATCAATCCAGAGCCTCTTAGCCAGGTCAGACATCTCTGCTGTTCCCATAGAGACAGAACAGATAGATCAATCTGTTGATTCATATGGCCATTTTGGTTGGCTTGGTTGAATTGACAATCATTCATTAGAAATGCTAAAGAATCCTACAGTATGGAAAGTCTTTAGCCCTATCCCTAATGTTATGGGAGTTGCATTTATTGCATTTCAATACACTTGCATTTTCAATTACCCATAAATTACTCACTACTTGTACAACTATGTTGGATTGCCTAAATATTCAACATTTTCTTGACAGTCAATGCCAGTGTATTCTATGGCTGCCCTAAGTACATGCCTTTGTCTGTCTCCTCAGTCTGGAAGGGTGACTCGGCTGATGGATAGAAATTATGATGGGGTGATCTCATCCTCCAACTCTGACATCTCTATCTACTCCTTCACTGACTGTGAATCTGAGGTAAGACAGTTGTACACCATGTCTTTGTTGAGTGACATCACTGTAAAGAGATTAGTCTCTGACTAGTTTACTCTGATACACAGTCTGATGATGAGGATCATGAAAGGAGGACACCACCGCTGAAAGTGAAGGATGAGGAGGATGGAAAGCTGACAAGGCTTAAAGTGAGGGATATGGTAGAGGACGACGATCTTTCTCTCCAATCCTTCGATGAGTCAGACTTTCTGGTATGTTCTGCAGCATGTATTTGAGTAACTCTTTGACTGAATGTGAAGAATGGACTATGACCAACTAGCTCTATGACACACAGCGTGATAATGGCAATGATGCCTCTGCTGAGGACAGTCCAGGGCCTTCAAAGGAACCACTGAGAAAAGGGGCTTCACTGAAGGACCCTCGACTGGTAGGCTCTTACGTGTGTGTGTGTGTGTGTGTTAGTGGTGCGCGGGTCAGCTGTTTGTTCAACCGAACCCACCCGCAATTGCTAATAACCCAGCCGCAACCGCCCGACTATATGTGATAAAGTGAAAATCAGAGGCCCGCACCTGACCCTAACCCGCAAATATAGAACACCGTCAGAACGATTTCTTAGCAGGGGGTGCAGGATTTTTTTGTGCCTAATTTGGATATGTTTCTGCTTATAATTTCCAACATTTTGGTAGGCTATTTGTTAGTCAACTTGTCTATAATTAGAGAGAAGACTAAATAAACCAAAAACGTTTAGGGATCAAGAAGAAAATGCAATAACTCAAGAAAAAAAGGGAAACATTTTCTGTGCAAAATTTCCAAATGACATCAGTTTGACGGGTTGAAAACGACCAGACATGTTTCTGATAAGATTTCAGTTTGGCTTGGATGCACATTTTATGTGGTTGAAATATTATCAGCTTTTATGATGCTGATAAAGCAGTCCCTAGCTGCGCATTCGCATTCCCTCAAGATGCTGAAAGAAATCATATTTCTCCACTGCTGTTCCCGAGTCAAAATAAAGCCTACATTTGGTGTAGCCTATCATTTTACTGCAAGAAATGCTTAATTCTGCAGGAGTTAATATTAAGACTGTGAGAGGTTAAAGATCTACAGTCAGTGTCCAGATTTCAGTTTCCATTTAATCCATCTGAACAGTAGGCTGTTTGTTCCCTTGACGTGCCATAGGCCTATTTGAATCCCCCTCTTGTGACTGTCGAATTTCTATAGTGCCTCACAATCATCACACATAACATAGGCACTGCCATCATCCTCTTTTAACACTTCACCAAATATTTTCCAAACATTACTTTTCTGGCCGTCCCTTCTTTATTTTCAACTTTCCATTTCGTAGCTTTTCTCTTATTGAATTAAAGCGTTTGGTGATTGGTGTGTAGTCTATCTGGCGCGCGTCAAGTTATGCCCTAAAGTTTAGGCTTACGCACTAATGCCAAATAGCCTATAGATATAACTTGCACAATAATTATACATTTATGGATTTTTTAATGTATTGTTTTCTGTTTATTCAACAATATTTCATGACCCTAAATCCCCCGCCCTGTGGATATAACCGTGGGACTTCTGGTTATGAGTCAACCCGCGCATCACTAGTGTGTGTCACATCTCAATTGTTTGACCCTATGTCTGTACAGATTATTGTGGCGAAACCCAACATCCCTGTCATTGTTGCTCCGCATGCTGTGGAGTACTTACCATACCACCACAGCCCTCGCCTGGCCCCAATCACCAACCTGAGCGAGAACGGTAGGAAGCTGCTCCAGAAAATGTCAGGAGTGGCCCCACAGGTGAGAGGAAATACAGAAAGCCCTTGCCTGGCCCCCATCACCAATACAGGAAGCCCTCGCCTGGCCCCCATCACCAACCTGAGTGAGAACAGCAGGAAGCTGCTCCAGGAAACGGCGCAGAAAATGGCAGGAGTGTACCCACAGGTGAGAGGAAATACAGAAAGCCCTTGCCTGGCCCCCATCACCAATAAAGGAAGCCCTCGCCTGGCCCCCATCACCAACCTGAGTGAGAACAGCAGGAAGCTGCTCCAGGAAACGGCGCAGAAAATGGCAGGAGTGTACCCACAGGTGAGAGGAAACAGGAAGGGGATATTGGCCATATGTCCTACAGTATATCATAACTCTAGATATTGTAGCTCAAGAGTAGAAAATAGCCATAAGCTTATATTACTTTATCTCCTTGTCCACATTATTCAGGAAGGGAAGGTCAAAAGGAAAAAGGGAAGGCAAAAAAGAGAGTGAAGCAAGAGCAGGCTAGTAACATGAAGCAGGTGGAAAATGTTGGAGAAAGTAAGGAGGACAAGAAAGAGGAAAAGAAGAGTCTGAGGAAGAGGTGAGGAAATAGAAGAAGGAGAAGTAGAACATAACAAGGGCATTTTTGAGATTTATAGAAATAGAATGAGGTAGAGAATTATAGAAATAGAATGAGGTAGCAGAGAAAGAGCAGCTATCTGATGTGTAAGTGAAAACTACTATTTATTCTCCTGTTTGATTGACAGGTTTCTCCAGTGGCTGCTGCCCAAACTTAGATGTTTGAATAAATAATGGCCATCTACTACTACAACACACACACACACAGATATTTTGAGTATTGCTTACTCCTCCAATACACACAGAAACTTAATTTCAGACACAGGAACTATGTTTAGAAAAATACACATATTGGTCTCGTTCTAATATTTTGAGACATGCACTATTCTTTAAAATAAAAAAACTACAAAAAATGTTTGAAATATGCATTTTCAATAAAGCTTTTGAAATTGCAATTATTTGTGTCAGACTGTTTTTTTGTTCTTCATTAATTACAGCAAGGGAACAATTATTGTAGTGACATTACATGACATGTTATGTACCAGTGGGTGTTTTATATTCTGCTGTCCTGCACTGGATCCCACTGTAGGTGGCAGTAGTGCACAAAATAGTTGGTTTGCTCACCAGAAACCCAACCAGGCAGAGAGACTATTGTTACCATGCAACGAGCAGATGCTTCAGTGCAGGGTTGCCATGTCCGCAGTTTTGCTAACATTTGGGCTACTTTGAAAACGATGTCGCGGGGGGGTAAACATGGCATTTCTTCAAACAAAACATATTTTTCACTGTGACCTGCTGCTGACTACCAGGCAGTGAGCAGGCAGGTTGTTACTGAATGAGCAGTAGGAAGGGGGAGGGCCGTGTTTTTGTGTGTGTGTTTTAGAGCCACAGCAGGCAGCTGAGTCACCGGCCATCAAGTATGCTATTAATTTGTATGCCATTGTAGGATACTGTAGCCTACCATTTGATACAATAAATATGTTGAAATTAAGATATCACTGGAGTCATTGCAAGTCAATTTGTGCCACTTGTGTAGCCTACCTGGAGCTGGCAAACGGATTTAATAAATAGCCTATAACTTTAAGCATATGTTTTCGTTTCAGTCTCCTCCATCTCCACTAACCGAAGATAATTGTATATATTTTTTTCTATTAATGATGTAAAATAAACAGTTGTACAGAAAGACTCTTCTGAAGGCCAAATTACAGAGGAGGAACTTCTTGATGCAATTAAAGCCTTTAAGTCTGGGAAAACTCCAGGGTTGGATGGCATACCAGTCGAGGTATACCAAACCTCATTTGATATACTCAGAGGACCCTTATTAGCATGTTTTAACCACACCTACAAAAATGGTAGATTATCAGATACTCAACAAGAAGGTCTGATTTCATTATTACTGAAACAGCATCCAAGTGGTAAATATAAAGATCCGGTCCATTAAAAAAATTGGAGGCCCCTTAAACTTCAGTGTTGTGATGCAAAAGTTCTAGCAAAATGTATAGCGTATAGAATTAAAAAGGTATTGTCAGGTATTATTTATCCTAATCAGACAGGTTGTTTACATGGATGATACATTGGAGATAATATAAGACAAGTATTGGAAACAATAGAACACTATGAAAAATCTGGGAAACCAGGCCTGGTATTCATAGCTGACTTTGAAAAGGCTTTTGATAAAGTACGACTGGAATTTATATATAAATGCCTGGAATAAATTTCAATTTTGGAGAATCTCTTATAAAATGGGTTAAAGTTACAGTATGTATAGTAACCCTAGGTGTAAAATAGTAAATAATGACTACTTCTCAGAAAGTTTTAAACTGTCAAGAGGAGTAAAACAAGGTTGTCCACTATCTGCATATCTATTTATTATGGCCATCGAAATGTTAGCTATTAAAATCAGATCCAACAATAATATCAAGGGGTTAGAAATCAAGGGCTTAAAAACAAAGATGTCATTGTACGCTGATGATTCATGCTTTCTTTTAAATCCACAATTTGGATCCCTCCACAGCCTCATAGAGGATCTAGGTACTTTTTCTAACCTTTTACATTACCGTGTAGTTTACCAATAAAATGGTCTGACGGTGATGTGGACATACTCGGTATACATATCCCGAAATAAAGAAATTATCTCACTACAATACATTTTAATAGAAAGTTAGCAAAAATATATAAAAATGTTCTACCATGGAAAGGAAAATACCTGTCTATTTGTGGTAAAATCACCCTGATTAACTCTTTAGTCATATCCCAGTTTACCTATTTGCTTATGGTCTTGCCTACATCTAGGGACCTGTTTTTAAAAATTAAATGAGCAAAAAAAAGATTCAATTTTATTTGGAACGGCAAGCCAGACAAAATTAAACGGGCCTATTTATATAATGAACATGAATTCAGAGGGCAGAAATTATTAAATATTAAAGCATTAGACCTCTCACTAAAGGCTTCAGTCATGCAAAAGTTATACTTAAATCCAAACTGGTTTTCTAGCAGATTAATAAGAATATCTCACCCCATGTTCAAGAATGGCCTTTTCCCCTTTATTCAGATTACAACCTCTCACTGAAAATGAAATCATCTCCAAAATATCACTATTTTAAAAATAAGCCATAGAAAGTTGGTTGCGATTTCAGTTTAATCCACCAGAAAAGACAGAACAAATAATACAACAAATAATGTGGTTAAACTCAAATATAATTTTTATATTATTATTTTTTCAAAAAAATGTTTAAAAAAGGTATAATCTTTGTAAATGATATCATAAATAGGACTAGTGGAGTTATGTCACACATGCAGCTAACAAAAATATATGGAAATGTCTGCTCTACCCAAAATTACAACCAACTAATTGCAGCATTAACGCAAAAATGGAAGAGGCAAGTGGAAGGGGGAAAAAATAAGGAACTTGTCTTCATTAAAGACCAAAATTGGTTAATGAAAATTGTGATAAATAAAAAAGTATATCAGTTTTATTTAAGGACAAAAAATTTGACAGCTGTGCCATATAGATTGCAAAATAGTTGGAAAGAGATTTTCGATGTACCGATACCATGGCACATGGTTTATGAACTGATACGCAAAACAACGCCGGATTCAAAACCTAAAATTTTTCAATTAAAATTATTATACAAAATTCTTGCAACCAATAGAATGTTATATATATGGGGGATACAACCATCCCAGCTCTGCAGATTTTTCTGCGAAGAGACCGATTCATTAGATCATTTGTTTTGGTACTGTCCATGTGTAGCTTGTTTTTGGTCAAAGGTCCAGGAAGAAGAAGTGCAACATTTACCTGGAGCTAACTCTGCAGATAGCACTACTGGGTGATTTGAAAAGTCATAGTCAATCGATCAATAATATAATAATACTTTTAACAAAAATGTTTATCTTTAATTTACAATCTGTAGAAACTATGAGAATAGAAAGGTTCAGAACTTTTGTGAAACATCACAGCACAGTTGAAAAATATATGGCAAATGTAAATAAAAAATGGATGGTGTTAAGAGATAGATGGGAGGGGTTGAGTGGAGCTGAAGGGTGGGATTAAAAACAACAAGATAACTAATGTAAAATATA
Source organism: Coregonus lavaretus (assembly GCF_964263955.1). Lineage (NCBI taxonomy): Eukaryota > Metazoa > Chordata > Actinopteri > Salmoniformes > Salmonidae > Coregonus > Coregonus lavaretus. Next base: position 4,958,941 of record NC_140020.1, on the reverse strand, counting down.
TTGTGATGGGACCAACACTTTACATGTTGCATTTATATTTTTGTTAAGTGTAGTTAAGGGGGAAAAACTGATAATACATTAGTGTGATAAAAATGTTTAGTTTGAACTAAAAACTGTTCTGGTTTACTAAGGGTTTTGAAAAACGTTGTTTTAATCTAGGTTATATAAATCAAGAGTACCAAGAGATTTGTCTACCGTCTGTGTAAAAAAACACAAAGTACAAAACACACAAGCCAAAAGGAGTGGTCTTACAATCAACTGACAATCAAACCCTTCTTGCATTGATTTGACCTTGAACATTCAGAGCCTGCTTGTATATTCAAACCAAAAACATCAGTGAAGAAAAAGTGGACCTTCAAGTACTGCCTCAAACCACTTGTCCAAGCATATTACATCTCAATGTATAACATGAGACAGAAAACACATTGAATGACAACTATGGGCTCGATTAAATCCGTATTGCCGTAGTTCAGAGCTATAGCGGCTTATAACCACACTGACATTTTTTATTTTTTTTATGTTATTAGTTATACCAAGATTTGACGTTTTTACAAGGATTGTGATTGCTGAAAATAGCACGCTTGAAATGTAAATGTAATTTCCGGTCTTCGCGAACATTGCCTTTAAATTTCAATCGAGCTATAGCGAGTTTTGCCGTTACGGATTGAAGTCATCAATCTGTCAGTGAAGACACAGGTGCTCCTGGGTGAACCATCACAGATTCTGGCAGTGACTCCAGCATTTTTGCTGTGAAACTCTGGGGGGCACTGACAGACACAGACAGTGGACTGAGGTGGGAATGTTGAGAATGTGGATGTTGAGCCACTGGAGCCCAGTGACTGCTGGTTTGAGAGGCAGATGCATGCCCATGACTGAGTCCATGGCCGAAGCTGTGTTCGTGACTATGTCCATGACCTTGGCTGTGGCTGCAGCTGTGTCCATGTTCGTGACTATGTCCGTGACTTGGCCCAAAGCTATGCTTGAGGCCATATCCATGGTTGTGTCCATTATAACCTGAGAGCTGAACAGGGCTCCCCTGTGTATAGTAGGAGTTGGCCCAGCCTTCAAATGTCTTTGGTGTGGTCTCGGTAGCCTGTAGGTTGGAGGTAAAGGACACTGGAGCGTAGGCTTGGACTGGGTAGGAGCCTGGGGTTGGAATGATTCTGCAATCAATGAGAGCGTGGACAGATTTCAGAGAGCCTATCTATACCAGTAATTCTCTATCTAATCATGGGGGACCACTAGGTGCCTATTGTACAGTATTCAATTACAGCTGCGGATCATCAATTATAACTGCACCTCATTATACTGTAGTACATTATGTGCTCTGGCTTGCACACAGCAATTGTTATTTAATGACCTCTTGTCTTGTCTGATAAATGATATGTCTGGTGCTTTCTCAGTACTTACGGTGGGTGGACCGTCTTCCTTCTCTCCTCTGTTGATGCAGGGACATACAGGACACCAATGTTCCTCAGCAGCCTGAAAGGCATCTTCTTGTCCAGCACTGATGCCCTGGCATCGGACATGTCCAGAAGTGAGAGCCAGCCCTTACCGTCTGTTTCACCAGTGCAAGTTAAGGAGAATGTGTGACGCAGTGATGCAAGATTTTTTCTAAACAAACATGCCATAATGTTCAGCAGCAGGATTCATATATAACACCTATAACCTATTACCACTTAACTACACTACTAAGCACACTTATAAAGCTGTGACATACTGCAGAGGAGTGTATCAGTTATTTTGAACCACAATGAGGTTATAGCCGGCCGCGACCGGGAGACCCATGGGGCGGCGCACAATTGGCCCAGCGTCGTCCAGGGTAGGGGAGGGAATGGCCGGCAGGGATGTAGCTCAGTTGGTAGAGCATGGCGTTTGCAACGCCAGGGTTGTGGGTTCGATTCCCACGGGGGGCCAGTATGAAAAATTAAAAAATAACTCACTAACTGTAAGTCGCTCTGGATAAGAGCGTCTGCTAAATGACTAAAATGTAAATGTAAATGAGTAAGGATACAGATCCCCCCTGCGATGATGGCGATGGCATTGCAAAGGAAGACAGTGTGTGGGACCAAAAGTGTTATGATGAACAGAAACAGCCAGGGCAGGGCTAACATGGGTACAGTGACCCCGAAAAGAAAGCCCTTAACCATACGGGAGTGCACTGTGGCCATACCCATAAGGGAGAGGGACACTGGAATGAACCCCTCCACCTGTTTCTGGGCAGATGCACCAAACAGTAGCAGACCCAGTATGGTGTACAACACCCCTGTGCTGATAGAGAGCAGCAGAAACATGAGGAGGAACCGAACAGTCCCCACACTCTTCTCAATGCCTCCACAGAGGGGCACCAGAACCCCAATACTGAGGAGTAGCTGGGTCACTGTCTTGTGGTGGAAGGAGTATGTGATGAGCTTGTGCACTGCAAAGGAAGAGGAAAGGATTAAAACATAAATGATAGGGTTGACAGACATAAGCTGCACTGGTGTGTTGTGCTGTAGCCTGCTGCTGTAGCCTACTGGCACCATCTGTTACATTAGCTATACGTTTTAGCAAGCTAGCTAACGTTACAACACTCTCATTCAAAGTAGCTACTGAGCATATATGACTGTTGATTCACTCAGACCCTCCTAGCTAACTTACCATGCCCATTGCCAAAAACTGTCGTTCCAAGACTGAAGACATCCTCTGATAAACCGAAATATGTAGTGACAGTAAACAAAACAAATGATACTCTAATGACAGCAACAATCCCACTCGTGAGCCTGAACTCAGGAGTAAAACTCTTGAACCTCTGAACCATATGTTTTAAAACTATTCGGATATCATTTTGATGCCCAATGCATATTTGTCAAACTTGGATAATCAAGTACAATAATCAATCTTTTCCTCCAATATTGCGTAAAACTTTAGCCAGATTATAGGTAGCTAGCTAGCTAGAGGTTCCCACTAGATAACAAAGCCACAAATTACAAATAGGCTATATCTTAAAAATTAATGAAAACAAAAATAGGCTTTTTGGTCTTAATTTAAGGTTGGGCATAAGGTTAGCAGTGTGGTTAAGTTTAAAATCCGAGTTTAAGAAGATGAATTGTAGAAATAGGCGGGCAAGCTTGCTAAGCAAAAACAAATGTACTGGACTTCCGCATTTGGATTTGTCACAACCACAAAGTTGCTCAACTGTTGCTCAGATCATCAAGTGCTGCATTTGAAGACACTGCCACCTGCTGACATGTGCCTCAAATGTGATGATCAAAGAGTCCTCAACAGCCATTTGAGTTAGATAGCTAGATAGATTTTATTTGACAGTTATGAATTACGACCAGGGGGAGATACCACCAGTCCAGTCCCATACAAGCCTTTCCTGTGACGTATTATGCGCGGCCATAAAACTGTGACCTATTGTGACGTAACCAAGCATAAATTCACTACATAAACTGTGTTCAGCTTTGATACAATCAGTACAATCGCTTTCTTCAGTCAGGTTGTTTCAGGTGCATAGTCTGCCCTAGCTGACACTGTGCAGAGAATAAATACTACGATTGGAAACGGTTGGATAGACCCGTGCGCACTGCACAAGGTGATTTGGAGTTTAGAACGTCTGGTAGGCTCTTACATTCTTTGGTCCCAAATGGCACCCTGTAGTGTACTACTTTTGACCTGTGCCCATTGGACTCAGGTCAAAATAAGTGCAATATATGGGCACTGGGGTGCCATTTGGGACATGCCCTTTATGCGTGTGTGTGCCAGGATATGTTTTGTGCCAATCAATTGATGGAAATGTATCCCTCAGAAAGCAAGATGAATCGTAATGATGAGTGAATCAAAAGAGCTTTAAGGCGCCGCCCTTATGTGTTAAATATCAAATATATATATATATATTTAAAAAATCTTCTGTTTTTGTTATCACCTTTTAAATGGAGTGTTGTGTTGACAGTTGAATCCAGTGAGGGTGAACACCCCTGATTCTGTGATGTGGCCAACCGGCAAAGTGCGCAGAAGGCCAAGGCCTGTAAGTCAAATCTGACCTGAAAACAATAACACATAAACATTAGTTATGCTGCATGTACAAACTGCAGTTATCACAATAAAAGCAAGTGCAGATATCCCTCCTTATCTAACCACATTTGAAATGGAATATTGTCTTGACAGTCTACTTCAGTGCAGACCCCTCAGATCCACAAAAGGCCTGTATGTCACATTCAAATCAACCACATAACAGTAGCTACTTAAATTATTTATTGATAGCTACATCATTTATTTCCAAGTTATTTCCAAGGCCAAAATGAGCAAAAGAGTGTTACATTTTTTCTTTACTGTTCACAGCCAATCATTGTGAGCTGTGGGCAGGAACAGACATCTGGGGATGGATGGGACATCAATCCAGAGCCTCTTAGCCAGGTCAGACATCTCTGCTGTTCCCATAGAGACAGAACAGATAGATCAATCTGTTGATTCATATGGCCATTTTGGTTGGCTTGGTTGAATTGACAATCATTCATTAGAAATGCTAAAGAATGGGGCGGAGCTAGCATGTTGGAGTGAACGGCTGTGTGTGAGAGGCTCCCGCAACTTTTTTGCGAAATAATCTAACCTAACTTACTTTATTGCACTTGTTACAACAAACTTTTCTTACTAATACAATATTGTAACTTTCTATGTGAAAATGCCTAGTAATAAGCGACCAAAGGACAATAAATCCACATCAGAGGTCTACACCCCACCAAACAACGAGACAAACATGGCGGAAGGCACAGGTAACAACGTGACACTTACAGAACTTACCCGGGCTTTGGGAGAACTACGTGTTGCTATAGCGGAGGATCTTAAGGCTACTATTGCTGAACTGGACACTAAAATCGAGAGCACCATTCGAACGGTCGCTTCGCAGGGCCAGAGTATTGTGGACCTTGAGAAAGCTTCTGAATTCAACGCTGGTAGGATCGACGAGTTAGAGATGCTATGCACGTCATTGCAGGATAATGTGCAGAGGCTTTCTGTGAAAGTGGTCGACCTGGAGGGCAGATCCAGGCGGCATAACCTTTGCGTTGTGGGTCTGGCAGAAGGGGTGGAGGCGGGCTCTCGCCCCACCGACTTCTTCGCCAAGCTACTGAAGGATGCAATGGGACCGGATGTTTTGGCGTCGGATCCCCTAGTGGACCGTGCACATCGCGCCCTTGTCCCAGTGCCTGGACCGGGCCAGCGTCCTCGCCCAGTAATCATCTGTTGTCACAGTTTCAAGACCAAGGATCTTATCCTGCGCGAGGCTCGAATGAGGGGCAACCTGTTACATAAAGGGCACCCCTTTCGTGTCTATGAGGACTATGCGCCCGATGTGGCAAAGCACCGCGCTGGCTACAGAGATGTCATGACCAAACTCTACAAACTCCATCTTCACCCAGCCTTGCTCTTCCCCGCAAGACTAAGAATTACCCCGCCTTCCGGGGAGAAGATCTGGCTCTCCTCGGTTCTGGACGCAGAGAAGTTTGTCCGGGAATATACACCAATCCCCCGTACAGGTTAGAGTGCCTTGTCATTGTGTGTTAAGGTCTGCTCACGGACTCGAATCCATACCATACCATACCATAACGGGTGAAACCGTATTAAACGGTCTCAGCAAGGGCTACCGAACATGTAATACGATGAGCTGACCAATGGAGGGCGGTCAGAGCTCTCACTTAACGTTAATTTCACTTTCATTCCGACTGGGTTTAGAGCGATGCCTGTTTGGGAGGCCTTCCAGGTCGGATCATTGACACTTTCGGATGGATATACTTATATTCCCCCATTTTTGTTTTGTTTCGTTATTTATTTTTCAATTCTTACATTATTCCTGTGCGTACATATAATAATAATTATTTGTACTTTATTATTATTTTCTCTTAGCATTTTAGTATTATGTATGTGTATATTTTAAATTTGTATAGATTATTATTCTGGGGTATGCATGTTTGTGTATGTAGATGTGTGTGTATGGATGTATATGTGTATGCGTGTGTATGTATCTGTATATATTTAAGAATATTTATTTTATATGTATATATTTTTTGGGGTGTGTGTATGTATGTGTGCGTGTATACGTGTGTATATGTGTGTGCGTATATATATATATATATATATATATATATATATACGTATGTGTGTGTGTGTGTGTATGTATGTAGGTATGCACATGTATGTATGTGTGTGTGTGTGTGTGTGGATGTGTATGTGTGCACATATGTATATATAAATCACTATTTTTTAAAATTATTTGAAAATAATGTATTATTATTATTATTTTTACATTTTTTAATTTTTTTACATTTTTATTTACTTTGTTATTTTTTTGATTGGGGGGTACGTTCAATTTATCAAAATCCTTGTTCCCTTCTCCTAACCCACAATATGTAACTGTCCTGCTGTCTATGTCGGTTACTGATGGTTTATGTTTAGACCGGTATTGCTTAGCAATAGAATCTTGTGATGATACATCTTGCTTATCTCAGGGATTGACCCAAGATTAACCTTAAGTGCGCAATATGTTTAAGTTGCAACTTATTCTGTTTAGGTTTATTAGATGCTAATTGAACACTTTAAGTGCGGGAGCCTCCTCAGTTCATATGTTAGTAGAAGTTCTAGGATAGCGAGAGGTGAGCGCATAGTTGGGATTTTATTTGTGTTTTACCTCTTGTTCGAGGGCGCGCCGTGCTTTTTTGGCATCGGCCAGACAATGTGTTTGTTATTTTTATTTTCATATTTATTTCTGTCCTATGTGTGTATGCCTGTTAAATGTGGGTTGATGGGGGGGGGGGGTAAAGGTTGGGGAAAGTAGGGGAACAGGGTGGAGAGTAAAGGTGCTTGCGGGGGGGGAGGGGTGGGTTGGATACTGCTCGGGTGTAGGTGCTACATATGCTGATCGTGATGGTTTGGTGCGCTTTCTTACCTTTTTAGTGAGTTACATGTTATGCAGGCCACCATAGGAACTACAAATGAGAGGAGGGCGGGACTTACATTCACTTCCTGGAATGTCAAGGGTTTAAACGAACCAATTAAGAGAGGCAGGGTCCTAGCCCACTTGAAAGCACTTTCGTCTGATATTATATTTTTGCAAGAAACCCATCTGAAAAACAAATCTCATAACAGACTTAAATGTAAGTGGGTGGGACAAGTGTATCACTCTAACTTCTCTGCCAAAACGAGAGGCACAGCGATTCTGGTACGGAAAGGAATTCCCTTTCTACATAAAACCACTATTGTGGATAAAGAGGGTCGTTATGTGATCGTAATAGGAGAGATCCATTCTACTTCTGTAACTCTACTAAATATCTATGGGCCAAACATTGATAACCCCTCTTTTTTCAAAAGAGTCCTTGCCCTGATTCCAGATATCTCCCATACTAATCTGGTCATTGGAGGGGACCTTAACTGTGTACTAGACCAATATTTGGATAGATCCTCTACCCGGCGAACCCCTACCTCCTATTCAAGCGAATTCTTGAATACCTACATAAAAAATTCTAACTTATTTGATATATGGAGGATCTCTAATCCTACGGGTAGGGAATACTCCTTTTACTCTCATGTTCACAATGTATATACTCGAATTGACTACTTTTTGGTTGATGCTAAACTACTCCCCTATACCTGTAATGTGAGATATCATGATATTATAATCTCTGACCACAGTCCACTCATCTTCTCCCTGAGATTGGGTGACATCGTACCAAACGAGAGGGTCTGGAGGTTGAATCCTCAGCTCCTCACAGAACCAACATTCTGTGAACATCTTAAAGACCAAATTACATTTTTATTTGATACCAACGACAACACAGAGACTTCCCCAGCATTATTGTGGGAAACGCTGAAGGCTTATTTGAGAGGCTGTATCATCTCCTTTCAGACTGCCAGTAGGCAAAACAGAAAAAAATTGGTAGAACTGGAGGGACAAATTCACTTACTGGATAGGGAGAATGCTAGACATCCATCTATGGAGAAACATAAACAAATTATGTCTTTAAAATTTTAATACAATCAGATCCTCTCGGCTAAAATTGCTAAATCTTTTCTCTATGCCAAGCAAAAATATTTTGAGTTTGGTGACAAACCACACAAATTACTCGCCAGACAACTTCGAAAAAACGTGAGTGACCGAATGATTCACAAAGTTAAATCTGCATCTGGGGAATTACTCTCCTCCCCCAAAGACATCAATGACAGATTCCGTCAGTTTTATGAGACTCTATATACATCTAAAGCGGATCCTAATCCCTTAATTATGCATAACTTTTTGGAGGACTGTAATCTTCCTGCCCTGAACCAGGAAGACTCTAACTTCCTGAATAAGGAAATATCTCTTGAAGAAATTAGAGAAACAATTAAATCTCTAAAGAGTGGCAAGACCCCGGGCCCAGATGGATACCCTGGTGAATTCTATAAAACATTCAGCAACATGCTATCTCCCTACCTGCACAAAATGTTGGTTCGGGCCAATGAGGATGGAGCTCTCCCATCTACTTTGGATGAGGCGTTTATTACAGTTATACATAAGAAGGGTAAAGATCCGGAAGAGGTAGGGTCATACAGACCAATATCCCTCCTTAATACAGACCAAAAGATTTTAGCAAAAACTCTGGCTAACAGGCTTAGCACTTTAATTGGCAAATTGGTCCATTCGGACCAGACCGGCTTTATCCCTAATAGAAACTCATTCTTCAATCTCAGGCGCCTCTTCACATTATGTATTCTCAGAGGTTACCTAACGTGGACCTTGCCGTTATATCTCTTGACGCCGAAAAGGCCTTTGACCAAGTTGAGTGGCCCTATCTATTCAAGGTCCTACAGAAATTTAATATTGGAGATGGGTTCATAAATTGGATCCAGCTTTTATATAGGAACCCCTGTGCGAGAATACTCACTAACCAATCAATGTCGCCCCGATTTAACCTCCACAGAGGGACAAGGCAGGGTTGTGCGCTGTCGCCTATGCTCTTCGCCCTAATTATTGAACCTCTCGCTCAAGCGATCAGATCTCATTCAGCAATACACGGCTATAATACTAAAGATACTCTAAATAAGATTTCCCTATACGCAGATGATATTCTCCTCTATGTAACAGAACCCCACGCTAGTATTCCAGCTATTCTTGAGGTGATTAATTTGTTTGGTACCTTCTCGGGATATAGAATAAATTGGAACAAGAGGGAATTAATGCCCATACGGTTGCAAAACACCTCCTGGCTAGAACATCTTCCAGTTAAGTTATCTTCAGAAAAATGTATCTACCTTGGAATTGTAGTTACCAAACAATACTCCTTACTATTTAAAGAGAATTTCCCTTCTCTGATGCAAAATCTCAAGGCAAACAAACAGTTTTGGAGAACTCTCCCAATTTCTCTGCTCGGAAGAATTAATGCCATTAAAATGGTCTTCCTCCCACAACTGCTCTACCTATACCAGAACATCCCAGTATTCATACCTAAATCATTTCATAAACAACTGGACTCTATTATCAATCCTTTCATCTGGGATTATAAAACACACAGGATAGGTATAAAACACCTATGTAAATCCAAGATGGAAGGAGGATTGTCTCTCCCAAATTTTATATTTTACTATTGGGCCGCTAACCTCCGCGCTGTTACGTTTTTGCTGGATGACGCAACCCCGCCATCCAGCTGGCTTAGCATGGAGCGGGAGGAGTGTCACCCCTTCTCTATTGGTGCCGTGATTTTGTCACCTGTTAATCTGGAGATGTCACTTTACCATAACAATCCTATTATACATAGCACAGTCCGAATCTGGAAGCAAATTAAAGTCCACTTTGAGCTTAGACCAATATCATTCATGCTCCCTGTTGCCAGGAATCCCTCCTTTGCCCCCTCTAACGTTGATAACACCTTTGAGCGATGGGGAGAGTTGGGGATAAGTACCATAGGGGATTTATATATAGGAGGGACCTTTGCTTCCTTTGAAGCGCTGAGGGAAACTTATAACCTTCCCAGAAGTAACTTTTTCAGATACCTACAAATTAGAGACTATGTTAGAAAACACCTCCCAACATTTGAGAATGCTAAACCTTCCATGTTTGACGGATGCATAAAAATATGCCCCACCTCAGACAAACTGATATCTCGTCTATATGACGCTTTTCAATCTGTTAGCGCACCCTCTACAGATGCCATTAAGGCAAAATGGGAGGAAGAACTAGGGACTGATATTTCGGTGGCAGACTGGGAGGATAGCTTGGAGTATATCCACACCTGCTCCATTAACTCCAGACATCGTCTCATACAATTTAAGGTATTACACAGATTACACTACTCCAAAACTAAACTGCATAGGATATTTCCTGATACATCCCCTATGTGTGATAAATGTCAGGCTGAGCAGGGTACACTACTCCACTGCTTTGCCCTATGCTCTAGTCTGTATGGTTATTGGTGTGGAATATTTGGGGTCCTCTCTGAAGTTCTGGAGACTTCAATAGACCCAGACCCGCTTCTGATAATCCTGGGAGTGTCCGATTCCCTAAACGGATTAACCAACTCCCAAAAACAACTCATCTCTTACAGTCTCATTTCGGCAAAAAAATTAATCTTGTTGTTTTGGAAAAGGAGGGAAGCGCCCTCTACCAAATTATGGCTCAGCGAAGTGGCAAAAACTGTACACTTAGAAAGAATTAGATATATTCTGAACAATAAATTATCAACATTTGATCAAATCTGGCAGCCTTTCCTCTCTTACCTGGACCAGTCGGTGCTGTGAATTTGTACTTTTTAACGCACTCTCAATTGTCATATTGTAATCTACCTTTGGGCAGCGTGTGCTGGCCCTGACACTCGAGCAGTCGGGAGGGGAATAGGGTGGAATAGGGGGGGATAAGTGGGGGGGGTTACATATACCCTTTTTCTTTCTACCTGTCCCTGTTCTGTATGTCGTGTTTTGTAATATTTGTTTTGTGTCCAGAACTCTGGGTCTTGTTGTTCATGTCTGTTCTCTTATGTTTAGATAAGAACTGTACACATGTCTTTCATACCTATACACCATTCTTGTGTGTGTTCAATAAAAAAATATTTGAACAGAGAAATGCTAAAGAATCCTACAGTATGGAAAGTCTTTAGCCCCATCCCTAATGTTATGGGAGTTGCATTTATTGCATTTCAATACACTTGCATTTTCAATTACCCATAAATTACTCACTACTTGTACAACTATGTTGGATTGCCTAAATATTCAACATTTTCTTGACAGTCAATGCCAGTGTATTCTATGGCTGCCCTAAGTACATGCCTTTGTCTGTCTCCTCAGTCTGGAAGGGTGACTCGGCTGATGGATAGAAATGATGATGGGGTGATCTCATCCTCCAACTCTGATGACATCTCTATCTACTCCTTCACTGACTGTGAATCTGAGGTAAGACAGTTGTACACCATGTCTTTGTTGAGTGACATCACTGTAAGGAGAATAGTCTCTGACTAGTTGACTCTGATACACAGTCTGATGATGAGGATCATGAAAGGAGGACACCACTGCTGAAAGTGAAGGATGAGGAGGATGGAAAGGTGACAAGGCTTAAAGTGAGGGATATAGTAGAGGACGACGATCTTTCTCTCCACTCCTTCGATGAGTCAGACTTTCTGGTATGTTCTGCAGCATGTATTTGAGTAACTCTTTGACTGAATGTGGAGAATGGACTATGACCAACTAGCTCTCTGACACACAGTGTGATAATGGCAATGATGCCTCTGCTGAGGACAGTCCAGGGCCTTCAAAGGAACCACTGAGAAAAGGGGCTTCACTGAAGGACCCTCGACTGGTAGGCTCTTACGTGTGTGTGTGTGTGTGTGTGTGTGTGTGTGTGTGTTAGTGGTGCGCGGGTCAGCTGTTTGTTCAACCGAACCCACCCGCAATTGCTAATAACCCATCCGCAACCGCCCGACTATATGTGATAAAGTGAAAATCTGAGGCCCGCACCTGACCCTAACCCGCAAATATAGAACACCGTCAGAACGATTTCTTAGCAGGGGGTGCAGGATTTTTTTGTGCCTAGTTTGGATATGTTTCTGCTTATAATTTCCAACATTTTGGTAGGCTATTTGTTAGTCAACTTGTCTATAATTAGATAGAAGACTAAATAAACCAAAAACTTTTAGGGATCAAGAAGAAAATGCAATAACTTAAGATCAAAAGGGAAACATTTTCTGTGCAAAATTTCCAAATGACATCAGTTTGACGGGTTGAAAACGACCAGACATGTTTCTGATAAGATTTCAGTTTGGCTTGGATGCACATTTTATGTGGTTGAAATATTATCAGCTTTTATGATGCTGATAAAGCAGTCCCTAGCTGCGCATTTGCATTCCCTCAAGATGCTGAAAGAAATCATATTTCTCCACTGCTGTTCCCGAGTCAAAATAAAGCCTACATTTGGTGTAGCCTATCATTTTACTGCAAGAAATGCTTAATTCTGCAGGAGTTAATATTAAGACTGTGAGAGGTTAAAGATCTACAGTCAGTGTCCAGATTTCAGTTTCCATCTAACCCATCTGAACAGTAGGCTGTTTGTTCCCTTGACGTGCCATAGGCCTATTTGAATCCCCCTCTTGTGACTGTCGAATTTCTATAGTGCCTCACAATCATCAAACATAACATAGGCACTGCCATCATCCTCTTTTAACACTTCACCAAATATTTTCCAAACATTACTTTTCTGGCCGTCCCTTCTTTATTTTCAACTTTCCATTTCGTAGCTTTTCTCTTATTGAATTAAAGCGTTTGGTGATTGGTGTGTAGTCTATCTGGCGCGCGTCAAGTTATGCCCTAAAGTTTAGGCTTACACACTAATGCCAAATAGCCTATAGATATAACTTGCACAATAATTATACATTTATGGATTTTTTAATGTATTGTTTTCTGTTTATTCAACAATATTTAATGACCCTAAATCCCCCGCCCTGTGGATATAACCGCAGGACTTCTGGTTATGAGTCAACCCGCGCATCACTAGTGTGTGTCACATCTCAATTGTTTGACCCGATGTCTGTACATATTATTGTGGCCAAACCCAACATCCCTCTCCCTGCCTCTGTGAGTGCCCTGAAGAAGGTGTCACGCCAGATGGAGGTGGTCCCTTCTGTCCGGCCCTGCAGGCAGCAGCTGGACAAGAAGACACAGTGGACCAACACCAATGAGGAGAGCCTGAGGAGAATTAAAGAAAACCTGGCCTCCATAGAGCTTGACCTGGAGGAAGGCCTGAAGACGGTCAATGACGGTCTGGACATCAACCAAGAGAGGCAGAAGAAGAATGAGGGATGCTTCAGAGCCTGGATTGAGAAGTGGATGGGGAGGAGGAAGGATGAAAGACTGAGGGATGAAGATGTGAATAGGGAAGACAATGGGAGGAGGGGCGAGGAGTTGAGGGCACTGATCCAAGTGATGAAGAGAAACTGCAGCAAAATGAGATCTTGAGGCAGTAGACCTGGACAGTTGGCTGAATGACTTGGAAAGGTTGAAAGTGGCTTTCAAGAAATGCACTGGAGAGATGGCCGAAATGGTAGAGAGCATGGCAGAAATGAAGACCAGCATAGCCAAGAACAGGCTCCTCAAGCTTGAAAAAAAGAAGTATGAAGTCCAGCGCTTTGTAAGTTACTCTTACTTATTGAGTGTAGTCATGTATCTAATGTATTTATAGATTAGTTATACAGTATATCTAGAGATTGTGTATAACATAGCACTGTCCTGACAGTTTGTTTGTTGTTTCTGGTATTACAGAGCCCAGGGAAAGTCTCTGGTCCTGTGCCTGGCCAGACTTGCCTTTCTCCTCTTGTGACCTCAGCACCCTGGACCCTGGCTGAAGCCCTACGGGCCCTGCCCTCTCCAGAGGATGTCCCAAAGCCTCTGACTCCTCCCAGCCCTGTCCCTGTCATTGTTGCTCCGCCTGCTGTGGAGTACTTACCATACCACCACAGCCCTCGCCTGGCCCCAATCACCAACCTGAGCGAGAACGGTAGGAAGCTGCTCCAGAAAATGTCAGGAGTGGCCCCACAGGTGAGAGGAAATACAGAAAGCCCTTGCCTGGCCCCCATCACCAATACAGGAAGCCCTCGCCTGGCCCCCATCACCAACCTGAGTGAGAACAGCAGGAAGCTGCTCCAGGAAACGGCGCAGAAAATGGCAGGAGTGTACCCACAGGTGAGAGGAAACAGGAAGGGGATATTGGCCATATGTCCTACAGTATATCATAACTCTAGATATTGTAGCTCAAGAGTAGAAAATAGCCATAAGCTTATATTACTTTATCTCCTTGTCCACATTATTCAGGAAGGGAAGGTCAAAAGGAAAAAGGGCAAGGCAAAAAAGCGAGTGAAGCAAGAGCAGGCTAGTAACATGAAGCAGGTGGAAAATGTTGGAGAAAGTAAGGAGGACAAGAAAGAGGAAAAGAAGAGTCTGAGGAAGAGGTGAGGAAATAGAAGAAGGAGAAGTAGAACATAACAAGGGCATTTTTGAGATTTATAGAAATAGAATGAGGTAGAGAATTATAGAAATAGATTGAGGTAGCAGAGAAAGAGCAGCTATCTGATGTGTAAGTGAAAACTACTATTTATTCTCCTGTTTGATTGACAGGTTTCTCCAGTGGCTGCTGCCCAAACTTAGATGTTTGAATAAATAATGGCCATCTACTACTACAACACACACACACACAGATATTTTGAGTATTGCTTACTCCTCCAATACACACAGAAACTTAATTTCAGACACAGGAACTATGTTTAGAAAAATACACATATTGGTCTCGTTCTAATATTTTGAGACATGCACTATTCTTTAAAATAAAAAAACTACAAAAAATGTTTGAAATATGCATTTTCAATAAAGCTTTTGAAATTGCAATTATTTGTGTCAGACTGTTTTTTTGTTCTTCATTAATTACAGCAAGGGAACAATTATTGTAGTGACATTACATGACATGTTATGTACCAGTGGGTGTTTTATATTCTGCTGTCCTGCACTGGATCCCACTGTAGGTGGCAGTAGTGCACAAAATAGTTGGTTTGCTCACCAGAAACCCAACCAGGCAGAGAGACTATTGTTACCATGCAACGAGCAGATGCTTCAGTGCAGGGTTGCCATGTCCGCAGTTTTGCTAACATTTGGGCTACTTTGAAAACGATGTCGCGGGGGGTAAACATGGCATTTCTTCAAACAAAACATATTTTTCACTGTGACCTGCTGCTGACTACCAGGCAGTGAGCAGGCAGGTTGTTACTGAATGAGCAGTAGGAAGGGGGAGGGCCGTGTTCATTCAAAAATCATGTCAAACACTATTATTGCAACTTATTATGTGAGTTGTTAAGCATATTTTTACTCCTGAACTTATTTAGGCTTGCCATAACAAATGGGTTGAATACATATTGACTCAAGACATTTCAGCTTTTCATTTTTTATAGCTTTCTAAACATTTCTAAAAACATAATTCCACTTTGACATTATGGGGTGTTGTGTGTAGGTCAGTGACAGAAAATCTCAATTTATTCCATTTTAAATTCAGGCTGTAACACAACAAAATGTGGGTGTGAATACTTCCTGAAGGCACAGTACATGTACAAGCTTTGAGGGTTTTTTGAAAGAGAAAATCCATCATTATTGTGTGCCTACTGTAAATATGGCTGCCACTTGTCTTTTCCTAGGAATGCTCGGAACATGGCGCGGGATGTGCAGAATTCCTTCTATGACATCGTTGAGGAGGTGGGAGGTCTCACACACACACAGGCTGTGGCTTACATCAAGAAGCTGATGACCAAGGGCCGCTACTCTCAGGACGTGTGGAGCTAAGGAAGATTAAGTTAACGTTACAGCACACCCTCACAACCCCATATGTTAACCTATTTCTTTCGGGTGGAGGGTGAGTGGTAACGGAAAACAGTTTTAAACTGTTTTTGGAGGTAACGTGTCAGCACATAATCACTAAATGGAAAGACGTATGAATGAATGTTTGTTGTACTTATTGTCTTGTTGTGTAATCTTACTGACAGCATTTTGTAGAGACTCGTGCTGAGAGGTAGTGCAATTCATTCAAGATTGGTTGGGAATGGGCTCATACTCCAAATCGACCCCTAACCCCCAGGCCTTTCATGTACACTGAACAAAATATAAACGCAACATGTAAAGTGTTGGTCCCATGTTTCATGAGCTGAAATAAAAGATCCCAGACATTTTCCATCCACACAAAAAGCTTATTTCTCTCAAATTTTGTGCACGTGTAACCACGCCAGCCCAGGACCTCCACATCCGGCTCCTTCACCTGTGGGATCGTCTGAGACCAACCACCCGGACAGCTGATGAATCTGTGGGTTTGCACAACAGAATAATTTCTGCACAAACTGTCAGTAACCGTCTCAGGGAAGCTAATCTGCATGCTCGTCGTCCTCACCAGGGTCTTGACCTGACTGCAGTTTGGCGTCGTAACTGACTTCTGTGGGCAAATGCTCACCTTCGATAGCAACTGGCATGCTGGAGAAGTGTGCTCTTCACGGATGAATCCCGGTTTCAACTGTACCAGGTAGAAGTCAGCGTGTATGGCGCCATGTGGGCGAGCGGTTTGCTGATGTCAACATTGTGGACAGAGTGCCCCGTGGTGGTGGGGTTATGGTATGGACAGGCATAAGCTACGGACAATGAACACAATTGCATTTTAAATCGATGGCAATTTGAATGCACAGAGATACCGTGACGAGATCCTGAGGCCCATTGTCGTGCCATTCATCCGCCACCATCACCTCACGTTTCAGCACAATAATGCACGGCCCCATGTCACAAGGATCTGTTCACAATTTCTGGAAGCTGAAAATGTCCCAGTTCTTCCATGGCCTGCATACTCACCAGACATGTCACTGATTGAGCATGTTTGGGATGCTCTGGATTGACGTGTACGACAGCGTGTTCCATATCTGAATTCCCAGTCATGTGAAATCCATAGATTAGGGCCTAATTTATTCATTTCAATTGACTGATTTCCTTATATGAACTGTAACTCAGTAAAATCTTTGAAATAGTTGCATGTTGCGTTTATATTTTTGTTCAGTGTAGATTTGGTCCACGCGCTCCTTTTAAGGTTATGGAACATTTTGGAATAAACCAATAGATTTTTTTATAAAATAGAGTGCAGACCTTCATTGTTTCCCATCAGATTAGAAAAATTGGAGATATTATACATTGAATGTTACACATCGTTTTTGTAAGTGAAACTAGGCGCAAACAGAGGTGATTATGATATGAAATATTGCCTCTGGACGTTTATCATGCTGTGAAGATCCCCACAAGGCGATAAAAAAAGTAATATATTGTAAATTAACTCGTGAAATGTCTACGGCATTGAAAGCATTCTATATTTGCATCTTTAAATGTATTTACAAGTTCAACATGGCTGCCTATTCAGATGCACGAAGGTTGTGTAAATACAGAGAGCAGTGCAAGATTAGTCAAATATGCATACTAGTAGCACATTCATATTGTACCATGTACTGTACAATTCCTACATTTAAATTGCAGTAACTGTTTAGTCATTGAGCCTTGTTCTTCATCGGTTCATTAAACGAAAAGGTTGTAGATTAAATGGTGGTTTACTGTAAAAATGCCCAGGTGTTTTTTTCTCATGCTCTCCCACTGTAAGGCTTAGTACCGACTAGTTATGTTTAGCTGGACACTACCACGGCATTTAGGCAATGCAATATGTGTTGTATTGTATGTGCACTTGCAGTACAACATGAATACATCTATTAACTGTCATTTATGTGTGTTCTGATAATCACTAATTCTGGGATATGTATATGTAAGAACTTTATCTAGTTTTATTTTCTTATGCTGATGGTTGAAAGCCTAAATACTAAATATTTACTTCAATTTTCTGAGGTTCTGTAACCGTATGAAATAGAATCAAGTGGATGATATACGGGTGATGTTCAGCAGTCTATCATTTTAGCACGTCATTTTGTGTTTCTTTTAATAGAGAAACCCTCAACTATTGTAGTGATACAGAATCAAATATGGTATGGTACATGTTGTCATTTAAATAAGAAATGTGCCTTTTTAAAATTGACCTGTGTTACATGACTCTTACCACTTGATCCAGTTTTATATGCAAAATAGCTATTTGTATATAAACAGTAACTTTAAAGCATGCATTTGTAAAGAAATAATAAATGGAGATCATTGATTTGCTTTATTTAGTCTTGGTTGTCATTTATGGCTTCTCTTTACTGTGCACGACTAGTTAATTTTCCAAAGATTACATCATAATCTGCCCTTGTAGCCCACACTCTTGATCACCTCACCCACTTGTCCCCTGCTTCTGAATTTCCAAAATTTTTGAACGATGCATTGCAAAACAAACTGAATGTAATGGATCTAATTTAGTGGTGAGTGGATGCTATTTTGTATTTTATTCTAAGAACACAGATACCTTAAAAGAAAGGTAGGTGCGTGGATCAGAAAACCAAACAGTATCTGGTGTGACCACCATTTCCCTCAAGCAGCACGACACATATCCTTCGCATTGAGTTGATCAGGCTGTTGATTGTGGCCTGTGGAATGTTGTGTCACTCTTCAACAGCTGTGCGAAGTTGCTGTTCATTGCTTGCCCATATCATAACCCCACCGCCACCATTGGGCACTCTGCTGGTCCTGGGGTGGCGTGGTTACACGTGGTCTGCGGTTGTGAGGCCGGTTGGACGTACTGCCAAATTCTCTAAAACGACGTTGGAGTCTGCTTATGGTACAGAAATGAATTTTAAATTCTCTCGCAACATCTCTGGTGGACATTTCTGCAGTCAGCATGCCAATTGCACGCTTCCTCAAAACTTGAGACATATGTAGCATTGTGTTGTGTGACAAAACTGCACATTTTAGAGTGGCTCTTTTATTGTCCCCAGCACAAGAAGCACCTGTGTAATGATCAAGCTGTTTAATCAGCTTCTTGATATGCTACACCTGTCAGGTGGATGGATTATCTTGGCAAAGGACAAATGCTCACTAACAGAGATTTAAACAAATTTGTATACAAAATTAGAGAAAGAAGCTTTTTGTACGTTTGGAAAATTTCTGGGATCTTTTATTTCAGCTCATGAAACATGGGACCAACACTTTACATGTTGCATTTATATTTTGTTAAGTGTAGTTAAGGGGGAAAAACTGATAATACATTAGTGTGATAAAAATGTTTAGTTTGAACTAAAAACTGTTCTGGTTTACTAAGGGTTTTGAAAAACGTTGTTTTAATCTAGGTTGTATAAATCAAGAGTACCAAGAGATTTGTCTACCGTATGTGTAAAAAAACACAAAGTACAAAACACACAAGCCAAAAGGAGTGGTCTTACAATCAACTGACAAGCAAACCCTTTATTGCATTGATTTGACCTTGAACATTCAGAGCCTGCTTGTATATTAAAACCAAAAACATCAGTGAAGAAAAAGTGGACCTTCAAGTACTGCCTCAAAACACTTGTCCAAGCATATTACATCTCAATGTATAACATGAGACAGAAAACACATTGAATGACAACTATGGGCTCGATTAAATCCGTATCGCCGTAGTTCAGAGCTATAGCGGCTTATAACCACACTGACATTTGTATTTTTTTAATGTTATTAGTTATACCAAGAGTTGACGTTTTTACAAGGATTGTGATTGCTGAAAATAGCACGCTTGAAATGTAAATGTAATTTCCGGTCTTCGCGAACATTGCCTTTACATTTCAATCGAGCTATAGCGAGTTTTGCCGTTACGGATTGAAGTCATCAATCTGTCAGTGAAGACACAGGTGCTCCTGGGTGAACCATCACAGATTCTGGCAGTGACTCCGGCATCTTTGCTGTGAAACTCTGGGGGGCACTGACAGACACAGACAGTGGACTGAGGTGGGAATGTTGAGAATGTGGATGTTGAGCCACTGGAGCCCAGTGACTGCTGGTTTGAGAGGCAGATGCATGCCCATGACTGAGTCCATGGCCGAAGCTGTGTTCGTGACTATGTCCATAACCTTGGCTGTGGCTGCAGCTGTGTCCATGTTCGTGACTATGTCCGTGACTTGGCCCAAAGCTATGCTTGAGGCCATATCCATGGTTGTGTCCGTAATAACCTGAGAGCTGAACAGGGCTCCCCTGTGTATAGTAGGAGTGGGCCCAGCCTTCAAATGTCTTTGGTGTGGTCTCGGTAGCCTGTAGGTTGGAGGTAAAGGACACTGGAGCGTAGGCTTGGACTGGGTAGGAGCCTGGGGTTGGAATGATTCTGCAATCAATGAGAACGTGGACAGAATTCAGAGAGCCTATCTATACCAGTAATTCTCTATCTAATCATGGGGGACCACTAGGTGCCTATTGTACAGTATTCAATTACAGCTGAGGATCATCAATTATAACTGCACCTCATTATACTGTAGTACATTATGTGCTCTGGCTTGCACACAGCAATTGTTATTTAATGACCTCTTGTCTTGACTGATAAATGATATGTCTGGTGCTTTCTTAGTACTCACGGTGGGTGGACCGTCTTCCTTCTCTCCTCTGTTGATGCAGGGACATACAGGACACCAATGTTCCTCAGCAGCCTGAAAGGCATCTTCTTGTCCAGCACTGATGCCCTGGCATCGGACATGTCCAGAAGTGAGAGCCAGCCCTTTCCGTCTGTTTCACCAGTGCAAGTTAAGGAGAATGTGTGACGCAGTGATGCAATATTTTTTCTAAACAAACATGCCATAATGTTCAGCAGCAGGATTCATATACAACACCTATAACCTATTACCACTTAACTACACTACTAAGCACACTTATAAAGCTGTGACATACTGCAGAGGAGTGTATCAGTTATTTTGAACCACAATGAGGTTGGAGTAAGGATACAGATCCCCCCTGCGATGATGGCGATGGCATTGCAAAGGAAGACAGTGTGTGGGACCAAAAGTGTTATGATGAACAGAAACAGCCAGGGCAGGGCTAACATGGGTACAGTGACCCCGAAAAGAAAGCCCTTAACCATACGGGAGTGCACTGTGGCCATACCCATAAGGGAGAGGGACACTGGAATGAACCCCTCCACCTGGTTCTGGGCAGATGCACCAAACAGTAGCAGACCCAGTATGGTGTACAACACCCCTGTGCTGATAGAGAGCAGCAGAAACATGAGGAGGAACCGAACAGTGCCCACACTCTTCTCAATGCCTCCACAGAGGGGCACCAGAACCCCAATACTGAGGAGTAGCTGGGTCACTGTCTTGTGGTGGAAGGAGTATGTGATGAGCTTGTGCACTGCAAAGGAAGAGGAAAGGATTAAAACATAAATGATAGGGTTGACAGACATAAGCTACACTGGTGTGTTGTGCTGTAGCCTACTGGCACCATCTGTTACATTAGCTATAAGTTTTAATAATAATAATAATGTGGTCCTCTGTAGCTCAGCTGGTAGAGCACTGCGCTTGAAACGCCAAGGTAGTTGGTTCGATCCCCGGGACCACCCATACACAAAAAAATTTATGCACGCATGACTGTAAGTCGCTTTGGATAAAAGCGTCTGCTAAATGGCATATTATTATTATTATTATTATTATTATTATTATAATAATATGCCATTTAGCAGACGCTTTTATCCAAAGCGACTTACAGTCATGCGTGCATACATTTTTGTGTATGGGTGGTCCCGGGGATCGAACCCACTATCTTGGCGTTACAAGAGCCGTGCTCTACCAGCTGAGCTACAGAGGACCACCATTCTAGCAAGCTAGCTAACGTTACAACACTCTCATACAAAGTAGCTACTGAGCATATATAACTGTTGATTCACTCAGACCCTCCTAGCTAACTTACCATGCCCATTGCCAAAAACTGTCGTTCCAAGACTGAAGACATCCTCTGATAAACCGAAATATGTAGTGACAGTAAACAAAACAAATGATACTATAATGACAGCAACAATCCCACTCGTGAGCCTGAACTCAGGAGTAAAACTCTTGAACCTCTGAACCATATGTTTTAAAATTATTCGGGATATCATTTTGATGACCAATGCATATTTGTCAAACTAGTACTTGGATAATCAAGCACAATAATCAATCAACTTTTCCTCCAATATTGCGCAACACTTTAGCCAGATTGTAGGTAGCTAGCTAGCTAGAGGTTCCCACTAGATAACACAGCCACAAAGTACAAATAGGCTATATCGTAAAAATTAATGAAAACAAAAATAGGCTTTTTGGTCTTAATTTAAGGTTGGGCATAAGGTTAGCAGTGTGGTTAAGTTCAAAATCAGAGTTTAAGAAGATGAATTGTAGAAATAGGCGGGCAAGCTTGCTAAGCAAAAACAAATGTACTGGACTTCCGCATTTGGATTCGTCACAACCACAAAGTTGCTCAACTGTTGCTCAGATCATCAAGTGCTGCATTTGAAGACACTGCCACCTGCTGACATGTGCCTCAAATGTGATGATCAAAGAGTCCTCTACAGCCATTTCAGTTAGATAGCTAGATAGATTTTATTTGACAGTTATAAATTACGACCAGGGGGAGATACCACCAGTCCAGTCCCATACAAGCCTTTCCTGTGACGTATTATGCGCGCCCATAAAACTGTGACCTATTGTGACGTAACCAAGCATAAATTCACTACATAAACTGTGTTCAGCTTTGATATCATCAGTACAATCGCTTTCTTCAGTAAGGTTGTTTCAGGTGCATAGTCTGCCCTAGCTGACACTGTGCAGAGAATAAATACTACGATTGGAAACGGTTGGATAGACCCGTCCTTGGAGTTTAGAACGTCTGGTAGGCTCTTACATTCTTTGGTCCCAAATGGCACCCTGTAGTGTACTACTTTTGACCTGTGCCCATTGGGCTCAGGTCAAAATAAGTGCAATATATGGGCACTGGGGTGCCATTTGGGACATGCCCTTTATGCGTGTATGTGCCAGGATATGTTTTGTGCCAATCAATTGATGGAAATGTATCCCTCAGAAAGCAAGATGAATCATAATGATGAGAGAATCAAAAGAGCTTTAAGGCGCCGCCCTTATGTGGTAAATATCAAATATATATATATATTTAAAAAATCTTCTGTTTTTGTTATCACCTTTTAAATGGAGTGTTGTGTTGACAGTTGAATCCAGTGAGGGTGAACACCCCTGATTCTGTGATGTGGCCAACCGGCAAAGTGCGCAGAAGGCCAAGGCCTGTAAGTCAAATCTGACCTGAAAACAATAACACATAAACATTAGTTATGCTGCATGTACAAACTGCAGTTATCACAGTAAAAGCAAGTGCAGATATCCCTCCTTATCTAACCACATTTGAAATGGAATATTGTCTTGACAGTCTACATCAGTGCAGACCCCTCAGATCCACAAAAGGCCTGTATGTCACATTCAAATCAACCACATAACAGTAGCTACTTAAATTATTTATTGATAGCTACATCATTTATTTCCAAGTTATTTCCAAGGCCAAAATGAGCAAAAGAGTGTTACATTTTTTCTTTACTGTTCACAGCCAATCATTGTGAGCTGTGGGCAGGAACAGACATCTGGGGATGGATGGGACATCAATCCAGAGCCTCTTAGCCAGGTCAGACATCTCTGCTGTTCCCATAGAGACAGAACAGATAGATCAATCTGTTGATTCATATGGCCATTTTGGTTGGCTTGGTTGAATTGACAATCATTCATTAGAAATGCTAAAGAATCCTACAGTATGGAAAGTCTTTAGCCCTATCCCTAATGTTATGGGAGTTGCATTTATTGCATTTCAATACACTTGCATTTTCAATTACCCATAAATTACTCACTACTTGTACAACTATGTTGGATTGCCTAAATATTCAACATTTTCTTGACAGTCAATGCCAGTGTATTCTATGGCTGCCCTAAGTACATGCCTTTGTCTGTCTCCTCAGTCTGGAAGGGTGACTCGGCTGATGGATAGAAATTATGATGGGGTGATCTCATCCTCCAACTCTGACATCTCTATCTACTCCTTCACTGACTGTGAATCTGAGGTAAGACAGTTGTACACCATGTCTTTGTTGAGTGACATCACTGTAAAGAGATTAGTCTCTGACTAGTTTACTCTGATACACAGTCTGATGATGAGGATCATGAAAGGAGGACACCACCGCTGAAAGTGAAGGATGAGGAGGATGGAAAGCTGACAAGGCTTAAAGTGAGGGATATGGTAGAGGACGACGATCTTTCTCTCCAATCCTTCGATGAGTCAGACTTTCTGGTATGTTCTGCAGCATGTATTTGAGTAACTCTTTGACTGAATGTGAAGAATGGACTATGACCAACTAGCTCTATGACACACAGCGTGATAATGGCAATGATGCCTCTGCTGAGGACAGTCCAGGGCCTTCAAAGGAACCACTGAGAAAAGGGGCTTCACTGAAGGACCCTCGACTGGTAGGCTCTTACGTGTGTGTGTGTGTGTGTGTTAGTGGTGCGCGGGTCAGCTGTTTGTTCAACCGAACCCACCCGCAATTGCTAATAACCCAGCCGCAACCGCCCGACTATATGTGATAAAGTGAAAATCTGAGGCCCGCACCTGACCCTAACCCGCAAATATAGAACACCGTCAGAACGATTTCTTAGCAGGGGGTGCAGGATTTTTTTGTGCCTAATTTGGATATGTTTCTGCTTATAATTTCCAACATTTTGGTAGGCTATTTGTTAGTCAACTTGTCTATAATTAGAGAGAAGACTAAATAAACCAAAAACGTTTAGGGATCAAGAAGAAAATGCAATAACTCAAGAAAAAAAGGGAAACATTTTCTGTGCAAAATTTCCAAATGACATCAGTTTGACGGGTTGAAAACGACCAGACATGTTTCTGATAAGATTTCAGTTTGGCTTGGATGCACATTTTATGTGGTTGAAATATTATCAGCTTTTATGATGCTGATAAAGCAGTCCCTAGCTGCGCATTCGCATTCCCTCAAGATGCTGAAAGAAATCATATTTCTCCACTGCTGTTCCCGAGTCAAAATAAAGCCTACATTTGGTGTAGCCTATCATTTTACTGCAAGAAATGCTTAATTCTGCAGGAGTTAATATTAAGACTGTGAGAGGTTAAAGATCTACAGTCAGTGTCCAGATTTCAGTTTCCATTTAATCCATCTGAACAGTAGGCTGTTTGTTCCCTTGACGTGCCATAGGCCTATTTGAATCCCCCTCTTGTGACTGTCGAATTTCTATAGTGCCTCACAATCATCACACATAACATAGGCACTGCCATCATCCTCTTTTAACACTTCACCAAATATTTTCCAAACATTACTTTTCTGGCCGTCCCTTCTTTATTTTCAACTTTCCATTTCGTAGCTTTTCTCTTATTGAATTAAAGCGTTTGGTGATTGGTGTGTAGTCTATCTGGCGCGCGTCAAGTTATGCCCTAAAGTTTAGGCTTACGCACTAATGCCAAATAGCCTATAGATATAACTTGCACAATAATTATACATTTATGGATTTTTTAATGTATTGTTTTCTGTTTATTCAACAATATTTCATGACCCTAAATCCGCCGCCCTGTGGATATAACCGCGGGACTTCTGGTTATGAGTCAACCCGCGCATCACTAGTGTGTGTCACATCTCAATTGTTTGACCCTATGTCTGTACAGATTATTGTGGCCAAACCCAACATCCCTGTCATTGTTGCTCCGCCTGCTGTGGAGTACTTACCATACCACCACAGCCCTCGCCTGGCCCCAATCACCAACCTGAGCGAGAACGGTAGGAAGCTGCTCCAGAAAATGTCAGGAGTGGCCCCACAGGTGAGAGGAAATACAGAAAGCCCTTGCCTGGCCCCCATCACCAATACAGGAAGCCCTCGCCTGGCCCCCATCACCAACCTGAGTGAGAACAGCAGGAAGCTGCTCCAGGAAACGGCGCAGAAAATGGCAGGAGTGTACCCACAGGTGAGAGGAAATACAGAAAGCCCTTGCCTGGCCCCCATCACCAATAAAGGAAGCCCTCGCCTGGCCCCCATCACCAACCTGAGTGAGAACAGCAGGAAGCTGCTCCAGGAAACGGCGCAGAAAATGGCAGGAGTGTACCCACAGGTGAGAGGAAACAGGAAGGGGATATTGGCCATATGTCCTACAGTATATCATAACTCTAGATATTGTAGCTCAAGAGTAGAAAATAGCCATAAGCTTATATTACTTTATCTCCTTGTCCACATTATTCAGGAAGGGAAGGTCAAAAGGAAAAAGGGCAAGGCAAAAAAGAGAGTGAAGCAAGAGCAGGCTAGTAACATGAAGCAGGTGGAAAATGTTGGAGAAAGTAAGGAGGACAAGAAAGAGGAAAAGAAGAGTCTGAGGAAGAGGTGAGGAAATAGAAGAAGGAGAAGTAGAACATAACAAGGGCATTTTTGAGATTTATAGAAATAGAATGAGGTAGAGAATTATAGAAATAGAATGAGGTAGCAGAGAAAGAGCAGCTATCTGATGTGTAAGTGAAAACTACTATTTATTCTCCTGTTTGATTGACAGGTTTCTCCAGTGGCTGCTGCCCAAACTTAGATGTTTGAATAAATAATGGCCATCTACTACTACAACACACACACACACAGATATTTTGAGTATTGCTTACTCCTCCAATACACACAGAAACTTAATTTCAGACACAGGAACTATGTTTAGAAAAATACACATATTGGTCTCGTTCTAATATTTTGAGACATGCACTATTCTTTAAAATAAAAAAACTACAAAAAATGTTTGAAATATGCATTTTCAATAAAGCTTTTGAAATTGCAATTATTTGTGTCAGACTGTTTTTTTGTTCTTCATTAATTACAGCAAGGGAACAATTATTGTAGTGACATTACATGACATGTTATGTACCAGTGGGTGTTTTATATTCTGCTGTCCTGCACTGGATCCCACTGTAGGTGGCAGTAGTGCACAAAATAGTTGGTTTGCTCACCAGAAACCCAACCAGGCAGAGAGACTATTGTTACCATGCAACGAGCAGATGCTTCAGTGCAGGGTTGCCATGTCCGCAGTTTTGCTAACATTTGGGCTACTTTGAAAACGATGTCGCGGGGGGTAAACATGGCATTTCTTCAAACAAAACATATTTTTCACTGTGACCTGCTGCTGACTACCAGGCAGTGAGCAGGCAGGTTGTTACTGAATGAGCAGTAGGAAGGGGGAGGGCCGTGTTTTTGTGTGTGTGTTTTAGAGCCACAGCAGGCAGCTGAGTCACCGGCCATCAAGTATGCTATTAATTTGTATGCCATTGTAGGATACTGTAGCCTACCATTTGATACAATAAATATGTTGAAATTAAGATATCACTGGAGTCATTGCAAGTCAATTTGTGCCACTTGTGTAGCCTACCTGGAGCTGGCAAACAGATTTAATAAATAGCCTATAACTTTAAGCATATGTTTTCGTTTCAGTCTCCTCCATCTCCACTAACCGAAGATAATTGTATATATTTTTTTTCTATTAATGATGTAAAATAAACAGTTGTACAGAAAGACTCTTCTGAAGGCCAAATTACAGAGGAGGAACTTCTTGATGCAATTAAAGCCTTTAAGTCTGGGAAAACTCCAGGGTTGGATGGCATACCAGTCGAGGTATACCAAACCTCATTTGATATACTCAGAGGACCCTTATTAGCATGTTTTAACCACACCTACAAAAATGGTAGATTATCAGATACTCAACAAGAAGGTCTGATTTCATTATTACTGAAACAGCATCCAAGTGGTAAATATAAAGATCCGGTCCATTAAAAAAATTGGAGGCCCCTTAAACTTCAGTGTTGTGATGCAAAAGTTCTAGCAAAATGTATAGCGTATAGAATTAAAAAGGTATTGTCGGGTATTATTTATCCTAATCAGACAGGTTGTTTACATGGATGATACATTGGAGATAATATAAGACAAGTATTGGAAACAATAGAACACTATGAAAAATCTGGGAAACCAGGCCTGGTATTCATAGCTGACTTTGAAAAGGCTTTTGATAAAGTACGACTGGAATTTATATATAAATGCCTGGAATAAATTTCAATTTTGGAGAATCTCTTATAAAATGGGTTAAAGTTACAGTATGTATAGTAACCCTAGGTGTAAAATAGTAAATAATGACTACTTCTCAGAAAGTTTTAAACTGTCAAGAGGAGTAAAACAAGGTTGTCCACTATCTGCATATCTATTTATTATGGCCATCGAAATGTTAGCTATTAAAATCAGATCCAACAATAATATCAAGGGGTTAGAAATCAAGGGCTTAAAAACAAAGATGTCATTGTACGCTGATGATTCATGCTTTCTTTTAAATCCACAATTTGGATCCCTCCACAGCCTCATAGAGGATCTAGGTACTTTTTCTAACCTTTTACATTACCGTGTAGTTTACCAATAAAATGGTCTGACGGTGATGTGGACATACTCGGTATACATATCCCGAAATAAAGAAATTATCTCACTACAATACATTTTAATAGAAAGTTAGCAAAAATATATACAAATGTTCTACCATGGAAAGGAAAATACCTGTCTATTTGTGGTAAAATCACCCTGATTAACTCTTTAGTCATATCCCAGTTTACCTATTTGCTTATGGTCTTGCCTACATCTAGGGACCTGTTTTTAAAAATTAAATGAGCAAAAAAAAGATTCAATTTTATTTGGAACGGCAAGCCAGACAAAATTAAACGGGCCTATTTATATAATGAACATGAATTCAGAGGGCAGAAATTATTAAATATTAAAGCATTAGACCTCTCACTAAAGGCTTCAGTCATGCAAAAGTTATACTTAAATCCAAACTGGTTTTCTAGCAGATTAATAAGAATATCTCACCCCATGTTCAAGAATGGCCTTTTCCCCTTTATTCAGATTACAACCTCTCACTGAAAATGAAATCATCTCCAAAATATCACTATTTTAAAAATAAGCCATAGAAAGTTGGTTGCGATTTCAGTTTAATCCACCAGAAAAGACAGAACAAATAATACAACAAATAATGTGGTTAAACTCAAATATAATTTTTATATTATAATTTTTTCAAAAAAATGTTTAAAAAAGGTATAATCTTTGTAAATGATATCATAAATAGGAATAGTGGAGTTATGTCACACATGCAGCTAACAAAAATATATGGAAATGTCTGCTCTACCCAAAATTACAACCAACTAATTGCAGCATTAACGCAAAAATGGAAGAGGCAAGTGGAAGGGGGAAAAAATAAGGAACTTGTCTTCATTAAAGACCAAAATTGGTTAATGAAAATTGTGATAAATAAAAAAGTATATCAGTTTTATTTAAGGACAAAAAATTTGACAGCTGTGCCATATAGATTGCAAAATAGTTGGAAAGAGATTTTCGATGTACCGATACCATGGCACATGGTTTATGAACTGATACGCAAAACAACGCCGGATTCAAAACCTAAAATTTTTCAATTAAAATTATTATACAAAATTCTTGCAACCAATAGAATGTTATATATATGGGGGATACAACCATCCCAGCTCTGCAGATTTTTCTGCGAAGAGACCGATTCATTAGATCATTTGTTTTGGTACTGTCCATGTGTAGCTTGTTTTTGGTCAAAGGTCCAGGAAGAAGAAGTGCAACATTTACCTGGAGCTAACTCTGCAGATAGCACTACTGGGTGATTTGAAAAGTCATAGTCAATCGATCAATAATATAATAATACTTTTAACAAAAATGTTTATCTTTAATTTACAATCTGTAGAAACTATGAGAATAGAAAGGTTCAGAACTTTTGTGAAACATCACAGCACAGTTGAAAAATATATGGCAAATGTAAATAAAAAATGGATGGTGTTAAGAGATAGATGGGAGGGGTTGAGTGGAGCTGAAGGGTGGGATTAAAAACAACAAGATAACTAATGTAAAATATATTGTGATGGGACCAACACTTTACATGTTGCATTTATATTTTTGTTAAGTGTAGTTAAGGGGGAAAAACTGATAATACATTAGTGTGATAAAAATGTTTAGTTTGAACTAAAAACTGTTCTGGTTTACTAAGGGTTTTGAAAAACGTTGTTTTAATCTAGGTTATATAAATCAAGAGTACCAAGAGATTTGTCTACCGTCTGTGTAAAAAAACACAAAGTACAAAACACACAAGCCAAAAGGAGTGGTCTTACAATCAACTGACAATCAAACCCTTCTTGCATTGATTTGACCTTGAACATTCAGAGCCTGCTTGTATATTCAAACCAAAAACATCAGTGAAGAAAAAGTGGACCTTCAAGTACTGCCTCAAACCACTTGTCCAAGCATATTACATCTCAATGTATAACATGAGACAGAAAACACATTGAATGACAACTATGGGCTCGATTAAATCCGTATTGCCGTAGTTCAGAGCTATAGCGGCTTATAACCACACTGACATTTTTTATTTTTTTTATGTTATTAGTTATACCAAGATTTGACGTTTTTACAAGGATTGTGATTGCTGAAAATAGCACGCTTGAAATGTAAATGTAATTTCCGGTCTTCGCGAACATTGCCTTTAAATTTCAATCGAGCTATAGCGAGTTTTGCCGTTACGGATTGAAGTCATCAATCTGTCAGTGAAGACACAGGTGCTCCTGGGTGAACCATCACAGATTCTGGCAGTGACTCCAGCATTTTTGCTGTGAAACTCTGGGGGGCACTGACAGACACAGACAGTGGACTGAGGTGGGAATGTTGAGAATGTGGATGTTGAGCCACTGGAGCCCAGTGACTGCTGGTTTGAGAGGCAGATGCATGCCCATGACTGAGTCCATGGCCGAAGCTGTGTTCGTGACTATGTCCATGACCTTGGCTGTGGCTGCAGCTGTGTCCATGTTTGTGACTATGTCCGTGACTTGGCCCAAAGCTATGCTTGAGGCCATATCCATGGTTGTGTCCATTATAACCTGAGAGCTGAACAGGGCTCCCCTGTGTATAGTAGGAGTTGGCCCAGCCTTCAAATGTCTTTGGTGTGGTCTCGGTAGCCTGTAGGTTGGAGGTAAAGG
The DNA here is from genome assembly GCF_964263955.1 of Coregonus lavaretus. NCBI lineage: Eukaryota > Metazoa > Chordata > Actinopteri > Salmoniformes > Salmonidae > Coregonus > Coregonus lavaretus. The sequence goes on along the minus strand of NC_140020.1, from coordinate 4,927,932 downwards.
ACACTGGAGCGTAGGCTTGGACTGGGTAGGAGCCTGGGGTTGGAATGATTCTGCAATCAATGAGAACGTGGACAGATTTCAGAGAGCCTATCTATACCAGTAATTCTCTATCTAATCATGGGGGACCACTAGGTGCCTATTGTACAGTATTCAATTACAGCTGCGGATCATCAATTATAACTGCACCTCATTATACTGTAGTACATTATGTGCTCTGGCTTGCACACAGCAATTGTTATTTAATGACCTCTTGTCTTGTCTGATAAATGATATGTCTGGTGCTTTCTCAGTACTTACGGTGGGTGGACCGTCTTCCTTCTCTCCTCTGTTGATGCAGGGACATACAGGACACCAATGTTCCTCAGCAGCCTGAAAGGCATCTTCTTGTCCAGCACTGATGCCCTGGCATCGGACATGTCCAGAAGTGAGAGCCAGCCCTTACCGTCTGTTTCACCAGTGCAAGTTAAGGAGAATGTGTGACGCAGTGATGCAAGATTTTTTCTAAACAAACATGCCATAATGTTCAGCAGCAGGATTCATATACAACACCTATAACCTATTACCACTTAACTACACTACTAAGCACACTTATAAAGCTGTGACATACTGCAGAGGAGTGTATCAGTTATTTTGAACCACAATGAGGTTATAGCCGGCCGCGACCGGGAGACCCATGGGGCGGCGCACAATTGGCCCAGCGTCGTCCAGGGTAGGGGAGGGAATGGCCGGCAGGGATGTAGCTCAGTTGGTAGAGCATGGCGTTTGCAACGCCAGGGTTGTGGGTTCGATTCCCACGGGGGGCCAGTATGAAAAATTAAAAAATAACTCACTAACTGTAAGTCGCTCTGGATAAGAGCGTCTGCTAAATGACTAAAATGTAAATGTAAATGAGTAAGGATACAGATCCCCCCTGCGATGATGGCGATGGCATTGCAAAGGAAGACAGTGTGTGGGACCAAAAGTGTTATGATGAACAGAAACAGCCAGGGCAGGGCTAACATGGGTACAGTGACCCCGAAAAGAAAGCCCTTAACCATACGGGAGTGCACTGTGGCCATACCCATAAGGGAGAGGGACACTGGAATGAACCCCTCCACCTGTTTCTGGGCAGATGCACCAAACAGTAGCAGACCCAGTATGGTGTACAACACCCCTGTGCTGATAGAGAGCAGCAGAAACATGAGGAGGAACCGAACAGTCCCCACACTCTTCTCAATGCCTCCACAGAGGGGCACCAGAACCCCAATACTGAGGAGTAGCTGGGTCACTGTCTTGTGGTGGAAGGAGTATGTGATGAGCTTGTGCACTGCAAAGGAAGAGGAAAGGATTAAAACATAAATGATAGGGTTGACAGACATAAGCTGCACTGGTGTGTTGTGCTGTAGCCTGCTGCTGTAGCCTACTGGCACCATCTGTTACATTAGCTATACGTTTTAGCAAGCTAGCTAACGTTACAACACTCTCATTCAAAGTAGCTACTGAGCATATATGACTGTTGATTCACTCAGACCCTCCTAGCTAACTTACCATGCCCATTGCCAAAAACTGTCGTTCCAAGACTGAAGACATCCTCTGATAAACCGAAATATGTAGTGACAGTAAACAAAACAAATGATACTCTAATGACAGCAACAATCCCACTCGTGAGCCTGAACTCAGGAGTAAAACTCTTGAACCTCTGAACCATATGTTTTAAAACTATTCGGATATCATTTTGATGCCCAATGCATATTTGTCAAACTTGGATAATCAAGTACAATAATCAATCTTTTCCTCCAATATTGCGTAAAACTTTAGCCAGATTATAGGTAGCTAGCTAGCTAGCTAGAGGTTCCCACTAGATAACAAAGCCACAAATTACAAATAGGCTATATCTTAAAAATTAATGAAAACAAAAATAGGCTTTTTGGTCTTAATTTAAGGTTGGGCATAAGGTTAGCAGTGTGGTTAAGTTTAAAATCCGAGTTTAAGAAGATGAATTGTAGAAATAGGCGGGCAAGCTTGCTAAGCAAAAACAAATGTACTGGACTTCCGCATTTGGATTTGTCACAACCACAAAGTTGCTCAACTGTTGCTCAGATCATCAAGTGCTGCATTTGAAGACACTGCCACCTGCTGACATGTGCCTCAAATGTGATGATCAAAGAGTCCTCAACAGCCATTTGAGTTAGATAGCTAGATAGATTTTATTTGACAGTTATGAATTACGACCAGGGGGAGATACCACCAGTCCAGTCCCATACAAGCCTTTCCTGTGACGTATTATGCGCGGCCATAAAACTGTGACCTATTGTGACGTAACCAAGCATAAATTCACTACATAAACTGTGTTCAGCTTTGATACAATCAGTACAATCGCTTTCTTCAGTCAGGTTGTTTCAGGTGCATAGTCTGCCCTAGCTGACACTGTGCAGAGAATAAATACTACGATTGGAAACGGTTGGATAGACCCGTGCGCACTGCACAAGGTGATTTGGAGTTTAGAACGTCTGGTAGGCTCTTACATTCTTTGGTCCCAAATGGCACCCTGTAGTGTACTACTTTTGACCTGTGCCCATTGGACTCAGGTCAAAATAAGTGCAATATATGGGCACTGGGGTGCCATTTGGGACATGCCCTTTATGCGTGTGTGTGCCAGGATATGTTTTGTGCCAATCAATTGATGGAAATGTATCCCTCAGAAAGCAAGATGAATCGTAATGATGAGTGAATCAAAAGAGCTTTAAAGCGCCGCCCTTATGTGTTAAATATCAAATATATATATATATATTTAAAAAATCTTCTGTTTTTGTTATCACCTTTTAAATGGAGTGTTGTGTTGACAGTTGAATCCAGTGAGGGTGAACACCCCTGATTCTGTGATGTGGCCAACCGGCAAAGTGCGCAGAAGGCCAAGGCCTGTAAGTCAAATCTGACCTGAAAACAATAACACATAAACATTAGTTATGCTGCATGTACAAACTGCAGTTATCACAATAAAAGCAAGTGCAGATATCCCTCCTTATCTAACCACATTTGAAATGGAATATTGTCTTGACAGTCTACTTCAGTGCAGACCCCTCAGATCCACAAAAGGCCTGTATGTCACATTCAAATCAACCACATAACAGTAGCTACTTAAATTATTTATTGATAGCTACATCATTTATTTCCAAGTTATTTCCAAGGCCAAAATGAGCAAAAGAGTGTTACATTTTTTCTTTACTGTTCACAGCCAATCATTGTGAGCTGTGGGCAGGAACAGACATCTGGGGATGGATGGGACATCAATCCAGAGCCTCTTAGCCAGGTCAGACATCTCTGCTGTTCCCATAGAGACAGAACAGATAGATCAATCTGTTGATTCATATGGCCATTTTGGTTGGCTTGGTTGAATTGACAATCATTCATTAGAAATGCTAAAGAATGGGGCGGAGCTAGCATGTTGGAGTGAACGGCTGTGTGTGAGAGGCTCCCGCAACTTTTTTGCGAAATAATCTAACCTAACTTACTTTATTGCACTTGTTACAACAAACTTTTCTTACTAATACAATATTGTAACTTTCTATGTGAAAATGCCTAGTAATAAGCGACCAAAGGACAATAAATCCACATCAGAGGTCTACACCCCACCAAACAACGAGACAAACATGGCGGAAGGCACAGGTAACAACGTGACACTTACAGAACTTACCCGGGCTTTGGGAGAACTACGTGTTGCTATAGCGGAGGATCTTAAGGCTACTATTGCTGAACTGGACACTAAAATCGAGAGCACCATTCGAACGGTCGCTTCGCAGGGCCAGAGTATTGTGGACCTTGAGAAAGCTTCTGAATTCAACGCTGGTAGGATCGACGAGTTAGAGATGCTATGCACGTCATTGCAGGATAATGTGCAGAGGCTTTCTGTGAAAGTGGTCGACCTGGAGGGCAGATCCAGGCGGCATAACCTTTGCGTTGTGGGTCTGGCAGAAGGGGTGGAGGCGGGCTCTCGCCCCACCGACTTCTTCGCCAAGCTACTGAAGGATGCAATGGGACCGGATGTTTTGGCGTCGGATCCCCTAGTGGACCGTGCACATCGCGCCCTTGTCCCAGTGCCTGGACCGGGCCAGCGTCCTCGCCCAGTAATCATCTGTTGTCACAGTTTCAAGACCAAGGATCTTATCCTGCGCGAGGCTCGAATGAGGGGTAACCTGTTACATAAAGGGCACCCCTTTCGTGTCTATGAGGACTATGCGCCCGATGTGGCAAAGCACCGCGCTGGCTACAGAGATGTCATGACCAAACTCTACAAACTCCATCTTCACCCAGCCTTGCTCTTCCCTGCAAGACTAAGAATTACCCCGCCTTCCGGGGAGAAGATCTGGCTCTCCTCGGTTCTGGACGCAGAGAAGTTTGTCCGGGAATATACACCAATCCCCCGTACAGGTTAGAGTGCCTTGTCATTGTGTGTTAAGGTCTGCTCACGGACTCGAATCCATACCATACCATACCATAACGGGTGAAACCGTATTAAACGGTCTCAGCAAGGGCTACCGAACATGTAATACGATGAGCTGACCAATGGAGGGCGGTCAGAGCTCTCACTTAACGTTAATTTCACTTTCATTCCGACTGGGTTTAGAGCGATGCCTGTTTGGGAGGCCTTCCAGGTCGGATCATTGACACTTTCGGATGGATATACTTATATTCCCCCATTTTTGTTTTGTTTCGTTATTTATTTTTCAATTCTTACATTATTCCTGTGCGTACATATAATAATAATTATTTGTACTTTATTATTATTTTCTCTTAGCATTTTAGTATTATGTATGTGTATATTTTAAATTTGTATAGATTATTATTCTGGGGTATGCATGTTTGTGTATGTAGATGTGTGTGTATGGATGTATATGTGTATGCGTGTGTATGTATCTGTATATATTTAAGAATATTTATTTTATATGTATATATTTTTTGGGGTGTGTGTATGTATGTGTGCGTGTATACGTGTGTATATGTGTGTGCGTATATATATATATATATATACGTATGTGTGTGTGTGTATGTATGTAGGTATGCACATGTATGTATGTGTGTGTGTGTGTGTGTGTGGATGTGTATGTGTGCACATATGTATATATAAATCACTATTTTTTTAAATTATTTGAAAATAATGTATTATTATTATTATTTTTACATTTTTTAATTTTTTTACATTTTTATTTACTTTGTTATTTTTTTGATTGGGGGGTACGTTCAATTTATCAAAATCCTTGTTCAATTCTCCTAACCCACAATATGTAACTGTCCTGCTGTCTATGTCGGTTACTGATGGTTTATGTTTAGACCGGTATTGCTTAGCAATAGAATCTTGTGATGATACATCTTGCTTATCTCAGGGATTGACCCAAGATTAACCTTAAGTGCGCAATATGTTTAAGTTGCAACTTATTCTGTTTAGGTTTATTAGATGCTAATTGAACACTTTAAGTGCGGGAGCCTCCTCAGTTCATATGTTAGTAGAAGTTCTAGGATAGCGAGAGGTGAGCGCATAGTTGGGATTTTATTTGTGTTTTACCTCTTGTTCGAGGGCGCGCCGTGCTTTTTTGGCATCGGCCAGACAATGTGTTTGTTATTTTTATTTTCATATTTATTTCTGTCCTATGTGTGTATGCCTGTTAAATGTGGGTTGATGGGGGGGGGGGGTAAAGGTTGGGGAAAGTAGGGGAACAGGGTGGAGAGTAAAGGTGCTTGCGGGGGGGGAGGGGTGGGTTGGATACTGCTCGGGTGTAGGTGCTACATATGCAGATCGTGATGGTTTGGTGCGCTTTCTTACCTTTTTAGTGAGTTACATGTTATGCAGGCCACCATAGGAACTACAAATGAGAGGAGGGCGGGACTTACATTCACTTCCTGGAATGTCAAGGGTTTAAACAAACCAATTAAGAGAGGCAGGGTCCTAGCCCACTTGAAAGCACTTTCGTCTGATATTATATTTTTGCAAGAAACCCATCTGAAAAACAAATCTCATAACAGACTTAAATGTAAGTGGGTGGGACAAGTGTATCACTCTAACTTCTCTGCCAAAACGAGAGGCACAGCGATTCTGGTACGGAAAGGAATTCCCTTTCTACATAAAACCACTATTGTGGATAAAGAGGGTCGTTATGTGATCGTAATAGGAGAGATCCATTCTACTTCTGTAACTCTACTAAATATCTAAGGGCCAAACATTGATAACCCCTCTTTTTTCAAAAGAGTCCTTGCCCTGATTCCAGATATCTCCCATACTAATCTGGTCATTGGAGGGGACCTTAACTGTGTACTAGACCAATATTTGGATAGATCCTCTACCCGGCGAACCCCTACCTCCTATTCAAGCGAATTCTTGAATACCTACATAAAAAATTCTAACTTATTTGATATATGGAGGATCTCTAATCCTACGGGTAGGGAATACTCCTTTTACTCTCATGTTCACAATGTATATACTCGAATTGACTACTTTTTGGTTGATGCTAAACTACTCCCCTATACCTGTAATGTGAGATATCATGATATTATAATCTCTGACCACAGTCCACTCATCTTCTCCCTGAGATTGGGTGACATCGTACCAAACGAGAGGGTCTGGAGGTTGAATCCTCAGCTCCTCACAGAACCAACATTCTGTGAACATCTTAAAGACCAAATTACATTTTTATTTGATACCAACGACAACACAGAGACTTCCCCAGCATTATTGTGGGAAACGCTGAAGGCTTATTTGAGAGGCTGTATCATCTCCTTTCAGACTGCCAGTAGGCAAAACAGAAAAAAATTGGTAGAACTGGAGGGACAAATTCACTTACTGGATAGGGAGAATGCTAGACATCCATCTATGGAGAAACATAAACAAATTATGTCTTTAAAATTTTAATACAATCAGATCCTCTCGGCTAAAATTGCTAAATCTTTTCTCTATGCCAAGCAAAAATATTTTGAGTTTGGTGACAAACCACACAAATTACTCGCCAGACAACTTCGAAAAAACGTGAGTGACCGAATGATTCACAAAGTTAAATCTGCATCTGGGGAATTACTCTCCTCCCCCAAAGACATCAATGACAGATTCCGTCAGTTTTATGAGACTCTATATACATCTAAAGCGGATCCTAATCCCTTAATTATGCATAACTTTTTGGAGGACTGTAATCTTCCTGCCCTGAACCAGGAAGACTCTAACTTCCTGAATAAGGAAATATCTCTTGAAGAAATTAGAGAAACAATTAAATCTCTAAAGAGTGGCAAGACCCCGGGCCCAGATGGATACCCTGGTGAATTCTATAAAACATTCAGCAACATGCTATCTCCCTACCTGCACAAAATGTTGGTTCGGGCCAATGAGGATGGAGCTCTCCCATCTACTTTGGATGAGGCGTTTATTACAGTTATACATAAGAAGGGTAAAGATCCGGAAGAGGTAGGGTCATACAGACCAATATCCCTCCTTAATACAGACCAAAAGATTTTAGCAAAAACTCTGGCTAACAGGCTTAGCACTTTAATTGGCAAATTGGTCCATTCGGACCAGACCGGCTTTATCCCTAATAGAAACTCATTCTTCAATCTCAGGCGCCTCTTCACATTATGTATTCTCAGAGGTTACCTAACGTGGACCTTGCCGTTATATCTCTTGACGCCGAAAAGGCCTTTGACCAAGTTGAGTGGCCCTATCTATTCAAGGTCCTACAGAAATTTAATATTGGAGATGGGTTCATAAATTGGATCCAGCTTTTATATAGGAACCCCTGTGCGAGAATACTCACTAACCAATCAATGTCGCCCCGATTTAACCTCCACAGAGGGACAAGGCAGGGTTGTGCGCTGTCGCCTATGCTCTTCGCCCTAATTATTGAACCTCTCGCTCAAGCGATCAGATCTCATTCAGCAATACACGGCTATAATACTAAAGATACTCTAAATAAGATTTCCCTATACGCAGATGATATTCTCCTCTATGTAACAGAACCCCACGCTAGTATTCCAGCTATTCTTGAGGTGATTAATTTGTTTGGTACCTTCTCGGGATATAGAATAAATTGGAACAAGAGGGAATTAATGCCCATACGGTTGCAAAACACCTCCTGGCTAGAACATCTTCCAGTTAAGTTATCTTCAGAAAAATGTATCTACCTTGGAATTGTAGTTACCAAACAATACTCCTTACTATTTAAAGAGAATTTCCCTTCTCTGATGCAAAATCTCAAGGCAAACAAACAGTTTTGGAGAACTCTCCCAATTTCTCTGCTCGGAAGAATTAATGCCATTAAAATGGTCTTCCTCCCACAACTGCTCTACCTATACCAGAACATCCCAGTATTCATACCTAAATCATTTCATAAACAACTGGACTCTATTATCAATCCTTTCATCTGGGATTATAAAACACACAGGATAGGTATAAAACACCTATGTAAATCCAAGATGGAAGGAGGATTGTCTCTCCCAAATTTTATATTTTACTATTGGGCCGCTAACCTCCGCGCTGTTACGTTTTTGCTGGATGACGCAACCCCGCCATCCAGCTGGCTTAGCATGGAGCGGGAGGAGTGTCACCCCTTCTCTATTGGTGCCGTGATTTTGTCACCTGTTAATCTGGAGATGTCACTTTACCATAACAATCCTATTATACATAGCACAGTCCGAATCTGGAAGCAAATTAAAGTCCACTTTGAGCTTAGACCAATATCATTCATGCTCCCTGTTGCCAGGAATCCCTCCTTTGCCCCCTCTAACCTTGATAACACCTTTGAGCGATGGGGAGAGTTGGGGATAAGTACCATAGGGGATTTATATATAGGAGGGACCTTTGCTTCCTTTGAAGCGCTGAGGGAAACTTATAACCTTCCCAGAAGTAACTTTTTCAGATACCTACAAATTAGAGACTATGTTAGAAAACACCTCCCAACATTTGAGAATGCTAAACCTTCCATGTTTGACGGATGCATAAAAATATGCCCCACCTCAGACAAACTGATATCTCGTCTATATGACGCTTTTCAATCTGTTAGCGCACCCTCTACAGATGCCATTAAGGCAAAATGGGAGGAAGAACTAGGGACTGATATTTCGGTGGCAGACTGGGAGGATAGCTTGGAGTATATCCACACCTGCTCCATTAACTCCAGACATCGTCTCATACAATTTAAGGTATTACACAGATTACACTACTCCAAAACTAAACTGCATAGGATATTTCCTGATACATCCCCTATGTGTGATAAATGTCAGGCTGAGCAGGGTACACTACTCCACTGCTTTGCCCTATGCTCTAGTCTGTATGGTTATTGGTGTGGAATATTTGGGGTCCTCTCTGAAGTTCTGGAGACTTCAATAGACCCAGACCCGCTTCTGATAATCCTGGGAGTGTCCGATTCCCTAAACGGATTAACCAACTCCCAAAAACAACTCATCTCTTACAGTCTCATTTCGGCAAAAAAATTAATCTTGTTGTTTTGGAAAAGGAGGGAAGCGCCCTCTACCAAATTATGGCTCAGCGAAGTGGCAAAAACTGTACACTTAGAAAGAATTAGATATATTCTGAACAATAAATTATCAACATTTGATCAAATCTGGCAGCCTTTCCTCTCTTACCTGGACCAGTCGGTGCTGTGAATTTGTACTTTTTAACGCACTCTCAATTGTCATATTGTAATCTACCTTTGGGCAGCGTGTGCTGGCCCTGACACTCGAGCAGTCGGGAGGGGAATAGGGTGGAATAGGGGGGGATAAGTGGGGGGGGTTACATATACCCTTTTTCTTTCTACCTGTCCCTGTTCTGTATGTCGTGTTTTGTAATATTTGTTTTGTGTCCAGAACTCTGGGTCTTGTTGTTCATGTCTGTTCTCTTATGTTTAGATAAGAACTGTACACATGTCTTTCATACCTATACACCATTCTTGTGTGTGTTCAATAAAAAAATATTTGAACAGAGAAATGCTAAAGAATCCTACAGTATGGAAAGTCTTTAGCCCCATCCCTAATGTTATGGGAGTTGCATTTATTGCATTTCAATACACTTGCATTTTCAATTACCCATAAATTACTCACTACTTGTACAACTATGTTGGATTGCCTAAATATTCAACATTTTCTTGACAGTCAATGCCAGTGTATTCTATGGCTGCCCTAAGTACATGCCTTTGTCTGTCTCCTCAGTCTGGAAGGGTGACTCGGCTGATGGATAGAAATGATGATGGGGTGATCTCATCCTCCAACTCTGATGACATCTCTATCTACTCCTTCACTGACTGTGAATCTGAGGTAAGACAGTTGTACACCATGTCTTTGTTGAGTGACATCACTGTAAGGAGAATAGTCTCTGACTAGTTGACTCTGATACCCAGTCTGATGATGAGGATCATGAAAGGAGGACACCACTGCTGAAAGTGAAGGATGAGGAGGATGGAAAGGTGACAAGGCTTAAAGTGAGGGATATAGTAGAGGACGACGATCTTTCTCTCCACTCCTTCGATGAGTCAGACTTTCTGGTATGTTCTGCAGCATGTATTTGAGTAACTCTTTGACTGAATGTGGAGAATGGACTATGACCAACTAGCTCTCTGACACACAGTGTGATAATGGCAATGATGCCTCTGCTGAGGACAGTCCAGGGCCTTCAAAGGAACCACTGAGAAAAGGGGCTTCACTGAAGGACCCTCGACTGGTAGGCTCTTACGTGTGTGTGTGTGTGTGTGTGTGTGTGTGTGTGTGTGTTAGTGGTGCGCGGGTCAGCTGTTTGTTCAACCGAACCCACCCGCAATTGCTAATAACCCATCCGCAACCGCCCGACTATATGTGATAAAGTGAAAATCTGAGGCCCGCACCTGACCCTAACCCGCAAATATAGAACACCGTCAGAACGATTTCTTAGCAGGGGGTGCAGGATTTTTTTGTGCCTAGTTTGGATATGTTTCTGCTTATAATTTCCAACATTTTGGTAGGCTATTTGTTAGTCAACTTGTCTATAATTAGATAGAAGACTAAATAAACCAAAAACTTTTAGGGATCAAGAAGAAAATGCAATAACTTAAGATCAAAAGGGAAACATTTTCTGTGCAAAATTTCCAAATGACATCAGTTTGACGGGTTGAAAACGACCAGACATGTTTCTGATAAGATTTCAGTTTGGCTTGGATGCACATTTTATGTGGTTGAAATATTATCAGCTTTTATGATGCTGATAAAGCAGTCCCTAGCTGTGCATTTGCATTCCCTCAAGATGCTGAAAGAAATCATATTTCTCCACTGCTGTTCCCGAGTCAAAATAAAGCCTACATTTGGTGTAGCCTATCATTTTACTGCAAGAAATGCTTAATTCTGCAGGAGTTAATATTAAGACTGTGAGAGGTTAAAGATCTACAGTCAGTGTCCAGATTTCAGTTTCCATCTAACCCATCTGAACAGTAGGCTGTTTGTTCCCTTGACGTGCCATAGGCCTATTTGAATCCCCCTCTTGTGACTGTCGAATTTCTATAGTGCCTCACAATCATCAAACATAACATAGGCACTGCCATCATCCTCTTTTAACACTTCACCAAATATTTTCCAAACATTACTTTTCTGGCCGTCCCTTCTTTATTTTCAACTTTCCATTTCGTAGCTTTTCTCTTATTGAATTAAAGCGTTTGGTGATTGGTGTGTAGTCTATCTGGCGCGCGTCAAGTTATGCCCTAAAGTTTAGGCTTACACACTAATGCCAAATAGCCTATAGATATAACTTGCACAATAATTATACATTTATGGATTTTTTAATGTATTGTTTTCTGTTTATTCAACAATATTTCATGACCCTAAATCCCCCGCCCTGTGGATATAACCGCAGGACTTCTGGTTATGAGTCAACCCGCGCATCACTAGTGTGTGTCACATCTCAATTGTTTGACCCGATGTCTGTACATATTATTGTGGCCAAACCCAACATCCCTCTCCCTGCCTCTGTGAGTGCCCTGAAGAAGGTGTCACGCCAGATGGAGGTGGTCCCTTCTGTCCGGCCCTGCAGGCAGCAGCTGGACAAGAAGACACAGTGGACCAACACCAATGAGGAGAGCCTGAGGAGAATTAAAGAAAACCTGGCCTCCATAGAGCTTGACCTGGAGGAAGGCCTGAAGACGGTCAATGACGGTCTGGACATCAACCAAGAGAGGCAGAAGAAGAATGAGGGATGCTTCAGAGCCTGGATTGAGAAGTGGATGGGGAGGAGGAAGGATGAAAGACTGAGGGATGAAGATGTGAATAGGGAAGACAATGGGAGGAGGGGCGAGGAGTTGAGGGCACTGATCCAAGTGATGAAGAGAAACTGCAGCAAAATGAGATCTTGAGGCAGTAGACCTGGACAGTTGGCTGAATGACTTGGAAAGGTTGAAAGTGGCTTTCAAGAAATGCACTGGAGAGATGGCCGAAATGGTAGAGAGCATGGCAGAAATGAAGACCAGCATAGCCAAGAACAGGCTCCTCAAGCTTGAAAAAAAGAAGTATGAAGTCCAGCGCTTTGTAAGTTACTCTTACTTATTGAGTGTAGTCATGTATCTAATGTATTTATAGATTAGTTATACAGTATATCTAGAGATTGTGTATAACATAGCACTGTCCTGACAGTTTGTTTGTTGTTTCTGGTATTACAGAGCCCAGGGAAAGTCTCTGGTCCTGTGCCTGGCCAGACTTGCCTTTCTCCTCTTGTGACCTCAGCACCCTGGACCCTGGCTGAAGCCCTACGGGCCCTGCCCTCTCCAGAGGATGTCCCAAAGCCTCTGACTCCTCCCAGCCCTGTCCCTGTCATTGTTGCTCCGCCTGCTGTGGAGTACTTACCATACCACCACAGCCCTCGCCTGGCCCCAATCACCAACCTGAGCGAGAACGGTAGGAAGCTGCTCCAGAAAATGTCAGGAGTGGCCCCACAGGTGAGAGGAAATACAGAAAGCCCTTGCCTGGCCCCCATCACCAATACAGGAAGCCCTCGCCTGGCCCCCATCACCAACCTGAGTGAGAACAGCAGGAAGCTGCTCCAGGAAATGGCGCAGAAAATGACAGGAGTGTACCCACAGGTGAGAGGAAACAGGAAGGGGATATTGGCCATATGTCCTACAGTATATCATAACTCTAGATATCGTAGCTCAAGAGTAGAAAATAGCCATAAGCTTATATTACTTTATCTCCTTGTCCAAAATATTCAGGAAGGGAAGGTCAAAAGGAAAAAGGGCAAGGCAAAAAAGCGAGTGAAGCAAGAGCAGGCTAGTAACATGAAGCAGGTGGAAAATGTTGGAGAAAGTAAGGAGGACAAGAAAGAGGAAAATAAGAGTCTGAGGAAGAGGTGAGGAAATAGAAGAAGGAGAAGTAGAACATAACAAGGGCATTTTTGAGATTTATAGAAATAGAATGAGGTAGAGAATTATAGAAATAGAATGAGGTAGCAGAGAAAGAGCAGCTATCTGATGTGTAAGTGAAAACTACTATTTATTGTCCTGTTTGATTGACAGGTTTCTCCAGTGGCTGCTGCCCAAACTTAGATGTTTGAATAAATAATGGCCATCTACTACTACAACACACACACACACAGATATTTTGAGTATTGCTTACTCCTCCAATACACACAGAAACTTAATTTCAGACACAGGAACTATGTTTAGAAAAATACACATATTGGTCTCGTTCTAATATTTTGAGACATGCACTATTCTTTAAAATAAAAAAACTACAAAAAATGTTTGAAATATGCATTTTCAATAAAGCTTTTGAAATTGCAATTATTTGTGTCAGACTGTTTTTTTGTTCTTCATTAATTACAGCAAGGGAACAATTATTGTAGTGACATTACATGACATGTTATGTACCAGTGGGTGTTTTATATTCTGCTGTCCTGCACTGGATCCCACTGTAGGTGGCAGTAGTGCACAAAATAGTTGGTTTGCTCACCAGAAACCCAACCAGGCAGAGAGACTATTGTTACCATGCAACGAGCAGATGCTTCAGTGCAGGGTTGCCATGTCCGCAGTTTTGCTAACATTTGGGCTACTTTGAAAACGATGTCGCGGGGGGTAAACATGGCATTTCTTCAAACAAAACATATTTTTCACTGTGACCTGCTGCTGACTACCAGGCAGTGAGCAGGCAGGTTGTTACTGAATGAGCAGTAGGAAGGGGGAGGGCCGTGTTCATTCAAAAATCATGTCAAACACTATTATTGCAACTTATTATGTGAGTTGTTAAGCATATTTTTACTCCTGAACTTATTTAGGCTTGCCATAACAAATGGGTTGAATACATATTGACTCAAGACATTTCAGCTTTTCATTTTTTATAGCTTTCTAAACATTTCTAAAAACATAATTCCACTTTGACATTATGGGGTGTTGTGTGTAGGTCAGTGACAGAAAATCTCAATTTATTCCATTTTAAATTCAGGCTGTAACACAACAAAATGTGGGTGTGAATACTTCCTGAAGGCACAGTACATGTACAAGCTTTGAGGGTTTTTTGAAAGAGAAAATCCATCATTATTGTGTGCCTACTGTAAATATGGCTGCCACTTGTCTTTTCCTAGGAATGCTCGGAACATGGCGCGGGATGTGCAGAATTCCTTCTATGACATCGTTGAGGAGGTGGGAGGTCTCACACACACACAGGCTGTGGCTTACATCAAGAAGCTGATGACCAAGGGCCGCTACTCTCAGGACGTGTGGAGCTAAGGAAGATTAAGTTAACGTTACAGCACACCCTCACAACCCCATATGTTAACCTATTTCTTTCGGGTGGAGGGTGAGTGGTAACGGAAAACAGTTTTAAACTGTTTTTGGAGGTAACGTGTCAGCACATAATCACTAAATGGAAAGACGTATGAATGAATGTTTGTTGTACTTATTGTCTTGTTGTGTAATCTTACTGACAGCATTTTGTAGAGACTCGTGCTGAGAGGTAGTGCAATTCATTCAAGATTGGTTGGGAATGGGCTCATACTCCAAATCGACCCCTAACCCCCAGGCCTTTCATGTACACTGAACAAAATATAAACGCAACATGTAAAGTGTTGGTCCCATGTTTCATGAGCTGAAATAAAAGATCCCAGACATTTTCCATCCACACAAAAAGCTTATTTCTCTCAAATTTTGTGCACGTGTAACCACGCCAGCCCAGGACCTCCACATCCGGCTCCTTCACCTGTGGGATCGTCTGAGACCAACCACCCGGACAGCTGATGAATCTGTGGGTTTGCACAACAGAATAATTTCTGCACAAACTGTCAGTAACCGTCTCAGGGAAGCTAATCTGCATGCTCGTCGTCCTCACCAGGGTCTTGACCTGACTGCAGTTTGGCGTCGTAACTGACTTCTGTGGGCAAATGCTCACCTTCGATAGCAACTGGCATGCTGGAGAAGTGTGCTCTTCACGGATGAATCCCGGTTTCAACTGTACCAGGTAGAAGTCAGCGTGTATGGCGCCATGTGGGCGAGCGGTTTGCTGATGTCAACATTGTGGACAGAGTGCCCCGTGGTGGTGGGGTTATGGTATGGACAGGCATAAGCTACGGACAATGAACACAATTGCATTTTAAATCGATGGCAATTTGAATGCACAGAGATACCGTGACGAGATCCTGAGGCCCATTGTCGTGCCATTCATCCGCCACCATCACCTCACGTTTCAGCACAATAATGCACGGCCCCATGTCACAAGGATCTGTTCACAATTTCTGGAAGCTGAAAATGTCCCAGTTCTTCCATGGCCTGCATACTCACCAGACATGTCACTGATTGAGCATGTTTGGGATGCTCTGGATTGACGTGTACGACAGCGTGTTCCATATCTGAATTCCCAGTCATGTGAAATCCATAGATTAGGGCCTAATTTATTCATTTCAATTGACTGATTTCCTTATATGAACTGTAACTCAGTAAAATCTTTGAAATAGTTGCATGTTGCGTTTATATTTTTGTTCAGTGTAGATTTGGTCCACGCGCTCCTTTTAAGGTTATGGAACATTTTGGAATAAACCAATAGATTTTTTTATAAAATAGAGTGCAGACCTTCATTGTTTCCCATCAGATTAGAAAAATTGGAGATATTATACATTGAATGTTACACATCGTTTTTGTAAGTGAAACTAGGCGCAAACAGAGGTGATTATGATATGAAATATTGCCTCTGGACGTTTATCATGCTGTGAAGATCCCCACAAGGCGATAAAAAAAGTAATATATTGTAAATTAACTCCTGAAATGTCTACGGCATTGAAAGCATTCTATATTTGCATCTTTAAATGTATTTACAAGTTCAACATGGCTGCCTATTCAGATGCACGAAGGTTGTGTAAATACAGAGAGCAGTGCAAGATTAGTCAAATATGCATACTAGTAGCACATTCATATTGTACCATGTACTGTACAATTCCTACATTTAAATTGCAGTAACTGTTTAGTCATTGAGCCTTGTTCTTCATCGGTTCATTAAACGAAAAGGTTGTAGATTAAATGGTGGTTTACTGTAAAAATGCCCAGGTGTTTTTTTCTCATGCTCTCCCACTGTAAGGCTTAGTACCGACTAGTTATGTTTAGCTGGACACTACCACGGCATTTAGGCAATGCAATATGTGTTGTATTGTATGTGCACTTGCAGTACAACATGAATACATCTATTAACTGTCATTTATGTGTGTTCTGATAATCACTAATTCTGGGATATGTATATGTAAGAACTTTATCTAGTTTTATTTTCTTATGCTGATGGTTGAAAGCCTAAATACAAAATATTTACTTCAATTTTCTGAGGTTCTGTAACCGTATGAAATAGAATCAAGTGGATGATATACGGGTGATGTTCAGCAGTCTATCATTTTAGCACGTCATTTTGTGTTTCTTTTAATAGAGAAACCCTCAACTATTGTAGTGATACAGAATCAAATATGGTATGGTACATGTTGTCATTTAAATAAGAAATGTGCCTTTTTAAAATTGACCTGTGTTACATGACTCTTACCACTTGATCCAGTTTTATATGCAAAATAGCTATTTGTATATAAACAGTAACTTTAAAGCATGCATTTGTAAAGAAATAATAAATGGAGATCATTGATTTGCTTTATTTAGTCTTGGTTGTCATTTATGGCTTCTCTTTACTGTGCACGACTAGTTAATTTTCCAAAGATTACATCATAATCTGCCCTTGTAGCCCACACTCTTGATCACCTCACCCACTTGTCCCCTGCTTCTGAATTTCCAAAATTTTTGAACGATGCATTGCAAAACAAACTGAATGTAATGGATCTAATTTAGTGGTGAGTGGATGCTATTTTGTATTTTATTCTAAGAACACAGATACCTTAAAAGAAAGGTAGGTGCGTGGATCAGAAAACCAAACAGTATCTGGTGTGACCACCATTTCCCTCAAGCAGCACGACACATATCCTTCGCATTGAGTGTATCAGGCTGTTGATTGTGGCCTGTGGAATGTTGTGTCACTCTTCAACAGCTGTGCGAAGTTGCTGTTCATTGCTTGCCCATATCATAACCCCACCGCCACCATTGGGCACTCTGCTGGTCCTGGGGTGGCGTGGTTACACGTGGTCTGCGGTTGTGAGGCCGGTTGGACGTACTGCCAAATTCTCTAAAACGACGTTGGAGTCTGCTTATGGTACAGAAATGAATTTTAAATTCTCTCGCAACATCTCTGGTGGACATTTCTGCAGTCAGCATGCCAATTGCACGCTTCCTCAAAACTTGAGACATATGTAGCATTGTGTTGTGTGACAAAACTGCACATTTTAGAGTGGCTCTTTTATTGTCCCCAGCACAAGAAGCACCTGTGTAATGATCAAGCTGTTTAATCAGCTTCTTGATATGCTACACCTGTCAGGTGGATGGATTATCTTGGCAAAGGACAAATGCTCACTAACAGAGATTTAAACAAATTTGTATACAAAATTAGAGAAAGAAGCTTTTTGTACGTTTGGAAAATTTCTGGGATCTTTTATTTCAGCTCATGAAACATGGGACCAACACTTTACATGTTGCATTTATATTTTGTTAAGTGTAGTTAAGGGGGAAAAACTGATAATACATTAGTGTGATAAAAATGTTTAGTTTGAACTAAAAACTGTTCTGGTTTACTAAGGGTTTTGAAAAACGTTGTTTTAATCTAGGTTGTATAAATCAAGAGTACCAAGAGATTTGTCTACCGTATGTGTAAAAAAACACAAAGTACAAAACACACAAGCCAAAAGGAGTGGTCTTACAATCAACTGACAAGCAAACCCTTTATTGCATTGATTTGACCTTGAACATTCAGAGCCTGCTTGTATATTAAAACCAAAAACATCAGTGAAGAAAAAGTGGACCTTCAAGTACTGCCTCAAAACACTTGTCCAAGCATATTACATCTCAATGTATAACATGAGACAGAAAACACATTGAATGACAACTATGGGCTCGATTAAATCCGTATCGCCGTAGTTCAATCAATCAATCAATTTTATTTTATATAGCCCTTCTTACATCAGCTAATATCTCGAAGTGCTGTACAGAAACCCAGCCTAAAACCCCAAACAGCTAGTAATGCAGGTGTAGAAGCACGGTGGCTAGGAAAAACTCCCTAGAAAGGCAAAACCTAGGAAGAAACCTAGAGAGGAACCAGGCTATGAGGGGTGGCCAGTCCTCTTCTGGCTGTGCCGGGTGGAGATTATAACAGAACCATGCCAAGATGTTCAAAAATGTTCATAAGTGACAAGCATGGTCAAATAATAATCAGGAATAAATCTCAGTTGGCTTTTCATAGCCGATCATTAGAGTTTAAAACAGCAGGTCTGGGACAGGTAGGGGTTCCATAACCGCAGGCAGAACAGTTTAAACTGGAATAGCAGCAAGGCCAGGCGGACTGGGGATAGCAAGGAGTCACCACGGCCGGTAGTCCCGACGTATGGTCCTAGGGCTCAGGTCTCTCAGTTGGCTTTTCATAGCCGATCATTTAGAGTTGAAAACAGCAGGTCTGGGACAGGTAGGGGTTTCGTAGCCGCAGGCAGAACAGTTGAAACTGGAATAGCAGCAAGGCCAGGCGGACTGGGGGCAGCAGGGTGTCATCATGCCCGGTAGTCCTGACGTATGGTCCTAGGGCTCAGGTTCTCAGAGAGAAAGAGAGAACGAGAGAATTAGAGAGAGCATACTTAAATTCACACAGGACACTGGATAAGACAGGAGAAGTACTCCAGGTATAACCAACTAACCCCAGCCCCCCGACACATAAACTACTGCAGCATAAATACTGGAGGCTGAGACAGGAGCGGTCCGGAGACACTGTGGCCCCATCCGAAGAAACCCCCGGACAGGGCCAAACAGGAAGGATATAACCCCACCCACTCCGCCAAAGCACAGCCCCCGCACCACTAGAGGGATATCCCCAACCACCAACTTACAATCCTGAGACAAGGCCGAGTATAGCCCACAGAGGTCTCCACCACAGCACAAACCAAGGGGGGGGGGGGCGCCAACCCAGACAGGAAGATCACGTCAGTAACTCAACCCACTCAAGTGACGCACCCCTCCCAGGGACGGCATGAAAGAGCACCAGCAGGCCAGTGACTCAGCCCCTGCAACAGGGTTAGAGGCAGAGAACCCCAGTGGAGAGGGGA
This sequence comes from Coregonus lavaretus, assembly GCF_964263955.1. Lineage (NCBI taxonomy): Eukaryota > Metazoa > Chordata > Actinopteri > Salmoniformes > Salmonidae > Coregonus > Coregonus lavaretus. The sequence continues at coordinate 4,908,317 of NC_140020.1, read as the reverse complement.
ACCGGCCTGGCAGAGACAGCAAGGGCTGTTCGTTGCTCCAGCCTTTCCGTTCACCTTCACACTCCTGGGCCAGACTACACTCAATCATATGACCTACTGAAGAGATAAGTCTTCAGTAAAGACTTAAAGGTTGAGACCGAGTCTGCGTCTCTCACATGGGTAGGCAGACTGTTCCATAAAAATGGAGATCTATAGGAGAAAGCCCTGCCTCCCGCTGTTTGCTTAGAAATTCTAGGGACAATTAGGAGGCCTGCGTCTTGTGACCGTAGCGTACGTATTGGTATGTACGGCAGGACCAACTCGGAAAGATAGGTAGGAGCAAGCCCATGTAACGCTTTATAGGTTAACAGTAAAACCTTGAAATCAGCCCTTGCCTTAACAGGAAGCCAGTGTAGGGAAGCTAGCACTGGAGTAATATGATCAAATTTCTTGGTTCTAGTCAGGATTCTAGCAGCCGTATTTAGCACTAACTGAAGTTTATTTAGTGCTTTATCCGGGTAGCCGGAAAATAGAGCATTGCAGTAGTCTAATCTAGAAGTAACAAATGCATGGATTAATTTTTCTGCATCATTTTTGGACAGAAAATTTCTGATTTTTGCAATGTTACGTAGATGGAAAAAAGCTGTCCTTGAAACAGTCTTGATATGTTCGTCAAAAGAGAGATCAGGGTCAAGAGTAACGCCTAGGTCCTTCACAGTTTTATTTGAGACGACTTTACAACCATCAAGATGAATTGTCAGATTTAACAGAAGATCTCTTTGTTTCTTGGGACCTAGAACAAGCATCTCTGTTTTGTCCGAGTTTAAAAGTAAAAAGTTTTCAGCCATCCACTTCCTTATGTCTGAAACACAGGCTTCTAGCGAGGGCAATTTTGGGGCTTCACCATGCTTCATTGAAATGTACAGCTGTGTGTCATCCGCATAGCAGTGAAAGTTAACATTATGTTTTCGAATAACATCCCCAAGAGGTAAAATATATAGTGAAAACAATAGTGGTCCTAAAACGGAACCTTGAGGAACACCGAAATGTACAGTTGATTTGTCGGAGGACAGACCATTCACAGAGACAAACTGATATCTTTCCGACAGGTAGGATCTAAACCAGGCCAGAACTTGTCCGTGTAGACCAATTTGGGTTTCCAGTCTCTCCAAAAGAATGTGGTGATCGATGGTGTCAAAGGCAGCACTAAGGTCTAGTAGCACGAGGACAGATGCAGAGCCTCGGTCTGACGCCATTAAAAGGTCATTTACCACCTTCACAAGTGCAGTCTCAGTGCTATGATGGGGTCTAAAACCAGACTGAAGCATTTCGTATACATTGTTTGTCTTCAGAAAGGCAGTGAGTTGCTGCGCAACAGCTTTTTCTAAAATTTTTGAGAGGAATGGAAGATTCGATATTGGCCGATAGTTTTTTATATTTTCCGGGTCAAGGTTTGGCTTTTTCAAGAGAGGCTTTATCACTGCCACTTTTAGTGAGTTTGGTACACATCCGGTGGATAGAGAGCTGTTTATTATGTTCAACATAGGAGGGCCAAGCACAGGAAGCAGCTCCTTCAGCAGTTTAGTAGGAATAGGATCCAGTATGCAGCTTGAAGGTTTAGAGGCCATGATTATTTTCATCATTGTGTCAAGAGATATAGTACTAAAACACTTAAGTGTCTCTCCCGATCCCAGGCCCTCGCAGAGCTGTGCAGATCCAGGACAGCTAAGCCCTGGAGGAATACGCAGATTCAAAGAGGAGTCCGTAATTTGCTTTCTAATGGTCATGATCTTTTCCTCAAAGAAGTTCATGAATTTATCACTGCTGAAGTGAAAACCATCCTCTCTTGGGGAATGCTGCTTTTTAGTTAGCTTTGCAACAGTATCAAAAAGAAATTTTGGATTGTTCTTATTTTCCTCGATTAATTTGGAAAAGTAGGATGATCGAGCAGCAGTGAGGGCTCTTCGGTACTGCACGGTACTGTCTTTCCAAGCTAGTCGGAAGACTTCCAGTTTGGTGTGGCGCCATTTCCGTTCCAATTTCCTGGAAGCTTGCTTCAAAGCTCGGGTATTTTCTGTATACCAGGGAGCTAGTTTCTTATGACAAATGTTTTTCGTTTTTAGGGGTGCAACTGCATCTAGGGTATTGTGCAAGGTTAAATTTAGTTCCTCAGTTAAGTGGTTAACTGATTTTTGTCCTCTGACGTCCTTGGGTAGGCAGAAGGGGTCTGGAAGGGCATCAATGAATTTTTGTGTTGTCTGAGAATTTATAGCACGACTTTTGATGCTCCTTGGTTGGGGTCTGAGCAGATTATTTGTTGCGATTGCAAACGTAATAAAATGGTGGTCCGATAGTCCAGGATTTTGTGGAAAAACATTAAGATCTACAACATTTATTCCATGGGACAAAACTAGGTCCAGAGTATGACTGTGGCAGTGAGTAGGTCCAGAGACATGTTGGACAAAACCCACTGAGTCGATAATGGCTCCGAAGGACTTTTGGAGTGGGTCTGTGGACTTCTCCATGTGAATATTAAAATCACCAAAAATTAGAATATGATCTGCTATGACTACAAGGTCTGATAGGAATTCAGGAAACTCAGAGAGGAACGCTGTATATGGCCCAGGAGGCCTGTAAACAGTAGCTATAAAAAGTGATTGAGTAGGCTGCATAGATTTCATGACTAGAAGCTCGAAAGATGAAAACGTCATTTTTTTTTTTTGTAAATTGAAATTTGCTATCGTAAATGTTCAGAGCTATAGCGGCTTATAACCACACTGACATTTGTATTTTTTTAATGTTATTAGTTATACCAAGAGTTGACGTTTTTACAAGGATTGTGATTGCTGAAAATAGCACGCTTGAAATGTAAATGTAATTTCCGGTCTTCGCGAACATTGCCTTTACATTTCAATCGAGCTATAGCGAGTTTTGCCGTTACGGATTGAAGTCATCAATCTGTCAGTGAAGACACAGGTGCTCCTGGGTGAACCATCACAGATTCTGGCAGTGACTCCGGCATCTTTGCTGTGAAACTCTGGGGGGCACTGACAGACACAGACAGTGGACTGAGGTGGGAATGTTGAGAATGTGGATGTTGAGCCACTGGAGCCCAGTGACTGCTGGTTTGAGAGGCAGATGCATGCCCATGACTGAGTCCATGGCCGAAGCTGTGTTCGTGACTATGTCCATAACCTTGGCTGTGGCTGCAGCTGTGTCCATGTTCGTGACTATGTCCATGACTTGGCCCAAAGCTATGCTTGAGGCCATATCCATGGTTGTGTCCGTAATAACCTGAGAGCTGAACAGGGCTCCCCTGTGTATAGTAGGAGTGGGCCCAGCCTTCAAATGTCTTTGGTGTGGTCTCGGTAGCCTGTAGGTTGGAGGTAAAGGACACTGGAGCGTAGGCTTGGACTGGGTAGGAGCCTGGGGTTGGAATGATTCTGCAATCAATGAGAACGTGGACAGAATTCAGAGAGCCTATCTATACCAGTAATTCTCTATCTAATCATGGGGGACCACTAGGTGCCTATTGTACAGTATTCAATTACAGCTGAGGATCATCAATTATAACTGCACCTCATTATACTGTAGTACATTATGTGCTCTGGCTTGCACACAGCAATTGTTATTTAATGACCTCTTGTCTTGTCTGATAAATTATATGTCTGGTGCTTTCTTAGTACTCACGGTGGGTGGACCGTCTTCCTTCTCTCCTCTGTTGATGCAGGGACATACAGGACACCAATGTTCCTCAGCAGCCTGAAAGGCATCTTCTTGTCCAGCACTGATGCCCTGGCATCGGACATGTCCAGAAGTGAGAGCCAGCCCTTTCCGTCTGTTTCACCAGTGCAAGTTAAGGAGAATGTGTGACGCAGTGATGCAATATTTTTTCTAAACAAACATGCCATAATGTTCAGCAGCAGGATTCATATACAACACCTATAACCTATTACCACTTAACTACACTACTAAGCACACTTATAAAGCTGTGACATACTGCAGAGGAGTGTATCAGTTATTTTGAACCACAATGAGGTTGGAGTAAGGATACAGATCCCCCCTGCGATGATGGCGATGGCATTGCAAAGGAAGACAGTGTGTGGGACCAAAAGTGTTATGATGAACAGAAACAGCCAGGGCAGGGCTAACATGGGTACAGTGACCCCGAAAAGAAAGCCCTTAACCATACGGGAGTGCACTGTGGCCATACCCATAAGGGAGAGGGACACTGGAATGAACCCCTCCACCTGGTTCTGGGCAGATGCACCAAACAGTAGCAGACCCAGTATGGTGTACAACACCCCTGTGCTGATAGAGAGCAGCAGAAACATGAGGAGGAACCGAACAGTGCCCACACTCTTCTCAATGCCTCCACAGAGGGGCACCAGAACCCCAATACTGAGGAGTAGCTGGGTCACTGTCTTGTGGTGGAAGGAGTATGTGATGAGCTTGTGCACTGCAAAGGAAGAGGAAAGGATTAAAACATAAATGATAGGGTTGACAGACATAAGCTACACTGGTGTGTTGTGCTGTAGCCTACTGCTGTAGCCTACTGGCACCATCTGTTACATTAGCTATAAGTTTTAATAATAATAATAATGTGGTCCTCTGTAGCTCAGCTGGTAGAGCACGGCGCTTGAAACGCCAAGGTAGTTGGTTCGATCCCCGGGACCACCCATACACAAAAAAATGTATGCACGCATGACTGTAAGTCGCTTTGGATAAAAGCGTCTGCTAAATGGCATATTATTATTATTATTATTATTATTATTATTATTATTATTATTATAATAATATGCCATTTAGCAGACGCTTTTATCCAAAGCGACTTACAGTCATGCGTGCATACATTTTTGTGTATGGGTGGTCCCGGGGATCGAACCCACTATCTTGGCGTTACAAGAGCCGTGCTCTACCAGCTGAGCTACAGAGGACCACCATTCTAGCAAGCTAGCTAACGTTACAACACTCTCATACAAAGTAGCTACTGAGCATATATAACTGTTGATTCACTCAGACCCTCCTAGCTAACTTACCATGCCCATTGCCAAAAACTGTCGTTCCAAGACTGAAGACATCCTCTGATAAACCGAAATATGTAGTGACAGTAAACAAAACAAATGATACTATAATGACAGCAACAATCCCACTCGTGAGCCTGAACTCAGGAGTAAAACTCTTGAACCTCTGAACCATATGTTTTAAAATTATTCGGGATATCATTTTGATGACCAATGCATATTTGTCAAACTAGTACTTGGATAATCAAGCACAATAATCAATCAACTTTTCCTCCAATATTGCGCAACACTTTAGCCAGATTGTAGGTAGCTAGCTAGCTAGAGGTTCCCGCTAGATAACACAGCCACAAAGTACAAATAGGCTATATCGTAAAAATTAATGAAAACAAAAATAGGCTTTTTGGTCTTAATTTAAGGTTGGGCATAAGGTTAGCAGTGTGGTTAAGTTTAAAATCAGAGTTTAAGAAGATGAATTGTAGAAATAGGCGGGCAAGCTTGCTAAGCAAAAACAAATGTACTGGACTTCCGCATTTGGATTCGTCACAACCACAAAGTTGCTCAACTTTTGCTCAGATCATCAAGTGCTGCATTTGAAGACACTGCCACCTGCTGACATGTGCCTCAAATGTGATGATCAAAGAGTCCTCTACAGCCATTTCAGTTAGATAGCTAGATAGATTTTATTTGACAGTTATAAATTACGACCAGGGGGAGATACCACCAGTCCAGTCCCATACAAGCCTTTCCTGTGACGTATTATGCGCGCCCATAAAACTGTGACCTATTGTGACGTAACCAAGCATAAATTCACTACATAAACTGTGTTCAGCTTTGATATCATCAGTACAATCGCTTTCTTCAGTAAGGTTGTTTCAGGTGCATAGTCTGCCCTAGCTGACACTGTGCAGAGAATAAATACTACGATTGGAAACGGTTGGATAGACCCGTCCTTGGAGTTTAGAACGTCTGGTAGGCTCTTACATTCTTTGGTCCCAAATGGCACCCTGTAGTGTACTACTTTTGACCTGTGCCCATTGGGCTCAGGTCAAAATAAGTGCAATATATGGGCACTGGGGTGCCATTTGGGACATGCTTCATGCGTGTATGTGCCAGGATATGTTTTGTGCCAATCAATTGATGGAAATGTATCCCTCAGAAAGCAAGATGAATCATAATGATGAGAGAATCAAAAGAGCTTTAAGGCGCCGCCCTTATGTGGTAAATATCAAATATATATATATATTTAAAAAATCTTCTGTTTTTGTTATCACCTTTTAAATGGAGTGTTGTGTTGACAGTTGAATCCAGTGAGGGTGAACACCCCTGATTCTGTGATGTGGCCAACCGGCAAAGTGCGCAGAAGGCCAAGGCCTGTAAGTCAAATCTGACCTGAAAACAATAACACATAAACATTAGTTATGCTGCATGTGCAAACTGCAGTTATCACAGTAAAAGCAAGTGCAGATATCCCTCCTTATCTAACCACATTTGAAATGGAATATTGTCTTGACAGTCTACATCAGTGCAGACCCCTCAGATCCACAAAAGGCCTGTATGTCACATTCAAATCAACCACATAACAGTAGCTACTTAAATTATTTATTGATAGCTACATCATTTATTTCCAAGTTATTTCCAAGGCCAAAATGAGCAAAAGAGTGTTACATTTTTTCTTTACTGTTCACAGCCAATCATTGTGAGCTGTGGGCAGGAACAGACATCTGGGGATGGATGGGACATCAATCCAGAGCCTCTTAGCCAGGTCAGACATCTCTGCTGTTCCCATAGAGACAGAACAGATAGATCAATCTGTTGATTCATATGGCCATTTTGGTTGGCTTGGTTGAATTGACAATCATTCATTAGAAATGCTAAAGAATCCTACAGTATGGAAAGTCTTTAGCCCTATCCCTAATGTTATGGGAGTTGCATTTATTGCATTTCAATACACTTGCATTTTCAATTACCCATAAATTACTCACTACTTGTACAACTATGTTGGATTGCCTAAATATTCAACATTTTCTTGACAGTCAATGCCAGTGTATTCTATGGCTGCCCTAAGTACATGCCTTTGTCTGTCTCCTCAGTCTGGAAGGGTGACTCGGCTGATGGATAGAAATTATGATGGGGTGATCTCATCCTCCAACTCTGACATCTCTATCTACTCCTTCACTGACTGTGAATCTGAGGTAAGACAGTTGTACACCATGTCTTTGTTGAGTGACATCACTGTAAAGAGATTAGTCTCTGACTAGTTTACTCTGATACACAGTCTGATGATGAGGATCATGAAAGGAGGACACCACCGCTGAAAGTGAAGGATGAGGAGGATGGAAAGCTGACAAGGCTTAAAGTGAGGGATATGGTAGAGGACGACGATCTTTCTCTCCAATCCTTCGATGAGTCAGACTTTCTGGTATGTTCTGCAGCATGTATTTGAGTAACTCTTTGACTGAATGTGAAGAATGGACTATGACCAACTAGCTCTATGACACACAGCGTGATAATGGCAATGATGCCTCTGCTGAGGACAGTCCAGGGCCTTCAAAGGAACCACTGAGAAAAGGGGCTTCACTGAAGGACCCTCGACTGGTAGGCTCTTACGTGTGTGTGTGTGTGTGTGTTAGTGGTGCGCGGGTCAGCTGTTTGTTCAACCGAACCCACCCGCAATTGCTAATAACCCAGCCGCAACCGCCCGACTATATGTGATAAAGTGAAAATCTGAGGCCCGCACCTGACCCTAACCCGCAAATATAGAACACCGTCAGAACGATTTCTTAGCAGGGGGTGCAGGATTTTTTTGTGCCTAATTTGGATATGTTTCTGCTTATAATTTCCAACATTTTGGTAGGCTATTTGTTAGTCAACTTGTCTATAATTAGAGAGAAGACTAAATAAACCAAAAACGTTTAGGGATCAAGAAGAAAATGCAATAACTCAAGAAAAAAAGGGAAACATTTTCTGTGCAAAATTTCCAAATGACATCAGTTTGACGGGTTGAAAACGACCAGACATGTTTCTGATAAGATTTCAGTTTGGCTTGGATGCACATTTTATGTGGTTGAAATATTATCAGCTTTTATGATGCTGATAAAGCAGTCCCTAGCTGCGCATTCGCATTCCCTCAAGATGCTGAAAGAAATCATATTTCTCCACTGCTGTTCCCGAGTCAAAATAAAGCCTACATTTGGTGTAGCCTATCATTTTACTGCAAGAAATGCTTAATTCTGCAGGAGTTAATATTAAGACTGTGAGAGGTTAAAGATCTACAGTCAGTGTCCAGATTTCAGTTTCCATTTAATCCATCTGAACAGTAGGCTGTTTGTTCCCTTGACGTGCCATAGGCCTATTTGAATCCCCCTCTTGTGACTGTCGAATTTCTATAGTGCCTCACAATCATCACACATAACATAGGCACTGCCATCATCCTCTTTTAACACTTCACCAAATATTTTCCAAACATTACTTTTCTGGCCGTCCCTTCTTTATTTTCAACTTTCCATTTCGTAGCTTTTCTCTTATTGAATTAAAGCGTTTGGTGATTGGTGTGTAGTCTATCTGGCGCGCGTCAAGTTATGCCCTAAAGTTTAGGCTTACGCACTAATGCCAAATAGCCTATAGATATAACTTGCACAATAATTATACATTTATGGATTTTTTAATGTATTGTTTTCTGTTTATTCAACAATATTTCATGACCCTAAATCCCCCGCCCTGTGGATATAACCGTGGGACTTCTGGTTATGAGTCAACCCGCGCATCACTAGTGTGTGTCACATCTCAATTGTTTGACCCTATGTCTGTACAGATTATTGTGGCGAAACCCAACATCCCTGTCATTGTTGCTCCGCATGCTGTGGAGTACTTACCATACCACCACAGCCCTCGCCTGGCCCCAATCACCAACCTGAGCGAGAACGGTAGGAAGCTGCTCCAGAAAATGTCAGGAGTGGCCCCACAGGTGAGAGGAAATACAGAAAGCCCTTGCCTGGCCCCCATCACCAATACAGGAAGCCCTCGCCTGGCCCCCATCACCAACCTGAGTGAGAACAGCAGGAAGCTGCTCCAGGAAACGGCGCAGAAAATGGCAGGAGTGTACCCACAGGTGAGAGGAAATACAGAAAGCCCTTGCCTGGCCCCCATCACCAATAAAGGAAGCCCTCGCCTGGCCCCCATCACCAACCTGAGTGAGAACAGCAGGAAGCTGCTCCAGGAAACGGCGCAGAAAATGGCAGGAGTGTACCCACAGGTGAGAGGAAACAGGAAGGGGATATTGGCCATATGTCCTACAGTATATCATAACTCTAGATATTGTAGCTCAAGAGTAGAAAATAGCCATAAGCTTATATTACTTTATCTCCTTGTCCACATTATTCAGGAAGGGAAGGTCAAAAGGAAAAAGGGCAAGGCAAAAAAGAGAGTGAAGCAAGAGCAGGCTAGTAACATGAAGCAGGTGGAAAATGTTGGAGAAAGTAAGGAGGACAAGAAAGAGGAAAAGAAGAGTCTGAGGAAGAGGTGAGGAAATAGAAGAAGGAGAAGTAGAACATAACAAGGGCATTTTTGAGATTTATAGAAATAGAATGAGGTAGAGAATTATAGAAATAGAATGAGGTAGCAGAGAAAGAGCAGCTATCTGATGTGTAAGTGAAAACTACTATTTATTCTCCTGTTTGATTGACAGGTTTCTCCAGTGGCTGCTGCCCAAACTTAGATGTTTGAATAAATAATGGCCATCTACTACTACAACACACACACACACAGATATTTTGAGTATTGCTTACTCCTCCAATACACACAGAAACATAATTTCAGACACAGGAACTATGTTTAGAAAAATACACATATTGGTCTCGTTCTAATATTTTGAGACATGCACTATTCTTTAAAATAAAAAAACTACAAAAAATGTTAGAAATATGCATTTTCAATAAAGCTTTTGAAATTGCAATTATTTGTGTCAGACTGTTTTTTTGTTCTTCATTAATTACAGCAAGGGAACAATTATTGTAGTGACATTACATGACATGTTATGTACCAGTGGGTGTTTTATATTCTGCTGTCCTGCACTGGATCCCACTGTAGGTGGCAGTAGTGCACAAAATAGTTGGTTTGCTCACCAGAAACCCAACCAGGCAGAGAGACTATTGTTACCATGCAACGAGCAGATGCTTCAGTGCAGGGTTGCCATGTCCGCAGTTTTGCTAACATTTGGGCTACTTTGAAAACGATGTCGCGGGGGGGTAAACATGGCATTTCTTCAAACAAAACATATTTTTCACTGTGACCTGCTGCTGACTACCAGGCAGTGAGCAGGCAGGTTGTTACTGAATGAGCAGTAGGAAGGGGGAGGGCCGTGTTTTTGTGTGTGTGTTTTAGAGCCACAGCAGGCAGCTGAGTCACCGGCCATCAAGTATGCTATTAATTTGTATGCCATTGTAGGATACTGTAGCCTACCATTTGATACAATAAATATGTTGAAATTAAGATATCACTGGAGTCATTGCAAGTCAATTTGTGCCACTTGTGTAGCCTACCTGGAGCTGGCAAACGGATTTAATAAATAGCCTATAACTTTAAGCATATGTTTTCGTTTCAGTCTCCTCCATCTCCACTAACCGAAGATAATTGTATATATTTTTTTCTATTAATGATGTAAAATAAACAGTTGTACAGAAAGACTCTTCTGAAGGCCAAATTACAGAGGAGGAACTTCTTGATGCAATTAAAGCCTTTAAGTCTGGGAAAACTCCAGGGTTGGATGGCATACCAGTCGAGGTATACCAAACCTCATTTGATATACTCAGAGGACCCTTATTAGCATGTTTTAACCACACCTACAAAAATGGTAGATTATCAGATACTCAACAAGAAGGTCTGATTTCATTATTACTGAAACAGCATCCAAGTGGTAAATATAAAGATCCGGTCCATTAAAAAAATTGGAGGCCCCTTAAACTTCAGTGTTGTGATGCAAAAGTTCTAGCAAAATGTATAGCGTATAGAATTAAAAAGGTATTGTCAGGTATTATTTATCCTAATCAGACAGGTTGTTTACATGGATGATACATTGGAGATAATATAAGACAAGTATTGGAAACAATAGAACACTATGAAAAATCTGGGAAACCAGGCCTGGTATTCATAGCTGACTTTGAAAAGGCTTTTGATAAAGTACGACTGGAATTTATATATAAATGCCTGGAATAAATTTCAATTTTGGAGAATCTCTTATAAAATGGGTTAAAGTTACAGTATGTATAGTAACCCTAGGTGTAAAATAGTAAATAATGACTACTTCTCAGAAAGTTTTAAACTGTCAAGAGGAGTAAAACAAGGTTGTCCACTATCTGCATATCTATTTATTATGGCCATCGAAATGTTAGCTATTAAAATCAGATCCAACAATAATATCAAGGGGTTAGAAATCAAGGGCTTAAAAACAAAGATGTCATTGTACGCTGATGATTCATGCTTTCTTTTAAATCCACAATTTGGATCCCTCCACAGCCTCATAGAGGATCTAGGTACTTTTTCTAACCTTTTACATTACCGTGTAGTTTACCAATAAAATGGTCTGACGGTGATGTGGACATACTCGGTATACATATCCCGAAATAAAGAAATTATCTCACTACAATACATTTTAATAGAAAGTTAGCAAAAATATATAAAAATGTTCTACCATGGAAAGGAAAATACCTGTCTATTTGTGGTAAAATCACCCTGATTAACTCTTTAGTCATATCCCAGTTTACCTATTTGCTTATGGTCTTGCCTACATCTAGGGACCTGTTTTTAAAAATTAAATGAGCAAAAAAAAGATTCAATTTTATTTGGAACGGCAAGCCAGACAAAATTAAACGGGCCTATTTATATAATGAACATGAATTCAGAGGGCAGAAATTATTAAATATTAAAGCATTAGACCTCTCACTAAAGGCTTCAGTCATGCAAAAGTTATACTTAAATCCAAACTGGTTTTCTAGCAGATTAATAAGAATATCTCACCCCATGTTCAAGAATGGCCTTTTCCCCTTTATTCAGATTACAACCTCTCACTGAAAATGAAATCATCTCCAAAATATCACTATTTTAAAAATAAGCCATAGAAAGTTGGTTGCGATTTCAGTTTAATCCACCAGAAAAGACAGAACAAATAATACAACAAATAATGTGGTTAAACTCAAATATAATTTTTATATTATTATTTTTTCAAAAAAATGTTTAAAAAAGGTATAATCTTTGTAAATGATATCATAAATAGGACTAGTGGAGTTATGTCACACATGCAGCTAACAAAAATATATGGAAATGTCTGCTCTACCCAAAATTACAACCAACTAATTGCAGCATTAACGCAAAAATGGAAGAGGCAAGTGGAAGGGGGAAAAAATAAGGAACTTGTCTTCATTAAAGACCAAAATTGGTTAATGAAAATTGTGATAAATAAAAAAGTATATCAGTTTTATTTAAGGACAAAAAATTTGACAGCTGTGCCATATAGATTGCAAAATAGTTGGAAAGAGATTTTCGATGTACCGATACCATGGCACATGGTTTATGAACTGATACGCAAAACAACGCCGGATTCAAAACCTAAAATTTTTCAATTAAAATTATTATACAAAATTCTTGCAACCAATAGAATGTTATATATATGGGGGATACAACCATCCCAGCTCTGCAGATTTTTCTGCGAAGAGACCGATTCATTAGATCATTTGTTTTGGTACTGTCCATGTGTAGCTTGTTTTTGGTCAAAGGTCCAGGAAGAAGAAGTGCAACATTTACCTGGAGCTAACTCTGCAGATAGCACTACTGGGTGATTTGAAAAGTCATAGTCAATCGATCAATAATATAATAATACTTTTAACAAAAATGTTTATCTTTAATTTACAATCTGTAGAAACTATGAGAATAGAAAGGTTCAGAACTTTTGTGAAACATCACAGCACAGTTGAAAAATATATGGCAAATGTAAATAAAAAATGGATGGTGTTAAGAGATAGATGGGAGGGGTTGAGTGGAGCTGAAGGGTGGGATTAAAAACAACAAGATAACTAATGTAAAATATATTGTGATGGGACCAACACTTTACATGTTGCATTTATATTTTTGTTAAGTGTAGTTAAGGGGGAAAAACTGATAATACATTAGTGTGATAAAAATGTTTAGTTTGAACTAAAAACTGTTCTGGTTTACTAAGGGTTTTGAAAAACGTTGTTTTAATCTAGGTTATATAAATCAAGAGTACCAAGAGATTTGTCTACCGTCTGTGTAAAAAAACACAAAGTACAAAACACACAAGCCAAAAGGAGTGGTCTTACAATCAACTGACAATCAAACCCTTCTTGCATTGATTTGACCTTGAACATTCAGAGCCTGCTTGTATATTCAAACCAAAAACATCAGTGAAGAAAAAGTGGACCTTCAAGTACTGCCTCAAACCACTTGTCCAAGCATATTACATCTCAATGTATAACATGAGACAGAAAACACATTGAATGACAACTATGGGCTCGATTAAATCCGTATTGCCGTAGTTCAGAGCTATAGCGGCTTATAACCACACTGACATTTTTTATTTTTTTTATGTTATTAGTTATACCAAGATTTGACGTTTTTACAAGGATTGTGATTGCTGAAAATAGCACGCTTGAAATGTAAATGTAATTTCCGGTCTTCGCGAACATTGCCTTTAAATTTCAATCGAGCTATAGCGAGTTTTGCCGTTACGGATTGAAGTCATCAATCTGTCAGTGAAGACACAGGTGCTCCTGGGTGAACCATCACAGATTCTGGCAGTGACTCCAGCATTTTTGCTGTGAAACTCTGGGGGGCACTGACAGACACAGACAGTGGACTGAGGTGGGAATGTTGAGAATGTGGATGTTGAGCCACTGGAGCCCAGTGACTGCTGGTTTGAGAGGCAGATGCATGCCCATGACTGAGTCCATGGCCGAAGCTGTGTTCGTGACTATGTCCATGACCTTGGCTGTGGCTGCAGCTGTGTCCATGTTCGTGACTATGTCCGTGACTTGGCCCAAAGCTATGCTTGAGGCCATATCCATGGTTGTGTCCATTATAACCTGAGAGCTGAACAGGGCTCCCCTGTGTATAGTAGGAGTTGGCCCAGCCTTCAAATGTCTTTGGTGTGGTCTCGGTAGCCTGTAGGTTGGAGGTAAAGGACACTGGAGCGTAGGCTTGGACTGGGTAGGAGCCTGGGGTTGGAATGATTCTGCAATCAATGAGAACGTGGACAGATTTCAGAGAGCCTATCTATACCAGTAATTCTCTATCTAATCATGGGGGACCACTAGGTGCCTATTGTACAGTATTCAATTACAGCTGCGGATCATCAATTATAACTGCACCTCATTATACTGTAGTACATTATGTGCTCTGGCTTGCACACAGCAATTGTTATTTAATGACCTCTTGTCTTGTCTGATAAATGATATGTCTGGTGCTTTCTCAGTACTTACGGTGGGTGGACCGTCTTCCTTCTCTCCTCTGTTGATGCAGGGACATACAGGACACCAATGTTCCTCAGCAGCCTGAAAGGCATCTTCTTGTCCAGCACTGATGCCCTGGCATCGGACATGTCCAGAAGTGAGAGCCAGCCCTTACCGTCTGTTTCACCAGTGCAAGTTAAGGAGAATGTGTGACGCAGTGATGCAAGATTTTTTCTAAACAAACATGCCATAATGTTCAGCAGCAGGATTCATATATAACACCTATAACCTATTACCACTTAACTACACTACTAAGCACACTTATAAAGCTGTGACATACTGCAGAGGAGTGTATCAGTTATTTTGAACCACAATGAGGTTATAGCCGGCCGCGACCGGGAGACCCATGGGGCGGCGCACAATTGGCCCAGCGTCGTCCAGGGTAGGGGAGGGAATGGCCGGCAGGGATGTAGCTCAGTTGGTAGAGCATGGTGTTTGCAACGCCAGGGTTGTGGGTTCGATTCCCACGGGGGGCCAGTATGAAAAATTAAAAAATAACTCACTAACTGTAAGTCGCTCTGGATAAGAGCGTCTGCTAAATGACTAAAATGTAAATGTAAATGAGTAAGGATACAGATCCCCCCTGCGATGATGGCGATGGCATTGCAAAGGAAGACAGTGTGTGGGACCAAAAGTGTTATGATGAACAGAAACAGCCAGGGCAGGGCTAACATGGGTACAGTGACCCCGAAAAGAAAGCCCTTAACCATACGGGAGTGCACTGTGGCCATACCCATAAGGGAGAGGGACACTGGAATGAACCCCTCCACCTGTTTCTGGGCAGATGCACCAAACAGTAGCAGACCCAGTATGGTGTACAACACCCCTGTGCTGATAGAGAGCAGCAGAAACATGAGGAGGAACCGAACAGTCCCCACACTCTTCTCAATGCCTCCACAGAGGGGCACCAGAACCCCAATACTGAGGAGTAGCTGGGTCACTGTCTTGTGGTGGAAGGAGTATGTGATGAGCTTGTGCACTGCAAAGGAAGAGGAAAGGATTAAAACATAAATGATAGGGTTGACAGACATAAGCTGCACTGGTGTGTTGTGCTGTAGCCTGCTGCTGTAGCCTACTGGCACCATCTGTTACATTAGCTATACGTTTTAGCAAGCTAGCTAACGTTACAACACTCTCATTCAAAGTAGCTACTGAGCATATATGACTGTTGATTCACTCAGACCCTCCTAGCTAACTTACCATGCCCATTGCCAAAAACTGTCGTTCCAAGACTGAAGACATCCTCTGATAAACCGAAATATGTAGTGACAGTAAACAAAACAAATGATACTCTAATGACAGCAACAATCCCACTCGTGAGCCTGAACTCAGGAGTAAAACTCTTGAACCTCTGAACCATATGTTTTAAAACTATTCGGATATCATTTTGATGCCCAATGCATATTTGTCAAACTTGGATAATCAAGTACAATAATCAATCTTTTCCTCCAATATTGCGTAAAACTTTAGCCAGATTATAGGTAGCTAGCTAGCTAGCTAGCTAGAGGTTCCCACTAGATAACAAAGCCACAAATTACAAATAGGCTATATCTTAAAAATTAATGAAAACAAAAATAGGCTTTTTGGTCTTAATTTAAGGTTGGGCATAAGGTTAGCAGTGTGGTTAAGTTTAAAATCCGAGTTTAAGAAGATGAATTGTAGAAATAGGCGGGCAAGCTTGCTAAGCAAAAACAAATGTACTGGACTTCCGCATTTGGATTTGTCACAACCACAAAGTTGCTCAACTGTTGCTCAGATCATCAAGTGCTGCATTTGAAGACACTGCCACCTGCTGACATGTGCCTCAAATGTGATGATCAAAGAGTCCTCAACAGCCATTTGAGTTAGATAGCTAGATAGATTTTATTTGACAGTTATGAATTACGACCAGGGGGAGATACCACCAGTCCAGTCCCATACAAGCCTTTCCTGTGACGTATTATGCGCGGCCATAAAACTGTGACCTATTGTGACGTAACCAAGCATAAATTCACTACATAAACTGTGTTCAGCTTTGATACAATCAGTACAATCGCTTTCTTCAGTCAGGTTGTTTCAGGTGCATAGTCTGCCCTAGCTGACACTGTGCAGAGAATAAATACTACGATTGGAAACGGTTGGATAGACCCGTGCGCACTGCACAAGGTGATTTGGAGTTTAGAACGTCTGGTAGGCTCTTACATTCTTTGGTCCCAAATGGCACCCTGTAGTGTACTACTTTTGACCTGTGCCCATTGGACTCAGGTCAAAATAAGTGCAATATATGGGCACTGGGGTGCCATTTGGGACATGCCCTTTATGCGTGTGTGTGCCAGGATATGTTTTGTGCCAATCAATTGATGGAAATGTATCCCTCAGAAAGCAAGATGAATCGTAATGATGAGTGAATCAAAAGAGCTTTAAGGCGCCGCCCTTATGTGTTAAATATCAAATATATATATATATATTTAAAAAATCTTCTGTTTTTGTTATCACCTTTTAAATGGAGTGTTGTGTTGACAGTTGAATCCAGTGAGGGTGAACACCCCTGATTCTGTGATGTGGCCAACCGGCAAAGTGCGCAGAAGGCCAAGGCCTGTAAGTCAAATCTGACCTGAAAACAATAACACATAAACATTAGTTATGCTGCATGTACAAACTGCAGTTATCACAATAAAAGCAAGTGCAGATATCCCTCCTTATCTAACCACATTTGAAATGGAATATTGTCTTGACAGTCTACTTCAGTGCAGACCCCTCAGATCCACAAAAGGCCTGTATGTCACATTCAAATCAACCACATAACAGTAGCTACTTAAATTATTTATTGATAGCTACATCATTTATTTCCAAGTTATTTCCAAGGCCAAAATGAGCAAAAGAGTGTTACATTTTTTCTTTACTGTTCACAGCCAATCATTGTGAGCTGTGGGCAGGAACAGACATCTGGGGATGGATGGGACATCAATCCAGAGCCTCTTAGCCAGGTCAGACATCTCTGCTGTTCCCATAGAGACAGAACAGATAGATCAATCTGTTGATTCATATGGCCATTTTGGTTGGCTTGGTTGAATTGACAATCATTCATTAGAAATGCTAAAGAATGGGGCGGAGCTAGCATGTTGGAGTGAACGGCTGTGTGTGAGAGGCTCCCGCAACTTTTTTGCGAAATAATCTAACCTAACTTACTTTATTGCACTTGTTACAACAAACTTTTCTTACTAATACAATATTGTAACTTTCTATGTGAAAATGCCTAGTAATAAGCGACCAAAGGACAATAAATCCACATCAGAGGTCTACACCCCACCAAACAACGAGACAAACATGGCGGAAGGCACAGGTAACAACGTGACACTTACAGAACTTACCCGGGCTTTGGGAGAACTACGTGTTGCTATAGCGGAGGATCTTAAGGCTACTATTGCTGAACTGGACACTAAAATCGAGAGCACCATTCGAACGGTCGCTTCGCAGGGCCAGAGTATTGTGGACCTTGAGAAAGCTTCTGAATTCAACGCTGGTAGGATCGACGAGTTAGAGATGCTATGCACGTCATTGCAGGATAATGTGCAGAGGCTTTCTGTGAAAGTGGTCGACCTGGAGGGCAGATCCAGGCGGCATAACCTTTGCGTTGTGGGTCTGGCAGAAGGGGTGGAGGCGGGCTCTCGCCCCACCGACTTCTTCGCCAAGCTACTGAAGGATGCAATGGGACCGGATGTTTTGGCGTCGGATCCCCTAGTGGACCGTGCACATCGCGCCCTTGTCCCAGTGCCTGGACCGGGCCAGCGTCCTCGCCCAGTAATCATCTGTTGTCACAGTTTCAAGACCAAGGATCTTATCCTGCGCGAGGCTCGAATGAGGGGTAACCTGTTACATAAAGGGCACCCCTTTCGTGTCTATGAGGACTATGCGCCCGATGTGGCAAAGCACCGCGCTGGCTACAGAGATGTCATGACCAAACTCTACAAACTCCATCTTCACCCAGCCTTGCTCTTCCCTGCAAGACTAAGAATTACCCCGCCTTCCGGGGAGAAGATCTGGCTCTCCTCGGTTCTGGACGCAGAGAAGTTTGTCCGGGAATATACACCAATCCCCCGTACAGGTTAGAGTGCCTTGTCATTGTGTGTTAAGGTCTGCTCACGGACTCGAATCCATACCATACCATACCATAACGGGTGAAACCGTATTAAACGGTCTCAGCAAGGGCTACCGAACATGTAATACGATGAGCTGACCAATGGAGGGCGGTCAGAGCTCTCACTTAACGTTAATTTCACTTTCATTCCGACTGGGTTTAGAGCGATGCCTGTTTGGGAGGCCTTCCAGGTCGGATCATTGACACTTTCGGATGGATATACTTATATTCCCCCATTTTTGTTTTGTTTCGTTATTTATTTTTCAATTCTTACATTATTCCTGTGCGTACATATAATAATAATTATTTGTACTTTATTATTATTTTCTCTTAGCATTTTAGTATTATGTATGTGTATATTTTAAATTTGTATAGATTATTATTCTGGGGTATGCATGTTTGTGTATGTAGATGTGTGTGTATGGATGTATGTGTGTATGCGTGTGTATGTATCTGTATATATTTAAGAATATTTATTTTATATGTATATATTTTTTGGGGTGTGTGTATGTATGTGTGCGTGTATACGTGTGTATATGTGTGTGTGTGTGCGTATATATATATATATACGTATGTGTGTGTGTGTATGTATGTAGGTATGCACATGTATGTATGTGTGTGTGTGGATGTGTATGTGTGCACATATGTATATATAAATCACTATTTTTTTAAATTATTTGAAAATAATGTATTATTATTATTATTATTATTTTTACATTTTTTAATTTTTTTACATTTTTATTTACTTTGTTATTTTTTTGATTGGGGGGTACGTTCAATTTATCAAAATCCTTGTTCCCTTCTCCTAACCCACAATATGTAACTGTCCTGCTGTCTATGTCGGTTACTGATGGTTTATGTTTAGACCGGTATTGCTTAGCAATAGAATCTTGTGATGATACATCTTGCTTATCTCAGGGATTGACCCAAGATTAACCTTAAGTGCGCAATATGTTTAAGTTGCAACTTATTCTGTTTAGGTTTATTAGATGCTAATTGAACACTTTAAGTGCGGGAGCCTCCTCAGTTCATATGTTAGTAGAAGTTCTAGGATAGCGAGAGGTGAGCGCATAGTTGGGATTTTATTTGTGTTTTACCTCTTGTTCGAGGGCGCGCCGTGCTTTTTTGGCATCGGCCAGACAATGTGTTTGTTATTTTTATTTTCATATTTATTTCTGTCCTATGTGTGTATGCCTGTTAAATGTGGGTTGATGGGGGGGGGGGTAAAGGTTGGGGAAAGTAGGGGAACAGGGTGGAGAGTAAAGGTGCTTGCGGGGGGGGAGGGGTGGGTTGGATACTGCTCGGGTGTAGGTGCTACATATGCTGATCGTGATGGTTTGGTGCGCTTTCTTACCTTTTTAGTGAGTTACATGTTATGCAGGCCACCATAGGAACTACAAATGAGAGGAGGGCGGGACTTACATTCACTTCCTGGAATGTCAAGGGTTTAAACGAACCAATTAAGAGAGGCAGGGTCCTAGCCCACTTGAAAGCACTTTCGTCTGATATTATATTTTTGCAAGAAACCCATCTGAAAAACAAATCTCATAACAGACTTAAATGTAAGTGGGTGGGACAAGTGTATCACTCTAACTTCTCTGCCAAAACGAGAGGCACAGCGATTCTGGTACGGAAAGGAATTCCCTTTCTACATAAAACCACTATTGTGGATAAAGAGGGTCGTTATGTGATCGTAATAGGAGAGATCCATTCTACTTCTGTAACTCTACTAAATATCTATGGGCCAAACATTGATAACCCCTCTTTTTTCAAAAGAGTCCTTGCCCTGATTCCAGATATCTCCCATACTAATCTGGTCATTGGAGGGGACCTTAACTGTGTACTAGACCAATATTTGGATAGATCCTCTACCCGGCGAACCCCTACCTCCTATTCAAGCGAATTCTTGAATACCTACATAAAAAATTCTAACTTATTTGATATATGGAGGATCTCTAATCCTACGGGTAGGGAATACTCCTTTTACTCTCATGTTCACAATGTATATACTCGAATTGACTACTTTTTGGTTGATGCTAAACTACTCCCCTATACCTGTAATGTGAGATATCATGATATTATAATCTCTGACCACAGTCCACTCATCTTCTCCCTGAGATTGGGTGACATCGTACCAAACGAGAGGGTCTGGAGGTTGAATCCTCAACTCCTCACAGAACCAACATTCTGTGAACATCTTAAAGACCAAATTACATTTTTATTTGATACCAACGACAACACAGAGACTTCCCCAGCATTATTGTGGGAAACGCTGAAGGCTTATTTGAGAGGCTGTATCATCTCCTTTCAGACTGCCAGTAGGCAAAACAGAAAAAAATTGGTAGAACTGGAGGGACAAATTCACTTACTGGATAGGGAGAATGCTAGACATCCATCTATGGAGAAACATAAACAAATTATGTCTTTAAAATTTTAATACAATCAGATCCTCTCGGCTAAAATTGCTAAATCTTTTCTCTATGCCAAGCAAAAATATTTTGAGTTTGGTG
This sequence comes from Coregonus lavaretus, assembly GCF_964263955.1. Lineage (NCBI taxonomy): Eukaryota > Metazoa > Chordata > Actinopteri > Salmoniformes > Salmonidae > Coregonus > Coregonus lavaretus. The sequence continues at coordinate 4,887,169 of NC_140020.1, read as the reverse complement.
ACAAACCACACAAATTACTCGCCAGACAACTTCGAAAAAACGTGAGTGACCGAATGATTCACAAAGTTAAATCTGCATCTGGGGAATTACTCTCCTCCCCCAAAGACATCAATGACAGATTCCGTCAGTTTTATGAGACTCTATATACATCTAAAGCGGATCCTAATCCCTTAATTATGCATAACTTTTTGGAGGACTGTAATCTTCCTGCCCTGAACCAGGAAGACTCTAACTTCCTGAATAAGGAAATATCTCTTGAAGAAATTAGAGAAACAATTAAATCTCTAAAGAGTGGCAAGACCCCGGGCCCAGATGGATACCCTGGTGAATTCTATAAAACATTCAGCAACATGCTATCTCCCTACCTGCACAAAATGTTGGTTCGGGCCAATGAGGATGGAGCTCTCCCATCTACTTTGGATGAGGCGTTTATTACAGTTATACATAAGAAGGGTAAAGATCCGGAAGAGGTAGGGTCATACAGACCAATATCCCTCCTTAATACAGACCAAAAGATTTTAGCAAAAACTCTGGCTAACAGGCTTAGCACTTTAATTGGCAAATTGGTCCATTCGGACCAGACCGGCTTTATCCCTAATAGAAACTCATTCTTCAATCTCAGGCGCCTCTTCACATTATGTATTCTCAGAGGTTACCTAACGTGGACCTTGCCGTTATATCTCTTGACGCCGAAAAGGCCTTTGACCAAGTTGAGTGGCCCTATCTATTCAAGGTCCTACAGAAATTTAATATTGGAGATGGGTTCATAAATTGGATCCAGCTTTTATATAGGAACCCCTGTGCGAGAATACTCACTAACCAATCAATGTCGCCCCGATTTAACCTCCACAGAGGGACAAGGCAGGGTTGTGCGCTGTCGCCTATGCTCTTCGCCCTAATTATTGAACCTCTCGCTCAAGCGATCAGATCTCATTCAGCAATACACGGCTATAATACTAAAGATACTCTAAATAAGATTTCCCTATACGCAGATGATATTCTCCTCTATGTAACAGAACCCCACGCTAGTATTCCAGCTATTCTTGAGGTGATTAATTTGTTTGGTACCTTCTCGGGATATAGAATAAATTGGAACAAGAGGGAATTAATGCCCATACGGTTGCAAAACACCTCCTGGCTAGAACATCTTCCAGTTAAGTTATCTTCAGAAAAATGTATCTACCTTGGAATTGTAGTTACCAAACAATACTCCTTACTATTTAAAGAGAATTTCCCTTCTCTGATGCAAAATCTCAAGGCAAACAAACAGTTTTGGAGAACTCTCCCAATTTCTCTGCTCGGTAGAATTAATGCCATTAAAATGGTCTTCCTCCCACAACTGCTCTACCTATACCAGAACATCCCAGTATTCATACCTAAATCATTTCATAAACAACTGGACTCTATTATCAATCCTTTCATCTGGGATTATAAAACACACAGGATAGGTATAAAACACCTATGTAAATCCAAGATGGAAGGAGGATTGTCTCTCCCAAATTTTATATTTTACTATTGGGCCGCTAACCTCCGCGCTGTTACGTTTTTGCTGGATGACGCAACCCCGCCATCCAGCTGGCTTAGCATGGAGCGGGAGGAGTGTCATCCCTTCTCTATTGGTGCCGTGATTTTGTCACCTGTTAATCTGGAGATGTCACTTTACCATAACAATCCTATTATACATAGCACAGTCCGAATCTGGAAGCAAATTAAAGTCCACTTTGAGCTTAGACCAATATCATTCATGCTCCCTGTTGCCAGGAATCCCTCCTTTGCCCCCTCTAACCTTGATAACACCTTTGAGCGATGGGGAGAGTTGGGGATAAGTACCATAGGGGATTTATATATAGGAGGGACCTTTGCTTCCTTTGAAGCGCTGAGGGAAACTTATAACCTTCCCAGAAGTAACTTTTTCAGATACCTACAAATTAGAGACTATGTTAGAAAACACCTCCCAACATTTGAGAATGCTAAACCTTCCATGTTTGACGGATGCATAAAAATATGCCCCACCTCAGACAAACTGATATCTCGTCTATATGACGCTTTTCAATCTGTTAGCGCACCCTCTACAGATGCCATTAAGGCAAAATGGGAGGAAGAACTAGGGACTGATATTTCGGTGGCAGACTGGGAGGATAGCTTGGAGTATATCCACACCTGCTCCATTAACTCCAGACATCGTCTCATACAATTTAAGGTATTACACAGATTACACTACTCCAAAACTAAACTGCATAGGATATTTCCTGATACATCCCCTATGTGTGATAAATGTCAGGCTGAGCAGGGTACACTACTCCACTGCTTTGCCCTATGCTCTAGTCTGTATGGTTATTGGTGTGGAATATTTGGGGTCCTCTCTGAAGTTCTGGAGACTTCAATAGACCCAGACCCGCTTCTGATAATCCTGGGAGTGTCCGATTCCCTAAACGGATTAACCAACTCCCAAAAACAACTCATCTCTTACAGTCTCATTTCGGCAAAAAAATTAATCTTGTTGTTTTGGAAAAGGAGGGAAGCGCCCTCTACCAAATTATGGCTCAGCGAAGTGGCAAAAACTGTACACTTAGAAAGAATTAGATATATTCTGAACAATAAATTATCAACATTTGATCAAATCTGGCAGCCTTTCCTCTCTTACCTGGACCAGTCGGTGCTGTGAATTTGTACTTTTTAACGCACTCTCAATTGTCATATTGTAATCTACCTTTGGGCAGCGTGTGCTGGCCCTGACACTCGAGCAGTCGGGAGGGGAATAGGGTGGAATAGGGGGGGATAAAGGGGGGGGGTTACATATACCCTTTTTCTTTCTACCTGTCCCTGTTCTGTATGTCGTGTTTTGTAATATTTGTTTTGTGTCCAGAACTCTGGGTCTTGTTGTTCATGTCTGTTCTCTTATGTTTAGATAAGAACTGTACACATGTCTTTCATACCTATACACCATTCTTGTGTGTGTTCAATAAAAAAATATTTGAACAGAGAAATGCTAAAGAATCCTACAGTATGGAAAGTCTTTAGCCCCATCCCTAATGTTATGGGAGTTGCATTTATTGCATTTCAATACACTTGCATTTTCAATTACCCATAAATTACTCACTACTTGTACAACTATGTTGGATTGCCTAAATATTCAACATTTTCTTGACAGTCAATGCCAGTGTATTCTATGGCTGCCCTAAGTACATGCCTTTGTCTGTCTCCTCAGTCTGGAAGGGTGACTCGGCTGATGGATAGAAATGATGATGGGGTGATCTCATCCTCCAACTCTGATGACATCTCTATCTACTCCTTCACTGACTGTGAATCTGAGGTAAGACAGTTGTACACCATGTCTTTGTTGAGTGACATCACTGTAAGGAGAATAGTCTCTGACTAGTTGACTCTGATACCCAGTCTGATGATGAGGATCATGAAAGGAGGACACCACTGCTGAAAGTGAAGGATGAGGAGGATGGAAAGGTGACAAGGCTTAAAGTGAGGGATATAGTAGAGGACGACGATCTTTCTCTCCACTCCTTCGATGAGTCAGACTTTCTGGTATGTTCTGCAGCATGTATTTGAGTAACTCTTTGACTGAATGTGGAGAATGGACTATGACCAACTAGCTCTCTGACACACAGTGTGATAATGGCAATGATGCCTCTGCTGAGGACAGTCCAGGGCCTTCAAAGGAACCACTGAGAAAAGGGGCTTCACTGAAGGACCCTCGACTGGTAGGCTCTTACGTGTGTGTGTGTGTGTGTGTGTGTGTGTGTGTGTGTGTGTGTGTGTGTGTGTGTGTGTGTGTTAGTGGTGCGCGGGTCAGCTGTTTGTTCAACCGAACCCACCCGCAATTGCTAATAACCCATCCGCAACCGCCCGACTATATGTGATAAAGTAAAAATCTGAGGCCCGCACCTGACCCTAACCCGCAAATATAGAACACCGTCAGAACGATTTCTTAGCAGGGGGTGCAGGATTTTTTTGTGCCTAGTTTGGATATGTTTCTGCTTATAATTTCCAACATTTTGGTAGGCTATTTGTTAGTCAACTTGTCTATAATTAGATAGAAGACTAAATAAACCAAAAACTTTTAGGGATCAAGAAGAAAATGCAATAACTTAAGATCAAAAGGGAAACATTTTCTGTGCAAAATTTCCAAATGACATCAGTTTGACGGGTTGAAAACGACCAGACATGTTTCTGATAAGATTTCAGTTTGGCTTGGATGCACATTTTATGTGGTTGAAATATTATCAGCTTTTATGATGCTGATAAAGCAGTCCCTAGCTGCGCATTTGCATTCCCTCAAGATGCTGAAAGAAATCATATTTCTCCACTGCTGTTCCTGAGTCAAAATAAAGCCTACATTTGGTGTAGCCTATCATTTTACTGCAAGAAATGCTTAATTCTGCAGGAGTTAATATTAAGACTGTGAGAGGTTAAAGATCTACAGTCAGTGTCCAGATTTCAGTTTCCATTTAACCCATCTGAACAGTAGGCTGTTTGTTCCGTTGACGTGCCATAGGCCTATTTGAATCCCCCTCTTGTGACTGTCGAATTTCTATAGTGCCTCACAATCATCACACATAACATAGGCACTGCCATCATCCTCTTTTAACACTTCACCAAATATTTTCCAAACATTACTTTTCTGGCCGTCCCTTCTTTATTTTCAACTTTCCATTTCGTAGCTTTTCTCTTATTGAATTAAAGCGTTTGGTGATTGGTGTGTAGTCTATCTGGCGCGCGTCAAGTTATGCCCTAAAGTTTAGGCTTACACACTAATGCCAAATAGCCTATAGATATAACTTGCACAATAATTATACATTTATGGATTTTTTTATGTATTGTTTTCTGTTTATTCAACAATATTTCATGACCCTAAATCCCCCGCCCTGTGGATATAACCGCAGGACTTCTGGTTATGAGTCAACCCGCGCATCACTAGTGTGTGTCACATCTCAATTGTTTGACCCGATGTCTGTACATATTATTGTGGCCAAACCCAACATCCCTCTCCCTGCCTCTGTGAGTGCCCTGAAGAAGGTGTCACGCCAGATGTAGGTGGTCCCTTTTGTCCGGCCCTGCAGGCAGCAGCTGGACAAGAAGACACAGTGGACCAACACCAATGAGGAGAGCCTGAGGAGAATTAAAGAAAACCTGGCCTCCATAGAGCTTGACCTGGAGGAAGGCCTGAAGACGGTCAATGACGGTCTGGACATCAACCAAGAGAGGCAGAAGAAGAATGAGGGATGCTTCAGAGCCTGGGTTGAGAAGTGGATGGGGAGGAGGAAGGATGAAAGACTGAGGGATGAAGATGTGAATAGGGAAGACAATGGGAGGAGGGGCGAGGAGTTGAGGGCACTGATCCAAGTGATGAAGAGAAACTGCAGCAAAATGAGATCTTGAGGCAGTAGACCTGGACAGTTGGCTGAATGACTTGGAAAGGTTGAAAGTGGCTTTCAAGAAATGCACTGGAGAGATGGCCGAAATGGTAGAGAGCATGGCAGAAATGAAGACCAGCATAGCCAAGAACAGGCTCCTCAAGCTTGAAAAAAAGAAGTATGAAGTCCAGCGCTTTGTAAGTTACTCTTACTTATTGAGTGTAGTCATGTATCTAATGTATTTATAGATTAGTTATACAGTATATCTAGAGATTGTGTATAACATAGCACTGTCCTGACAGTTTGTTTGTTGTTTCTGGTATTACAGAGCCCAGGGAAAGTCTCTGGTCCTGTGCCTGGCCAGACTTGCCTTTCTCCTCTTGTGACCTCAGCACCCTGGACCCTGGCTGAAGCCCTACGGGCCCTGCCCTCTCCAGAGGATGTCCCAAAGCCTCTGACTCCTCCCAGCCCTGTCCCTGTCATTGTTGCTCCGCCTGCTGTGGAGTACTTACCATACCACCACAGCCCTCGCCTGGCCCCAATCACCAACCTGAGCGAGAACGGTAGGAAGCTGCTCCAGAAAATGTCAGGAGTGGCCCCACAGGTGAGAGGAAATACAGAAAGCCCTTGCCTGGCCCCCATCACCAATACAGGAAGCCCTCGCCTGGCCCCCATCACCAACCTGAGTGAGAACAGCAGGAAGCTGCTCCAGGAAATGGCGCAGAAAATGACAGGAGTGTACCCACAGGTGAGAGGAAACAGGAAGGGGATATTGGCCATATGTCCTACAGTATATCATAACTCTAGATATCGTAGCTCAAGAGTAGAAAATAGCCATAAGCTTATATTACTTTATCTCCTTGTCCAAAATATTCAGGAAGGGAAGGTCAAAAGGAAAAAGGGCAAGGCAAAAAAGCGAGTGAAGCAAGAGCAGGCTAGTAACATGAAGCAGGTGGAAAATGTTGGAGAAAGTAAGGAGGACAAGAAAGAGGAAAATAAGAGTCTGAGGAAGAGGTGAGGAAATAGAAGAAGGAGAAGTAGAACATAACAAGGGCATTTTTGAGATTTATAGAAATAGAATGAGGTAGAGAATTATAGAAATAGAATGAGGTAGCAGAGAAAGAGCAGCTATCTGATGTGTAAGTGAAAACTACTATTTATTCTCCTGTTTGATTGACAGGTTTCTCCAGTGGCTGCTGCCCAAACTGAGATGTTTGAATAAATAATGGCCATCTACTACTACAACACACACACACACAGATATTTTGAGTATTGCTTACTCCTCCAATACACACAGAAACTTAATTTCAGACACAGGAACTATGTTTAGAAAAATACACATATTGGTCTCGTTCTAATATTTTGAGACATGCACTATTCTTTAAAATAAAAAAACTACAAAAAATGTTTGAAATATGCATTTTCAATAAAGCTTTTGAAATTGCAATTATTTGTGTCAGACTGTTTTTTTGTTCTTCATTAATTACAGCAAGGGAACAATTATTGTAGTGAAATTACATGACATGTTATGTACCAGTGGGTGTTTTATATTCTGCTGTCCTGCACTGGATCCCACTGTAGGTGGCAGTAGTGCACAAAATAGTTGGTTTGCTCACCAGAAACCCAACCAGGCAGAGAGACTATTGTTACCATGCAACGAGCAGATGCTTCAGTGCAGGGTTGCCATGTCCGCAGTTTTGCTAACATTTGGGCTACTTTGAAAACGATGTCGCGGGGGGTAAACATGGCATTTCTTCAAACAAAACATATTTTTCACTGTGACCTGCTGCTGACTACCAGGCAGTGAGCAGGCAGGTTGTTACTGAGTGAGCAGTAGGAAGGGGGAGGGCCGTGTTTTTGTGTGTGTGTTTTAGAGCCACAGCAGGCAGCTGAGTCACCGGCCATCAAGTATGCTATTAATTTGTATGCCATTGTAGGATACTGTAGCCTACCATTTGATACAATAAAAATGTTGAAATTAAGATATCACTGGAGTCATTGCAAGTCAATTTGTGCCACTTGTGTAGCTTACCTGGAGCTGGCAAACAGATGTAATAAATAGCCTATAACTTTAAGCATATGTTTTCGTTTCAGTCTCCTCCATCTCCACTAACCGAAGATCATTGTATATATATTTTTCTATTAATGATGTAAAATAAACAGCTGTACAGAAAGACTCTTGTGAAGGCCAAATTACAGAGGAGGAACTTCTTGATGCAATTAAAGCCTTTAAGTCTGGGAAAACTCCAGGGTTGGATGGCATACCAGTCGAGGTATACCAAACCTTATTTGATATACTCAGAGGACCCTTATTAGCATGTTTTAACCACACCTACAAAAACTCAACAAGGTCTGATTTCATTATTACTGAAACAGCATCCAAGTGGTAAATATAAAGATCCGGTCCATTAAAAAAATTGGAGGCCCCTTACACTTCAGTGTTGTGATGCAAAAATTCTAGCAAAATGTATAGCGTATAGAATTAAAAAGGTATTGTCGGATATTATTCATCCTAATCAGACAGGTTGTTTACATGGACGATACATTGGAGATAATATAAGACAAGTACTGGAAACAATAGAACACTATGAAAAATCTGGGAAACCAGGCCTGGTATTCATAGCTGACTTTGAAAAGGCTTTTGATAAAGTACGACTGGAATTTATATATAAATGCCTGGAATAAATTTCAATTTTGGAGAATCTCTTATAAAATGGGTTAAAGTTACAGTATGTAGAGTAACCCTAGGTGTAAAATAGTAAATAATAACTACTTCTCAGAAAGTATTAAGCTGTCAAGAGGAGTAAAACAAGGTTGTCCACTATCTGCATATCTATTTATTATGGCCATCGAAATGTTAGCTATTAAAATCAGATCCAACAATAATATCAAGGGGTTAGAAATCAAGGGCTTAAAAACAAAGATGTCATTGTACGCTGAGATTCATGCTTTCTTTAAATCCACAATTTGGATCCCTCCACAGCCTCATAGAGGATCTAGGTACTTTTTCTAACCTTTTACATTACCGTGTAATTTACCAATAAAATGGTCTGACGGTGATGTGGACATACTCGGTATACATATCCCAAAATAAAGAAATTATCTCACTACAATACATTTTAATAGAAAGTTAGCAAAAATATATACAAATTTTCTACCATGGAAAGGAAAATACCTGTCTATTTGTGGTAAAATCACCCTGATTAACTCTTTAGTCATATCCCAGTTTACCTATTTGCTTATGGTCTTGCCTACATCTAGGGACCTGTTTTTAAAAATTATATGAGCAAAAAAAAGATTCAATTTTATTTGGAACGGCAAGCCAGACAAAATTAAACGTGCCTATTTATATAATGAACATGAATTCAGAGGGCAGAAATTATTAAATATTAAAGCATTAGACCTCTCACTAAAGGCTTCAGTCATGCAAAAGTTATACTTAAATCCAAACTGGTTTTCTAGCAGATTAATAAGAATATCTCACCCCATGTTCAAGAATGGCCTTTTCCCCTTTATTCAGATTACAACCTCTCACTGAAAATGAAATCATCTCCAAAATATCACTATTTTAAAAATAAGCCATAGAAAGTTGCTTGCGATTTCAGTTTAATCCACATAAAAAGACAGAACAAATAATACAACAAATATTGTGGTCAAACTCAAATATAATTTTTATATTATTATTTTTTCGAAAAAGTGTTTAAAAAAGGTATAATCTTTGTAAATGATATCATAAATAGGACTAGTGGAGTTATGTCACACATGCAGCTAACAGAAATATATGGAAATGTCTGCTCTACGCAAAATTACAACCAACTAATTGCAGCATTAACGCAAAAATGGAAGAGGCAAGTGGAAGGGGGAAAAAATAAGGAACTTGTCTTCATTAAAGACCAAAATTGGTTAAAGAAAATTGTGATAAATAAAAAAGTATATCAGTTTTATTTAAGGACAAAAAAATTGACAGCTGTGCCATATAGATTGCAAAATAGTTGGAAAGAGATTTTCGATGTACCGATACCATGGCACATGGTTTATGAACTGATACGCAAAACAACGCCGGATTCAAAACCTAACATTTTTCAATTAAAATTATTATACAAAATTCTTGCAACCAATATAATGTTATATATATGGGGGATACAACCATCCCAGCTCTGCAGATTTTTCTGCGAAGAGACCGATTCATTAGATCATTTGTTTTGGTACTGTCCATGTGTAGCTTGTTTTTGGTCAAAGGTCCAGGAATGGTTGAAGAAGTGCAACATTTACCTGGAGCTAACTCTGCAGATAGCACTACTGGGTGATTTGAAAAGTCATAGTCAATCGATCAATAATATAATAATACTTTTAACAAAAATGTTTATCTTTAATTTACAATCTGTAGAAACTATGAGAATAGAAAGGTTCAGAACTTTTGTGAAACATCACAGCACAGTTGAAAAATATATGGCAAATGTAAATAAAAAATGGATGGTGTTAAGAGATAGATGGGAGGGGTTGAGTGGAGCTGAAGGGTGGGATTAAAAACAACAAGATAACTAATGTAAAATATACTGTGATGGGACCAACACTTTACATGTTGCATTTATATTTTTGTTAAGTGTAGTTAAGGGGGAAAAACTGATAATACATTAGTGTGATAATTTTTTTTAGTTTGAACTAAAAACTGTTCTGGTTTACTAAGGGTTTTGAAAAACTTTGTTTTAATCTAGGTTATATAAATCAAGAGTACCAAGAGATTTGTCTACCGTCTGTGTAAAAAAACACAAAGTACAAAACACACAAGCCAAAAGGAGTGGTCTTACAATCAACTGACAAGCAAACCCTTTATTGCATTGATTTGACCTTGAACATTCAGAGCCTGCTTGTATATTCAAACCAAAAACATCAGTGAAGAAAAAGTGGACCTTCAAATACTGCCTCAAAACACATGTCCAAGCATATTACATCTCAATGTATAACATGAGACAGAAAACACATTGAATGACAACTATGGGCTCGATTAAATCCGTATCGCCGTAGTTCAGAGCTATAGCGGCTTATAACCACACTGACATTTGTATTTTTTTAATGTTATTCGTTATACCAAGAGTTGACGTTTTTACAAGGATTGTGATTGCTGAAAATAGCCCGCTTGAAATGTAAATGTAATTTCCGGTCTTCCCGAACATTGCCTTTAAATTTCAATCGAGCTATAGCGAGTTTTGCCGTTACGGATTGAAGTCATCAATCTGTCAGTGAAGACACAGGTGCTCCTGGGTGAACCATCACAGATTCTGGCAGTGACTCCGGCATCTTTGCTGTGAAACTCTGGGGGGCACTGACAGACACAGACAGTGGACTGAGGTGGGAATGTTGAGAATGTGGATGTTGAGCCACTGGAGCCAAGTGACTGCTGGTTTGAGAGGCAGATGCATGCCCATGACTGAGTCCATGGCCGAAGCTGTGTTCGTGACTATGTCCATGACCTTGGCTGTGGCTGCAGCTGTGTCCACGTTCGTGACTATGTCCGTGACTTGGCCCAAAGCTATGCTTGAGGCCATATCCATGGTTGTGTCCGTAATAACCTGAGAGCTGAACAGGGCTCCCCTGTGTATAGTAGGAGTGGGCCCAGCCTTCAAATGTCTTTGGTGTGGTCTCGGTAGCCTGTAGGTTGGAGGTAAAGGACACTGGAGCGTAGGCTTGGACTGGGTAGGAGCCTGGGATTGGAATGATTCTGCAATCAATGAGAACGTGGACAGATTTCAGAGAGCCTATCTATACCAGTGATTCTCTATCTAATCATGGGGGACCACTAGGTGCCTATTGTACAGTATTCAATTACAGCTGAGGATCATCAATTATAACTGCACCTCATTATACTGTAGAACATTATGTGCTCTGGCTTGCACACAGTAATTGTTATTTAATGACCTCTTGTCTTGTCTGATAAATGATATGTCTGGTGCTTTCTCAGTACTCACGGTGGGTGGACCGTCTTCCTTCTCTCCTCTGTTGATGCAGGGACATACAGGACACCAATGTTCCTCAGCAGCCTGAAAGGCATCTTCTTGTCCAGCACTGATGCCCTGGCATCGGACATGTCCAGAAGTGAGAGCCAGCCCTTTCCGTCTGTTTCACCAGTGCAAGTTAAGGAGAATGTGTGACGCAGTGATGCAATATTTTTTCTAAACAAACATGCCATAATGTTCAGCAGCAGGATTCATATACAACACCTATAACCTATTACCACTTAACTACACTACTAAGCACACTTATAAAGCTGTGACATACTGCAGAGGAGTGTATCAGTTATTTTGAACCACAATGAGGTTGGAGTAAGGATACAGATCCCCCCCTGCGATGATGGCGATGGCATTGCAAAGGAAGACAGTGTGTGGGACCAAAAGTGTTATGATGAACAGAAACAGCCAGGGCAGGGCTAACATGGGTACAGTGACCCCGAAAAGAAAGCCCTTAACCATACGGGAGTGCACTGTGGCCATACCCATAAGGGAGAGGGACACTGGAATGAACCCCTCCACCTGGTTCTGGGCAGATGCACCAAACAGTAGCAGACCCAGTATGGTGTACAACACCCCTGTGCTGATAGAGAGCAGCAGAAACATGAGGAGGAACCGAACAGTGCCCACACTCTTCTCAATGCCTCCACAGAGGGGCACCAGAACCCCAATACTGAGGAGTAGCTGGGTCACTGTCTTGTGGTGGAAGGAGTATGTGATGAGCTTGTGCACTGCAAAGGAAGAGGAAAGGATTAAAACATAAATGATAGGGTTGACAGACATAAGCTGCACTGGTGTGTTGTGCTGTAGCCTACTGGCACCATCTGTTACATTAGCTATAAGTTTTAATAATAATAATAATAATAATAATATGCCATTTAGCAGACGCTTTTATCCAAAGCGACTTACAGTCATGCGATCTTGAGGCTTGGTTTTGTATTCTAGTTTTCCTCCTTTTGAGTCTGAAAGAGCTGCAGATAATAACAGTTGTTCTGAGAATACCTGTTGTCATCCATGCATTCCTAGCTGTAGCCTACTTTTGTGTGTATGACGAGTGTCCCTGTCACTCATTATGCCTCCCTGCCCTCCATTGTCTGTCCGTCCTCCTGTCTGTCTGTCCGTCCTCCTGTCTGTCTGTCCGTCCTCCTGTCTGTCTGTCCGTACTCCGTCCTGTCTGTCCGTACTCCGTCCTGTCTGTCCGTACTCCGTCCTGTCTGTCCGTCCTCCTGTCTGTCCGTCCTCCGTCCTGTCCGTCCTCCGTCCTGTCTGTTTGTTTGTCCTTCTGTCCAGAGGGAGAGGTGATGTTGTACCGGTACGGCTGGCAGGACTGCACCACCATCCTCTTCTATTTCTTCATCACCATCATCCTCCACGCCGTGGTGCAGGAGTACGTCCTGGATGTAAGTACTACCAAGACCCACTGCATTGTGGGTATTAGTGTTTTTGTTTCCCTTAGATGATTTTCTAAGTGGGGTGCAAAGGTTTCCAAAGCAACAGCCAGGCCCTCTGGCATCTTAACTGTCTGTCAATTGAAACCAATAGATGCTAAACTTTTACAGGCTGGGGTCAATGGGGCTAGGTGGGGTGGACCGACTTGTGGATACAATGGTAGGGAAACACGGGGTAAAATGGAGATTCAGGTCTGAGTAGTAGAGCGCCCTTTTAAGCACAGATGTAGGATCAGTCAATCATTACATTAACCATTTGAAGAGGACATGCAAAACTGACCTTAGATCAACGTCAATGGGCCTACTGCAGATACTCCTTATGAGGTCACAAGGTCAAATTGAGTTGTCTTTCTGTCTGCTCTCCTAGACAACTTCCAGGACACAGGAATGTAGCCTGGGCACGTATCCACAAAGCGTTTCAGAATAAGAGTGCTGATCTAGGATCTGTTCCATTATAATCTTTATTCATTAAGGCCAAAATTCGAAAAGGCAAAACTGATCCTAGATCTTACTCTGAGATGCTTTGTGGATACGGGCCCTGATCCCAAATCTGTTTGGGCTGTCTTGCCAACTCCTATGTTTAGCGTGACAGTGACCATAAGAGTTGGCAAGACAGCACAAACAGATCTGGGACCTGGGTAACAGGAATGAGATTGTAATAAAAATGGTTGATCTCAAAAAAAGGAATGGAATTGTGTTGTTATTTTCCTCTCTAGCTCCATCATCAAGTGTGTTTTAGAATGGGTTAACGCTTGAACGGTATGTCTTCTCTCAGAGGGGTATACTACAAAGCAGGATATGGAGTTAGCCAGCAAACTTGTCAACATTTTCTGATTTAACAAACTAAAAGACATATCTAGGTTTAGCTTTTTTAATGAACCATCAAATCAGTAGTCATTTCTGATTGCTTATCAAAGTTAGCTGGCGAACTCATTGATCCTGCTTTGTAGAAGTACTTAAGAGTGGCTAAAGATAGCACTTGCCATCTTGTTGTAGGTAACTTGTTTTTGTACACTTCATTTTGTATCATAATGGCATTTTGTAGCTCTCTATTTTATTCTTCTGGTTCCGTTGTTAGAAAGTGAATAGGCGCCTCAATCTCTCAAAAAGCAAGAACACCAAGTTCAGTGAGTCAGGCCAGCTGTGTGTGTTTCACCTGGTGTCCAGCGTGTGGAGTTTCTACATACTTATAACAGTAAGAAATGCATGCACACACACACACACACACACACACACACACACACACACACACACACACACACACACACACACACACACCAATGTGTAGCGTTAGGTCCAATCATCATGAAGATTTCCACTGAAGGATCCATTTTCCCTTTGCAGGAAGGATACCTGTTTCACCCTAGCAGTCTTTGGGAGAACTACCCACATGTCCACCTCCGGTATGATGACTCAGCACTAAAACAGGCTCTGCAGCTCAAATGGCACCCTATTCCGTGAATACCGCACTGCTCTTGACCAGGACCTATAGGGGTAGTTCAAATGATTTATTTATATACATACATACAGTGCCTTCGGAAAGTATTCAGACCACTTTACTTTCTCCACATTTTGTTTCGTTACAGCCTTATTCTAAAATGGATTAAATAAATACAAAATCCTCATCAATCTACACACAATACCCCATAATGACGAAGCGAAAACAGGTTTTTAGATTTTTTTTCAAATTCAGTAAAAAGCACGACAGCCTGCTTGGAGTTTGCCAAAAGGCACTTAAAGACTCTCAGGCAATGAGAAACAAGATTCTCTGCTCTGATGAAACGAAGATTGAACTCTTTGGCCTGAATGCCAAGCCTCACATCTGGAGGAAACCTGGCACCATCCCTACGGTGAAGCATGGTGGTGGCAGCATCATGCTGTGAGGATGTTTTTCAGTGGCAGGGACTGGGAGACTAGTCAGGATCGAGGAAAAGATTAACGGAGCAAAGTACAGAGATCCTTGATGAAAACCTGCTCTAGAGCGCTCAGAACCTCAGACTGGGGTGAAGGTTCACCTTCCAACAGGACAACGACCCTAAGCACACAGCCAAGACAACGCAGGAGTGGCTTTGGGACAAGTCTCTGAATGTCCTTGAGTGGCCCAGCCAGAGCCCGGACTTGAACCTGATCGAACATCTCTGGAGAGACCTGAAAATAGCTGTGCAGCAACGCTCCCCATCCAATCTGACAGAGCTTGAGAGGGTCTGCAGAGAAGAATGGGAGAAACTCCCCAAATACAGGTGTGCCAAGCTTGTAGCGTCATACCCAAGAAGACTCTAGGATGTAATCGCTGCCAAAGGTGCTTCAACAAAGTACTGAGTAAAGGGTCTGAATACTTATGTAAATGTGATATTTCAGTTTTTATAACAAATAACAATTTAATCTATTTTAGAATAAGTCTGTAACGTAAGAACATTTGGAAAAAGTCAAGGGGTCTGAATACTTTCCGAATGCACTGTATATATACACAATATATGACTGATAGGGGGCGCTGTGTTGAAGCCACCTTTCCTCAATCTTGGCACTCCTCCTCCATTGTATTTTTTAAAAAACATTTTGGATGCTATAAAAATGCATTTATTAATGTCTACATTCCATTTAGCCACATTTATTCTATTACAGACACCTTCACTTTAAATTATAATATCTCAGCTAAACATACAGTACCAGTCAAAAGTTTGGACACACCTACTCAAGGGTTTGTCTTTATTTTTACTATTTTCTACATTGTAGAATAGTGAAGACATCAAAACTATGAAATAACACATATGGAATCATGTAGTAACCAAAAAAGTGTTAAACAAAAAATTGAGATTCTTCAATGTAGCTACCCTTTGCCTTGATGACAGCTTTGCATACTCTTGGCATTCTCTCAAACCATTTCACCTGGAATGCGTTTAACAGTCTTGAAAGAGTTCCCACATATGCTGAGCACTTGTTTTTTTGGACTCATCAGACCAAAGGACAGATTTCCACTGGTCTAATGTCCATTGCCCGTGTTTCTTGGCCCAAGCAAGTATCTTCTTCTTATTGGTGTCCTTTAGTAGTGGTTTCTTTGCAGCAATTCGACCATGAAGGCCTGATTCACTCAGTCTCCTCTGAACAGTTGATGTTAAGATGTGTCTGTTACTTGAACTCTGAAGCATTTATTTGGGATGCAATTTCTGAGGCTGGTAACTCTAATGAACTTATCCTCTGCATCAGAGGTAACTCTGGGTCTTCCTTTCCTGTGGTGGTCCTCATGAGAGCCAGCTTCATCATAGCGCTTGATGGTTTTTGCAACTGCACTTGAAACGTTCAAAGTTCTTGACATTTTCCGTATTGACTGACCTTCATGTCTTAAAGTAATGATGGACTGTCGTTTCTCTTTGCTTATTTGAGCTGTTCTTGCCATAATATGGACTTGGTCTTTTACCAAATAGGGCTATCTTCTGTATACCACCCCTACCTTATCACAACACAACTGATTGGCTCAAACGCATTAAGAAGGAAAGAAATTCCACAAATTAACAAGGCACACCTGTTAATTGAAATGCATTCCAGGTGACTACCTCATGAAGCTGGTTGAGAGAATGCCAAGAGTGTGCAAAGCTGTCAAGGCAAAGTGTGGCTATTTGAAGAATCTCAAATCTAAAATATATTTAGATTTGTTTAACACTTTTTTTTTGGGGGTTACTACATGATTCCATGTGTGTTATTTCATAGTTTTGATGTCTTCACTATTATTCTACAATGTAGAAAATAGTAAAAATAAAGAAAGACCCTTGAATGAATAGGTGTTCTAAAACCTTTGACCGGTAGTGTATAACTTATATACAGTGGGGGAAAAAGTATTTAGTCAGCCACCAATTGTGCAAGTTCTCCCACTTAAAAAGATGAGAGAGGCCTGTAATTTTCATCATAGGTACACGTCAACTATGACAGACAAAATGAGAAAACATTTTCCAGAAAACACATTGTAGGATTTTTTATGAATTTATTTGCAAATTATGGTGGAAAATAAGTATTTGGTCAATAACAAAAGTTTCTCAATACTTTGTTATATACCCTTTGTTGGCAATGACACAGGTCAAACGTTTTCTGTAAGTCTTCACAAGGTTTTCACACACTGTTGCTGGTATTTTGGCCCATTCCTCCATGCAGATCTCCTCTAGAGCAGTGATGTTTTGGGGCTGTCGCTGGGCAACACAGACTTTCAACTCCCTCCAAAGATTTTCTATGGGGTTGAGATCTGGAGACTGGCTAGGCCACTCCAGGACCTTGAAATGCTTCTTACGAAGCCACTCCTCCGTTGCCCGGGCGGTGTGTTTGGGATCATTGTCATGCTGAAAGACCCAGCCACGTTTCATCTTCAATGCCCTTGCTGATGGAAGGAGGTTTTCACTCAAAATCTCACGATACATGGCCCCATTCATTCTTTCCTTTGCAGAAAAACAGCCCCAAAGCATGATGTTTCCACCCCCATGCTTCACAGTAGGTATGGTGTTCTTTGGATGCAACTCAGCATTCTTTGTCCTCCAAACACGACGAGTTGAGTTTTTACCAAAAAGTTATATTTTGGTTTCATCTGACCATATGACATTCTCCCAATCCTCTTCTGGATCATCCAAATGCACTCTAGCAAACTTCAGACGGGTCTGGACATGTACTGGCTTAAGCAGTGGGACATGTCTGGCACTGCAGCATTTGAGTCCCTGGCGGCGTAGTGTGTTACTGATGGTAGGCTTTGTTACTTTGGTCCCAGCTCTCTGCAGGTCATTCACTAGGTCCCCATGTGTGGTTCTGGGATTTTTGCTCACCGTTCTTGTGATCATTTTGACCCCACATGGTGAGATCTTGCGTGGAGCCCCAGATCGAGGGAGATTATCAGTGGTCTTGTATGTCTTCCATTTCCTAATAATTGCTCCCACAGTTGATTTCTTCAAACCAAGCTGCTTACCTATTGCAGATTCAGTCTTCCCAGCCTGGTGCAGGTCTACAATTTTGTTTCTGGTGTCCTTTGACAGCTCTTTGGTCTTGGCCATAGTGGAGTTTGGAGTGTGACTGTTTGAGGTTGTGGACAGGTGTATTTTATACTGATAACAAGTTCAAACAGGTGCCATTAATACAGGTAACGAGTGGAGGACCGAGGAGCCTCTTAAAGAAGAAGTTACAGGTCTGTGAGAGCCAGAAATCTTGCTTGTTTGTAGGTGACCAAATACTTATTTTCCACCATAATTTGCAAATAAATTCATTAAAAATCCTACAATGTGATTTTCTGGATTTTTTTCCCTCAATTTGTCTGTCATAGTTGACGTGTACCTATGATGAAAATTACAGGCCTCTCATCTTTTTAAGTGGGAGAACTTGCACAATTGGTGGCTGACTAAATACTTTTTTTCCCCCACTGTACTTATTAAGGACACAGTATGCTTTACATTAGTTATCTTGTTGTTGTTATTAGTCCCATCCTTCAGCACCATTCAACACCTCCCATCTATCTCTTAACAGTGTTGACATCTTCACTATTATTCTACAATGTAGAATAATAGTAAAAATAAAAAACCCTGGAATGAGTAGGTGTCCAAACTTTTGACTGATACTGTAAGTTAAAAATGAAAACAAATATAAAAACATTTTCCTTAAAGTATGTTTTGAGATTACTAATGTTGCTGTCACCACTACAACAACAACAACAACAACATACTTAAATACATGTCATTTTTTCCCCTTGAAACATTTAATTAAATACTGTAGAATTCCATTAATTCCTACAGAGGACTGCTCCTACTGGGGATTGCCAGTGGCTTCAAAGCCTCTCAATGGCCAATACATAGCATCAGCAATCCAGGGTTTATATACATCAGTGGTTAGTTCCCCTGCTCTGTACCGTGTCCTTGAACAACCTCTCCCTGTGTGTGTTGCAGCTTTCAGGTGAAGTTATTCTTCCTCACTCAGCTGGCCTACTGGCTTCACGCCCTGCCTGAGCTCTACTTCCAGAAAGTACGCAAGGTCAGTGCTGAGGCTGTGGGAAACAGAGGACCGATACCTGTGTGTGTGTGTGTGTGTGTTGTGTGAAAACAATTAGCTGAAAGGAAATCTTCATTAAATCAGCCCATAGTCTGAGTAAGGAATTCTGTCAGATTATATTCATCCTAAAAATTATTGTTTACTCAAATGACAAAATCACATGTTACTTTCCTCCCCTTGAAAGCTGCAATTCATCTCATTGTCCATAGACTCCTTTACTTTCAAGGTAAAAGGAAACAAATATGGAAACGTGCCATTCGGGTGAACTATCCCTCTGATACAACATTAGTTTGCACCCACATGCCGTCTTTCTGAGTGGTTCCATTGGTGTTGACAGAGAACCAGATGCAGACGTTGTTGATGTGACTACTCGTTGTTGTTCCTCAGGAGGAGATCCCTCGCCAGCTGCAGTACATCTGCCTCTACCTGCTGCACATCTCTGCAGCATACCTGCTCAAGTAAGCACCCATAGAAGCACCTATATAAACATAGATAAGTACCTAATATTAGCACATATAAACAGTGGGGAGAACAAGTATTTGATACACTGCCGATTTTGCAGGTTTTCCTACTTACAAAGCATGTAGAGGTCTGTAATTTTTATCATAAGTATACTTCAACTGTGAGTGACGGAATATAAAACAAAAATCCAGAAAATCACATTTGTATGATTTTTAAGTAATTAATTTGCATTTTATTGCATGACATAAGTATTTGATCACCTACCAACCAGTAAGAATTCCGGCTCTCACAGACCTGTTAGTTTTTCTTTAAGAAGCCCTCCTGTTCTCCACTCATTACCTGTATTAATTGCACCTGTTTGAACTCGTTACCTGTATAAAAGACACCTGTCCACACACTCAATCAAACAGACTCCAACCTCTCCACAATGGCCAAGACCAGAGAGCTGTGTAAGGACATCAGGGATAAAATTGTAGACCTGCACAAGGCTGGGATGGGGTACAGGACAATAGGCAAGCAGCTTGGTGAGAAGGCAACAACTGTTGGCGCAATTGTTAGAAAATGGAAGAAGTTCAAGATGACGGTCAATCACCCTCGGTCTGGGGCTCCATGCAAGATCTCACCTCGTGGGGCATCAATGATCATGAGGAAGGTGAGGGATCAGCCCAGAACTACACGGCAGGACCTGGTCAATGACCTGAAGAGAGCTGGGACCACAGTCTCAAAGAAAACCATTAGTAACACACTACGCCGTCATGGATTAAAATCCTGCAGCGCACGCAATGTACCCCTGCTCAAGCCAGCGCATGTCCCGTCTGAAGTTTGCCAATGACCATCTCGATGATCCAGAGGAGGAATGGGAGAAGGTCATGTGGTCTGAGACAAAAATAGAGCTTTTTGGTCTAAACTCCACTCGCCGTGTTTGGAGGAAGAAGAAGGATGAGTACAACCCCAAGAACACCATCCCAACCGTGAAGCATGGAGGTGGAAACATCATTCTTTGGGGATGCTTTTCTGCAAAGGGGACAGGACGACTGCACCGTATTGAGGGGAGGATGGATGGGGCCATGTATCGCGAGATCTTGGCCAACAACCTCCTTCCCTCAGTAAGAGCATTGAAGATGGGTCGTGGCTGGGTCTTCCAGCATGACAACGACCCGAAACACACAGCCAGGGCAACTAAGGAGTGGCTCCGTGAGAAGCATCTCAAGGTCCTGGAGTGGCCTAGACAGTCTCCAGACCTGAACCCAATAGAACATCTTTGGAGGGAGGTGAAAGTCCATATTGCCCAGCGACAGCCCCGAAACCTGAAGGATCTGTATGGAGGAGTGGGCCAAAATCCCTGCTGCAGTGTGTGCAAACCTGGTCAAGACCTACAGGAAACGTATGATCTCTGTAATTGCAAACGAAGGTTTCTGTACCAAATATTAAGTTCTGCTTTTCTGCTGTATCAAATACTTATGTTATGCAATAAAATGCAAATGAATTACTTAAAAATCATACAATGTGATTTTCTGGATTTTTGTTTTTTATTACAGACCTCTACATGCTTTGTAAGTAGGAAAACCTGCAAAATCGGCAGTGTATCAAATACTTGTTCTCCCCACTGTACATATTAAAGCACATAAGCATATCTAAACACCATTATAACCCTATTACTCCCCTCCCTCCCTCCCTCCCTCCCTCTCTCCCTCCCTCCCTCTCTCCCTCCTCCCTCCCTCCCTCCCTCCCTCCCTCCTCTCCCACAGTTTGAGTCCTGTGGGCCTGGTACTCCTCTGTCTGCAGTACCTGTCTGAGCTGGGCTTCCACATCGCCAGAATGTTCTACTTCACTGATGAGAGCCACCAAAAGATGTGAGTTCCTACTTCCAACTCTGTGGCCTTGTGGTTAGTGTCCGCCCTGAGATTGGAAGGATGGGGGATCCCCGGTTGAGTCATACCAAAGACTCTTAAACTGGGACCTGATGCCGCTCTGCTTGGCACTCTCATTAATGAGATAGATTGGGGGTAAGGACCTGAGATAGACTAGTGTCCTGTCCAGGGGGTGTACTTGTACATCATGCTGCCTCACGCTACAGAATCAGGAGATGGGCTCCTTCCCAGTGGGCCGTTCTGGCTCGGACAAGGCTTGCTTACCTTTGTCATAACCTACTTAGTCCACCTTCCAACTGCACAACAACATATCATATAGAAGTGCTGTTCATATTATAATGTGATATGAACTACACTTCATTAAAGGTGGACTCTGTAATATGACATCACCAGACACAGCGGGGTGACTTCCTGAAAAATAACCTGCCAAGACTCCCACTATTGGCTCATTGCAATTTCCACATTCTTGGCTAATCTGCATTTTGTTGTTGATATAAAAAATAAAATAAAAAAAAGCTGAAAGTCTCCCTGCTGCATATGATTGTCTTATTGCTGACTACCTTTAATGGCAGTGCATGCCTTGTGATCAATCATAATAATCATAATCCATTTCTGTTATTTACTGATGTGTGTCCAGGTTTGACCTCTGGGCCGTGAACTTTGTGTTCACGCGGATGGTGACCCTCACCCTTGTGTTCCTGGCTGTGGGTTTCGGGTTGGCCCGTGCCGAAAATCAGGGGCTGGACTGGAACATGGGCAACTTTAACACTGTGCTGATACGGTAAGGGTTTTTAGTGGCTTCTATGTCTAATGTACACAAATTACACACATGTGCACTCACACAAACACACATCCTTTCCTCTCTCTCCCCTCTCCCCCTCCCTCTCTCCCTCCCCCCCTCCCTCTCTCCCCCCCTCCCCCCCTCCCTCTCTCCCTCTCCCTCCCCCTCTCTATCCCTCCCACCCGTCTCTATCCCTCCCACCCGTCTCTCTCTCTCTCTCGCTCTCTCGCTCTCTCTCTCTCAAAATAGGATGCCTGTGTTGTTGCTGGTGAGTCTGACCCAGTCCTGGCTCCTGTGGAAGTTTATCCATTTCCAGCTGAAGCGGTGGCGAGAGTTCAGACACGCACAGGCCGCTAGGAAGAGGGCCGCCGCCAAGCAAACCCCCCGACCGCTGAAGAGAGACTCCCGTGAGTGGACACACACACACGTGCTTTAATTGTAAGAGTTGAAGACGTTCTATTACAGCGAACAGCAAGTGTAGTTAGGATTATCTGACTATATGTTAATGTGTGAATGCCCTCCTCTCCCTCCTCCAGTTGGCCACCATGAAAACGGCACAATCAAAGCAGAGAACGGAGCATCTCCTCGACCCAAGAAGATCAAGGCACCTTAATGTCTCCACCCATCATGGCTGCCCTAACAGTGACCCTGATTATATGGCTTATCAATCAGAGGAACAGGAAACTGGTCCCACACAATTCATCCTCTTCCTGTTTTGCATATTTTCCGGAGGTGACGTGGGGGCTGCGTCTGTCGCTATTGACACAACAAGGCTTAAAAAATGCTGGATGAAAATGAAATTCCAAAACCAAACCCCCCTCGAGCCCTGAACAGACATTTACTCTCATATCAGTATTTATTTTATACAGCTGCCTGTTATGGACACTGGTTCTGATCTCCCTGTATACTGAACGATGTATGTTATTTGTGGCACAATGTATACTGTGTGTCATATTGAATGTGTTGATGCCTGTTCCTCGTGTGTTAATAACTGTACTGGCCTGGGGTTTGTCAAGATGCCGCTGTCTTTGAGCTCTGCCGTTGTTGTCGTTGAATGAGCCGGCTTCGCTTTTGTTTCATAGCATGGGTCGTATTCATTAGGCACCAAACGGAAGAAAACTGACTGAAACATGGACGGACTGGACTTGTACAATAAACACTCATTTTCGGTTTCTGTTGCAAAATGTTTTGTGCCCTAATGAACACGACCCTGGTTACTTGGTGCAGGAAGGATGTTGCTGGTTCTACAGTGGCCCTAAAGGTACATCAGCGCGTGCTGGCTTTGATGCTACCCAATCAGTGATGGGCGGGACCAATTCTGGGGCTCTGGTTACTCCTTGACCCCTCCCTCTGGGTCATGGTCGGAGTGAGTCGGACCGTGCTGTGGTCACTTTACACTAACCAGGACCATCCTGATGACCAGCAGATATGTTGGATAATACTGCATGCTATTCAATTGTTTTTGTTAAAGAAGTCTCTATTTTTACTTTATTAAATAATGCATTGTTCTCAAATGCTGAGGTTTGAACAGTTATTTTTGTCTATTGCATTATTACCTTGATGTGAATCGGTTTTGTATGTGTTAAAATGTACTGAATGTTTCCAAGTCATTTGACTTTTATGGCCATAGCCACAACGTAGGAAGTATTGCAGGCACAAAGGGGCTGTGTCCTTGATTCCTCAATTCCTGTCATAGCTCACTGGAGGAGGAGGAGGGAGGGGCCTTGGATCCTCTCGTCCAATGCACTTCGACAGGAATTGAGGAAACAAGGACGGAGGAAGCATGGATTGCAATGTTTTCAGACACAGATGGTCTTGGGTCACTGTAGTCTTGCATACCAGCCAGCCTCTTTCCCTATAGGCTGTAAGTAGCTTTGAGCAAGCCGAGGCCTATCTCCTGATTCTGTAGCGTGAGGCAGCTTGATGTACAAGTACACCCCCTGGACAGGACGCTAGTCTATCGCAGGGCCTTACCCCCAATCTATCTCCTTAATGAGAGTGCCAAGCAGAAATGCATCAAGTCCCATTTTTACAGTCTTTGGAATGACTTGGCCGGGGATCGAACTCCCAATCTCAGGGTGGACTCTATTCACAACAAAAATAAGAATGTTTAAACAGGAATGAAAAACACAATTTAAATCACTGTAAAACTACCACACCTGCTATGCAATAGTGTTTTAATGTCAACAATTTCCAGTTGATATACTTGCATTTCCAAATGGTTAAGTCTTCTCTGTGTGTAATTACAACTAATTGGGGCTTTTTAGCCTAAAAGTCAGCACTCTGACTTGTCTTAAATGACGGTGTTGAGACTTGTCTCCAAAACAGTGGCACAGACAGATGTTCTAGCCACCACAGAGGACAGAGAAGAACACAGCCTAATGAAGTGTTGAGGTATTCTTTATTCCAAGGTCATCCATTTTGGCTCAATCTGTATATATTTTACCTTAAACATTGTTCACTTGTCCCGTTGGTGAGCCCTACAGGGGAGAATGAAATGTTTAATTCTGTCCAGTACGTGTCAGCCCACTTACAGAGACGGGCATGAGGTCCAGTGTTTTCAGAATCACATTTATTTATCGTGAGAAACATAGCGCAAGGGTGTGCCTAGGCTTTGGTTCATAATCTGAAGTGGTTTGGAGGAGAAGAGGTTCTGTAGGGGATTAACACTTCCTCTCATCAAGAAGAGGGTTCCGCTCTTTCAATGTCCTCTGAGGAAAGAAGGGAGGAGAGGAATGAGAATACTGTTAGAGGGGGGATGGTTTATACTGTACACTATATATACAAAAGTATGTGGACACCCCTTCAAATGAGTGGATTCGGCTATTTCAGCCACACCCGTTGCTGACCGGTGTATAAAATCGAGCACAAAGCCATGCCATCTCCATGCAATCTGGCAGAGTAGAATGGCCTTACTGAAGAGCTCAGTGACGTTCAACATGGCACCGTCATAGGATGCCACCTTTCCAACAAGTCAGTTCGTCAGATTTCTGCCCTGCTAGAGCTGCCCCGGTCAACTGTAAGTGCTGTTATTGTGAAGTGGAAACGTCTAGGAGTAACAACGGCTCAGCGGCGAAGTGGTAGGCCACACAAGCTCACAGTACGTGACTGCCGATTGCTGAAGCACGTAGCGTGTAAAAATCGTCTGTGCTTGGTTGCAACCAGTGGCGGCTCCTGAAAAAATTCTCAGGGGGGGCAATTTTTCTGATGATTTAGGTGACCTACACACATTTTAAAAAAGATATGTCCAGCAACAACATGAAGACAGGGGCAGCATATAAGTCAATACCAGAAGCATTTATTGACTGATCTCAAAAGTGTTGGCTTACCAGGGTTGGTGGAGCCCTCAGTTTCATCTTTGCCTCGCAAAGCTAACTCAAACACTCCGCAAAACTTCACACACTGGATTAGCCGGCTGAGGATGTGGCGGTTCTTGCTAATGTCGTAGTAAATATATTTGTTATAGTGAATATGGAATATGATATGTTGAGTAAAATGTTGTGCTAAGATCTATTTAGGTCAGGAGCTGGTTATAAGTTCTGTTCCTATCCAATAACAATGGACAAAAGGGTCCTATCTTGTCAGCCTTGTCAGTTTCAGTTCTCCAGTAAACTTGTGATTATCAACACTAACCTCATCGTTGTGGCGGCGGACAGCTAGCCTGTATCCCTCATCCAGTTGAGTGGGAATGTTCACTCTCCCCAAAGCAGACAATCTCAAACAGCTATCCATGTGGGTCTTTGACAGCTCATGTTTCTTAATCTTTCCTGAAAGATGGTGCATGTCCGTTACACACCAGTCGCTGTCCAAGCGGTGCTGTCTGCCGTGCCGCCTTCAGGGTGAAAGAGTAAGCAGGGGGTAGCAGAAGACTGCATTAGCTACATCGCAGCCTGCTAGCCAGGTTTTTCGTTCGTACCAATTTTTGGAAAATCCTCGGGTGTAGGACTTCCCCCCTTTAGTAGAAACCTGTTGAATTATTAAATTTGGTCTGGGAGGTCCTAATTGTTTCGTTGCCAATTTATCTTCATTTGTTCGCCGACAAAAAGGAACTTCTTTCAAAGACACAATCGAGTTGCACTGAAGCCTAGCCATTTTGATAGTAGTAGTGAATTGATTGACGAGCCTACCCGCTCTTTTCTTAGTTACGTTCATGGTTATGTTACGTATGACGAAAGCGCGTAAGTGCAAGCCCTCAGAAACCCATAGAGATTGTATTGAAAGCTCTGATATTTGAAAAAAATAGATTTTACATGGGAGTCTATGACAGACTTCTGGGCGATTTTCAACCTGACTGAAATCGCCCCAAAAGGGGGGGGGGGGCATTTGAAGCACGACTTTAGCCTGATTGGACATTTAGTGGCACTGTGGCAGATCAGACGTCTAGATTACAACACTGATAACTACTGTTGCCGTGATATAATTGATTAGAAAAAAAATCCCTTCCTTTTCCCGTTTGGCAGTGCGTCGCCCATATCGCCCTATTGAACACACCGCCCCTGGTTGCAACACTCACTACCGAGTTCCAAACTGCCTCTGGAAGCAACGTCAGCACAAGAACTGCTCGTCGGGAGCTTCATGAAATGGGTTTCCATGGCCGAGCAGCCGTACACAAGCCTAAGATCCCCATGTGCAATGTCAAGCGTCGGCTGGAGTGGTGTAAAGCTCGCCGCCATTGGACTCTGGACCAGTGGAAACGCGTTCTCTGGAGTGATGAATCACGCTTCACCATCTGGCAGTCCGACGGACGAATCTGGGTTTGGCGGATGCTAGGAGAACGCTACCTGCCCGAATGCATAGTGCCAGCTGTAAGGTTTGGTGGAAGAGGAATAATGGTCTGGGGCTGTTTTTCATGGTTCGGGCTAGGCCCCTTAGTTCCAGTGAAGGGAAATCTTAAAGCTACAGCATACAATGACATTCTAGACGATTCTGTGCTTCCAACTTTGTGGCAACAGTTTGGGGAAGGCCCTTTTCTGTTTCAGCATGACAATGCCCCCGTGCATAAAACAAGGTCCATACTGAAATGGTTTGTCGAGATCGGTGTGAAAGAACTTGACTGGCCTGCACAAAGCCCTGACCTCAACCCCATTGAACACCTTTGGGATGAATTGGAACGCCGACTGCGAGCCAGGCCTAATCGCCCAACATCAGTGCCCGACCTCACTAATGCTCTTGTGGCTGAGTGGAAGAAAGTTCTCGCAGCAATGTTCCAACATCTAGTGAAAAGCCTTCCCAGAAGAGTGGAGGCTGTTATAGCAGCAAAGGGGGGACCAACTCCATATTAATGCCCATGATTTTGGAATGAGATGTTCGACGAGCAGGTGTCCACATACTTTTGGTCATGTAGTGTATGCAGTGTTTACCATGAATGCAGTCTCCTCTAACGCGGGAACATTGCCTTTAAATTTCAATCGCGCTGTTGAATAGTGTGTCACCATGGCAATAGTGTGTCACCTTGGCAACAACTGTGGACACTTATGTCCTTACCTGACTGTGGGTCGGTGTGGGCCCCCCCCCCCTTTTCAGCCATGTCCAGGCCCAGCCTCTGTCTCAGGGAGGTCAGGGTGCGAGAGGGGAGTTGATCCGAGATGGACTCCAGGTACTTCAGCACGTAGTGGTCAGCATCGGTCAGTACAAAGCGGTGTCTGAAAACTGACGGAGGGTAGGAGGGAAAAGGGACCATGAGAGTGGGGATATCAATGTGAATGGTTGTACTAAAGGTTCAATCTGACCTGAGACACTCATGCACTGAGGCAACAGGGTCTATAGAACAATAACACTGTTCTTCACCAGTGAAATACATGTGTTTTTGGTTGGAAGAAGGTTCTGATCGAAATGGACTGTAATGTCAATGAGGCTAGAATTAAACCTGGTCCCAGATCTGCCATGCCAACGACTATATGAGTTGGCAAGACAGCACAATCAGATCTGGGACTAGACTAAACTTTATAGGAGCTACACTACATCTCCTCCAAGCTAAAACATCTCTGTGAACAGAACAGTTCAACATCCCTGTGAACAGAACAGTACAACACTCTGTGAACAGAACAGTACAACACTCTTTGAACATAACAGTACAGCACCAGGAAGCCTACCCTCCACGGTGTCTCCGATGGCGAAGTCGGCCGGCCCATAGAACTCGGGCTTGTCCACGGTGCAGCCCGGCTTGGGGATGCGTGTCTTCTCCAGGAACTGGCCGCCGATGATGCCAGAGTTGCGCGTGGACGTCTCGAAGATACTGATCATGTCATTGGACAGGAAGTAGGAGAGGATGAAGCGGCGGCCCTCGTCCTGGGGATTCTGGGAGTCCTGTGATGTCAGAGCGAGGGTGGAAGAAAATGAAGATGGTGATTGGTTACACTCATAAAGGGTGACTGAGATATGAGATGTCATAACTAGCATGTAAACATGTTTCTCAGTGGTTGTCATGGCCTACTGGGGTTCAGATTCAACCTCTTGACCAGTGACACTAATACCAGTCTCAGTAGTGTGAAAAGGGTATTACAGCAACTAGCTTCCCAGAGCCCCAGGTAGAGACCCCCCCCCCCCAACAGCCCCTCACCATTCTGGCAGCGTAGCGCAGAACTTTGTGGTCGTTCTCCAGCATCTTCATCAGGTCCTTCTTAGGGGGCTCAGGGATCAGAGACAGGCAATTCTGAAGGGAGTCCTCCAGAGAACCAAAACCATTGTAGGGAGGAACCTGTAGATGGAATAGAGGAGAGGAGAGGTGAGGTGAGGAGAGGAGAGGAGAGGTGAGGAGAGGTGAGGTGAGGAGAGGTGAGGTGAGGAGAGGTGATGGGATGTATGTGACAGAAACAGGCAACCTCTCATGCAGCTGGGACTGGCGGACAAATGAACAGATAGAACCTCCCTCCCACCTGCTCAACCACCCACTCAACCACCCACTCAACCACCCACGAGGGAGAGGATATGGGGTGTAGAAGTAGGCATGGGCAGAAAAAACAATCCATCCCTTCCTCCCACCAACCCTCCCTAACTCCACCAATCTATCCCTTCATCCCACCAACCTTCCCGAACTCCACCAATCCATCCATCCCTTCCTGCCACCAACCTTCCCTAACTCCACCAATCCATCCCTCCCTCCCTTCCTCCCTCCCTCCCTCCCTCCCTAACTCCCTAACTCCACCATTCCAACCCTTCCTTCCTCACACCCACCCTCCTTAACTCCACCAATCCAACCCTTCCTTCCTCACACCAACCCTCCTTAACTCCACCAATCCAACCCTTCCTTCCTCACACCAACCCTCCCTAACTCCACCAGTCCATCCCTTCCTCCCACCAACCCTCCCTAACTCCACCAATCTATCCCTTCCTCCCTCCCACCAACCCTCCCTAACTCCACCAATCCATCCCTCCCTCCCTCCCTCCCACCAACCCTCCCTAAATCCACCAATCCAACCCTCCCTAACTCCACCAATCCACACCTTCCTCCCACCAACCCTAACTCCACCAATCCATCCCTTCCTCCCACCAACCCTAACTCCACCAATCCAACTCTTCCTTCCTCCCACCTACCAACCCTACCTAACTCCACCAATCCATCCCTTCCTCCCTCCCTCCCACCAACCCTCCCTAACTCCACCAACCCTCCCTAACTCCACCAATCCAACTCTTCCTACCACCCACCAACCCTCCCTAACTCCACCAATCCAACTCTTCCTCCCACCCACCAACCCTCCCTAACTCCACCAATCCAACCCTCCGCCCTTTCACCTTATGCCTGTCGTGCAGCTCTGTGGTCTTCTTGACCACAGGTTTGGGTTTGAGCTCTAGGTCGGGGTGGTTCTTCTGGTAGTAGGTCTTGGTGAACTCGTCACAGTCATAGAGCAGGAAGCGCCGGCCCATCAGCTGCAGGGTCTCGCCCACCTGGAAGTCCTTGGGCGAGTAGTACTGGTGCACCTCCTGGGGGGACACCTCCAGTACACAGCTAGGGAAGGGCTCTGGAGATGGGAGGAAGGTCATGGGGACTGTTGTATAGTCATTAGAAACACATGGGGACTGTTGTATAGTCATTAGAAACACATGGGACTGGTGTATAGTCATTAGAAACACATGGGGACTGTTGTATAGTCATTTGAAGTATGTGGGGACTGTTGTATAGTCATTTGGAGGACATGGGGACTGTTGTATAGTCATTAGAAACACATGGGGACTGTTGTATAGTCATTAGAAACACATGGGGACTGTTGTATAGTCATTTGAAACACATGGGGACTGTTGTATAGTCATTAGAAACACATGGGACTGTTGTATAGTCATTAGAAACACATGGGGACTGTTGTATAGTCATTAGAAACACATGGGGACTGTTGTATAGTCATTAGAAACACATGGGACTGGTGTATAGTCATTAGAAACACATGGGGACTGTTGTATAGTCATTTGAAGTATGTGGGGACTGTTGTATAGTCATTTGGAGGACATGGGGACTGTTGTATAGTAATTAGGAGGACATGGGGACTGTTGTATAGTCATTAGAAACACATGGGGACTTTTGTACAGTCATTAGAAGGACATGGGGACTGTTGTATAGTGGGTGTGTCCAAACTTTTGACTGGTACTGTATGTATATATATATATATATTGTCTAATAGGTGCAGTGAAATGTGTTGTTTTACAGCCATAGTAGTACGGCACCCATGGAGCAAATTAGGGTTAAATGCCTCGCTCAAGGGCACATCCACAGATTTTTGACCTTTTGGTTACTGGCCCAACACTCTTAACCGCTAGGCTACCTGCCGCCCCAATTGAACCCCTGATTTAAATTGAACTGATTTTAACCCCCGTCACCAAGGATATCTGTGGCCTGGAGTCTGCAGTGCTCACCACTACCCCACTCCGGCATCACTGTACTCATCTTCACAGAGAAATTAGTTCCAATAGCAAAATGCATGACGACAACAGGCCTTACCGCAGGCTGTTTTGATGTTCTTGTGCTGCAAGGGAAGGGGTCCCGGTCACTGTTGGGCTCTCTCAGCATTAACCCGTATAGATCACTACACAGAGAAACTAGTGCCGATAGCTACAGTAACAGCGAGACTTACTGCAGGCTGGTTTGATGTTCTTGGGCAGCCTCTGTCTGCGTAGCAGCACAGGGAAGGGGTCTCGGCCACTGTTGGGTTCATGGACCTCTCGGATCTCCACTGAGTCATCCACCAGATAGTACTGGATTGTCACAGGCCTGGCCTCCCCGTACAGAGAGTCAGTGTAGTCCCACAGCGCAAAGAAACGCAGCACCTATTGATACATATGGACAGAGGTCAAAGGTTATAGAGAGAATAAGATCCTGATGAGGTCATGTTTAGCCATAGAAATAGTTACGTGTGTTTAAACCCATACTATATCCTTTGAGAGTCCTTTGCTTGGACTGATTTGAATATAAATCATGGTAAAATGGTACATGACTAAGCTATAGGAAGATTTTACTTACAGTGAGCTCCAAAAGTATTCGGACAGTGACACATTTGTTGTTGTTTTGAAATGATACAATGACTATGAGGTTAAAGTGCAGACTGTCAGCTTTAATTTGATGGTATTTTCAGCCACATCGGGTGAACCGTTTAGAAATTACAGTACTTTTTGTAAATAGTCCCCCCATTTTAGGGAACCAAAAGTATTGGGACAAATTCAATCATGTGTATTAAAGTAGTCAAAAGTTTAGCATTTGGTCCCATATTCCTGGCACACAATGATTACATCAAGCTTGTGACTCTACAAACTTGTTGGATGCATTTGTCTTTTGTTTTGGTTGTGTTTCAGATTATTTTGTGCCCAATAGAAATGAATGGTTAATAATGTACTGTGTCATTTTGGAGACACTTTTATTGTAAATAAGAATAGATTATGTTTCTAAACACTTCTACATTAATGTGGATGCTACCATGATTACAGATAGTCCTGAATGAATCGTGAATAATTATGAGTGAGAAAGTTACAGACGCACAAATATCATACCCACAAGACATGCTAACCTCTCGCCATTACAATTACAGGGGAGGTTAGCATTTTTTTGAAGGGAGGGGGGGGTTAAACACATTTCTAGTGGCAAATGTGTTAATTTATAACCATGGTATAAAAGGGATAATCAACTCGGAGCTCTATGTGTTCTTTTGAAAATAATGCAACTCCGTGGAAGGTCAATTCCATTCCACTAGTGTGTCGTGGAACACACTTTCCACATCGTATATTATTTTCCATAGAATGCATAGCCCCTCGTTGATTATCCTTATCTAACTTTCTCAATCATCATTATTCACGATTCATTCAGGACTATCTGTAATCATGGTAGCATCCACATTAATGTAGAAGTGTTTAGAAACATATTCTATTCTTATTTACAATAAAAGTGACTCCAAAATGACACAATACATTATTTACCATTCATTTCTATTGGGCACAAAATTATCTGAAACACAACCTAAACAAACAGCAAATGCATCCAACACGTTTGTAGAGTCACAAGCTTGATGTAATCATTGCGTGCCAGGAATATAGGACCAAATACTAAACTTTTGACTCCTTTAATACAAATATAAGTGAATTATTCCCAATACTTTTGGTCCCCTAAAATGGGACTATGTACAAAAAGTGCTGTAATTTCTAAACTGTTCACCTGATATGGATGAAAATACCCTCAAATTAAAGCTGACAGTCTGCACTTTAACCTCATAGTCGTTGTATAATTTCCAATCCAAAGTGCTGGACTGCAAAACAACAAAACATGTGTCACTGTCCCAAGAGCTCACTGTACATCAATTGTGTTTTTACACATGTATGCAGGTGCTGGAGATCAATTAATATGTTAATCAAAAGATTTTATGAAGTGCATGGGAGCATTGATTGCATGGCTTACATAGGTGATGAGTGTCAGATAATGACATTAGGCCTCATATCGACCAATAGATAATATCCATATGAGAGGCATATAGGAGTCAGGGAGACTAAGTATAGCCCGCTCACCTTGCGGTCCATGGTGAGGAACTGCTTGAGGCGGTCGAAGACGGGTGGGGTGATGTAGGAGCGTCCAGCCTGGGAGCGCCGCTGGATGTATGGGTCGACCGGGGTCGGCTCAGGGTCGTTCAGAACCAGACCCTCGCTCTCCATGAAGTCCTGACCACATGAGACACAGTACAGAGTATATATTATAGCATAGATACAGATAATATACAGTACCAATCAAAGGTTTGGACACACCTACTCATTCCAGGGTTTTTCTTTACATTGTAAAACAATAGTGAAGACATCAAAACTATGAAATAACACATAGGGAATCATGTAGTAACCAAAAAAGTGTTAAACAAATCAAAATATATTTAATATTCTAGATTCTTCAAAGTAGCCACCCTTTGCCTCGATGACAGCTTTGCACACTCTTGGCATTTTCTCAACCAGCATCATGAGGAATGCTTTTCCAACAGTCTTGAAGGAGTTCCCACATATGTTGAAAACTTGTTGGCTGCTTTTCCTTCACTCTGCGGTCCAACTCATCCCAAACCATCTCAATTGGGTTTTCTCTCTCGCTCTCCTCCAACACTACTCACTCTGCCCCTACTCAGATGGTAATGTGCCATTGCAACCTTCGCTCTCTCTATCCCGCTACTCTCTCCTCTTCCATCCTATCATCTCTTCCCTCTGCTAAATCCTTCTCATTCTGATCTCCTGATCTCCTCTACCCTCCTCTCCTCCCTTTCTGCATCTTTTGACTCTCTATGTCCCCTATCCTCCCGGCCGGCTCGGTCCTCCCCTCCTGCTCCGTGGCTTGACGACTCATTGCGAGCTCACAGAAGAGGGCTCCGGGCAGCCGAGCGGAAATGGAGGAAAACTAGACTCCCTGCGGACCTGTCATCTTTTCACTCCCTCCTCTCTACATTCTCTTCCTCTGTTTCCGCTGCTAAAGCCACTTTCTACCACTCTAAATTTCAAGCCTCTGCCTCTAACCCTAGGAAGCTCTTTGTCACCTTCTCCTCCCTGCTGAATCCTCCTCCTCCTCCCCCTCCCTTCTCCCTCTCTGTGGATGACTTCGTCAACCATTTTGAAAAGAAGGTTGACGACATCCGATCCTCATTTATTAAGTCAAATGACACCGCTGGTCCTGCTCACACAGCCCTACCCTATGCTTTGACTTCTTTCTCCCCTCTCTCTCCAGATGAAATCTTGCGACTTGTGACGGCCGGCCGCCCAACAACCTGCCCGCTTGACCCTATCCCCTCCTCTCTTCTCCAGACCATTTCCGGAGACCTTCTCCCTTACCTCACCTTGCTCATCTACTCATCCTTGACCGCTGGCCATGTCCCTTCCGTCTTCAAGAGAGGGAGAGTTGCACCCCTCCTCAAAAAACCTACACTCGATCCCTCCGATGTCAGCAACTACAGACCAGTATCCCTTCTTTCTTTTCTCTCCAAAACTCTTGAGCGTGCCGTCTCTAGCCAACTCTCGTGCTATCTCTCTCAGAATGACCTTCTTGATCCAAACCAGTCAGGTCTCAAGACTGGTCATTCAACTGAGACTGCTCTTCTCTGTGGCACGGAGGCTCTCCGCACTGCTAAAGCTAACTCTCTCTCCTTTGCTCTTATCCTTCTAGACCTATCCACTGCCTTTGATACTGTGAACCATCAGATCCTCCTCTCCAACCTCTCGGAGTTGGGCATCTCCGGCGCTGCTCACTCTTGGATTGCGTCCTACCTGACAGGTCGCTCCTACCAGGTGGCGTGGCGAGAATCTGTCTCCGCACCACATGCTCTCACCACTGGTGTCCCCCAGGGCTCAGTTCTAGGCCCTCTCCTATTCTCTCTATACACCAAGTCACTTGGCTCTGTCATATCCTCACATGGTCTCTCCTATCATTGCTACGCAGACGACACACAATTCATTTTTTCCTTTCCTTTCCTTCTGATAACCAGGTGGCGAATTGCATCTCTGCATGTCTGGCAGACATATCAGTGTGGATGTCGGATCACCACCTCAAGCTGAACCTCGGCAAGGCGGAGCTGCTCTTCCTCCCGGGGAAGGACTGCCCGCTCCATGATCTCGCCATCACGGTTGACAACTCCATTGTGTCCTCCTCCCAGAGTGCAAAGAATCTTGGCGTGACCCTGGACAACACCCTGTCGTTCTACGCTAACATCAAAGTGGTGACCCGATCCTGCAGGTTCATGCTCTACAACATTCGCAGAGTACGACCCTACCTTACACAGAAAGCGGCACAGGTCATAATCCAGGCACTTGTCATCTCCCGTCTGGATTACTGCAACTCGCTGTTGGCTGGGCTCCCTGCCTGTGCCATTAAACCCCTACAACTTATCCAGAACGCTGCAGCCCGTCTGGTGTTCAACCTTCCCAAGTTCTCTCATGTCACCCGCTCCTCCGCACACTCCACTGGCTTCCAGTTGAGGCTCGTATCTACTACAAAACCATGGTGCTTGCCTACGGAGCTGTGAGGGGAACGGCACCTCCTTACCTTCAGGCTCTGATCAGACCCTACACCCAAACGAGGGCACTACGTTCATGCGTTCAAGCTCCCCCACGAGGCCAGGACAGCGGAGTCACTGACCACCTTCCGGAGACACTTGAAACCCTACCTCTTTAAGGAATACCTGGAATAGTATAAAGTAATCCTTCTTCCCCCACCACCCCCCAAAAAAGAAAAAAAAAAGGTGGTTGTCCCACTGGCTATCATAAGTTGAATGCACCAATTTGTAAGTCGCTCTGGATAAGAGCGTCTGCTAAATCATGTAAATGTCAATTGTGGAGGCCTGGTCATCTGATGCAGCACTCCATCACTCTCCTTCCTGGTCAAATAGCCCTTACACAGCCTGGAGGTGTGTTTTGGGTCACTGCCCTGTTGAATAAAAAATGATAGTCCCACTAAGCGCAAACCAGATGGGGTGGCGTATCGCTGAAGAATGCTGTGGTAGCCATGATGGTTAAGTGTGCCTTGAATTCTAAATAAATCACGGACAGTGTCACCAGCAAAGCACCCCCACACCCTCACACCTCCTCCTCCATGCTTCATGATGGGAACCACACATGTGGAGATCATCCGTTCACCTACTCTGCGTCTCACAAAGACACGGTGGTTGGAACCAAAAATCTCAAATTTGGACTCATCAGACCAAAGGACAGATTTCCACCGGTCATTGCGCTGAGGTGCAGTTACCTCTAATTAACTTATCCTCTGCAGCAGAGGTAACTCTGGGTCTTCCTTTCCTGTGGCGGTCCTCATGAGAGCCAGCTTCATCAAAGCGCTTGATGGTTTTTGCGACTGCACTTGAAGAAACTTTCAAAGTTCTTGATATTTTCCGGATTGACTGACCTTCATGTCTTAAAGTAATGATGGACTGTCGTTTCTCTTTGCTTATTTGAGCTGTTCTTGCCATAATATGCACTTGGTCTTTTGCCAAATAGGGCTATCTTCTGTATACCACCCCTACCATGTCACAACACAACTGATTGGCTCAAACGCATTAAGAAGGAAATCAATTCCACAAATTACCTTTTAACAAGGCACACCTGTTTAATTGAAATGCATTCCAGGTGACTAGAGTGAGGGAAAAAAGTATTTGATCCCCTGCTGATTTTGTACGTTTGCCCACTGACAAAGACATGATCAGTCTATAATTTTAATGGTAGGTTTATTTGAACAGTGAGAGAATAACACCAAAGAAATCCAGTAAAACGCATGTCAAAAATGTTATAAATTGATTTGCATTTTAATGAGGGAAATAAGTATTTGACCCCCTCTCAATCAGAAAGATTTCTGGCTCCCAGGTGTCTTTTATACAGGTAACGAGCTGAGATTAGGAGCACACTGTTAAAGGGAGTGCTCCTAATCTCAGCTTGTTACCTGTATTAAAGACACCTGTTCTCAGAAGCAATCAATCAATCAGATTCCAAACTCTCCACCATGGCCAAGACCAAAGAGCTATCCAAGAATGTCAGGGACAAGATTGTAGACCTACACAAGGCTGGAATGGGCTACAAGACCATCGCCAAGCAGCTTGGTGAGAAGGTAACAACAGTTGGTGCGATTATTCGCAAATGGAAGAAACACAAAATAACTGTCAATCTCCCTCGGCATGGGGCTCCATGCAAGATCTCACCTCGTGGAGTTGCAATGATCATGAGAACGGTGAGGAATCAGCCCAGAACTACACGGGAGGATCTTGTCAATGATCTCAAGGCAGCTGGGACCATAGTCACCAAGAAAACAATTGCTAACACACTACGCCGTGAAGGACTGAAATCCTACAGCGCCCGCAATGTCCCCCTGCTCAAGAAAGCACATATACATGCCTGTCTGAAGTTTGCCAATGAACATCTGAATGATTCAGAGGAGAACGGGGTGAAAGTGTTGTGGTCAGATGAGACCAAAATGGAGCTCTTTCGCATCAACTCAACTCGCCGTGTTTGGAGGAGGAGGAATGCTGCCTATGACCCCAAGAACACCATCCCAACCGTCAAACATGGAGGTGGAAACATTATGCTTTGGGGGTGTTTTTCTGCTAAGGGGACAGGACAACTTCACCGCATCAAAGGGACGATGGACGGGGCCATGTACCGTCAAATCTTGGGTGAGAACCTCCTTCCCTCAGCCGGGGCATTGAAAATGTGTCGTGGATGGGTATTCCAGCATGACAATGACCCAAAACACACGGCCAAGGCAACAAAGGAGTGGCTCAAGAAGAAGCACATTAAGGTCCTGGAGTGGCCTAGCCAGTCTCCAGACCTTAACTCTTCCGAGTCGGCGAACGCTTCGGCGCGTTCAAATCGCGGGCCGGCTTTAGGACCGCGCAGCATCCAAACCAAGTGACGCAGAGGGCTGCCGTCGATTTCATGCAGAAATGGAGACCCGAAGCTACGTTTTGAGTGTTTGTTTCATGTAAATACACCAACTAAAACCAAAGTTATGATAATTTCAATTCCATGAAAAAAGTGCGTCAAAATATGCGCTCTTTTATGAGCGCTTTGCATTTATTATAATAACTTTGTCGTCTTTTGTGATAAAAAGGAACGGAAAAAAACGTGTGCTTGTGCTAACCCGGTTCTTCAGGATGCACACGAGTATATAAACATTCATTCCCATGACAACTAGCCATTGCGAAAGAACGAACGAGAGGAATTAGTGGAAAACAGAGACTGATCCTGACACTGCCCCACAAGCCAGTAGGTTCATGCCCCGCAGACCACCAGGAGCCCAGGTGGATTTGCATTCAGGGCACACACCAAAGGACCTCTTCCTGCTCTACTTCGCCGCAGATACAATGAGGACAATCTGCAGAAACACCAACAAACAGGCAGCAAGAAATCAGCAGAAGGGGAGCAAATATCAGTGGACTGACGTTGATGTGGAGGAACTGCACAGATTTCTGGGTCTCCTCATCTACACCTCATTGGTGACTCTGCCTAGTATCCAGGACTACTGGAAACAAAGCCACATATTGTCTGTTTCATTGCCAGCGAAGGTCATGCCAAGAGACAGATTCCGGTCCATCTCATGGAACATCCACCTAAGTGATCCAGAGGAGGATGTCATAAATGACCAGCGCAAAGGTACACCCCAGCATGACAAACTGTTCAGGGTCAAACCTCTGATGGACGACATTCGCACTGCCTGCCAGGCTCATTACCATCCTAAGAAGGAACTGTCAGTCGACGAGAGGATGGTGGCTACAAAAGCCAAAACTGGCATGACCCAGTACATGAAGGACAAGCCTAACAAATGGGGGATCAAGCTCTTTGTGTTGGCAGAGTCTAACAATGGCTACACTCTAAACTTCAACGTGTATGTTGGGAAAGCACACACACCCAGCGTGCATGGACTTTCATATGATGCTGTTATGGACCTCATTCAGCCATCACATCTTGGTACAGGATACCATATTTATATGGACAATTTCTACACCAGCCCAAAACTGTTCCTGAGTTTGGGAAGTATGAAGTTTGGAGCCTGTGGGACCTACAGAAGCAACAGAAAAGGGTGTCCTAGTGGCAGAGAAAATGCCCTCACCAGCAAATCGAAGAGGGGGTCTGTGAGATGGATCAGAGAGGATCGCCTGGTCTTTGTGAAGTGGATGGATACGCGGGAGGTGTCGGTGTGCTCCACAATCCACCCAGCGTTTTCGGGCGAGACAATCAAGAGGAAGGTGAAGGAAGGACCTGGACGCTGGGTAGCAAAAGACATTCCCTGCCCTACCCCCATCATGGCCTACAATAAGTACATGGGAGGGGTTGACCTGTCAGACCAGCTTCTCCAGTATTACTCAACCCATCGCAGAACTGCTCGCTGGTACCGTACCCTCTTCCTGCATTTTTTGGACATGGGAACAACAAATGCATACATCCTGCACTGTGACATCAGTGCGACCCAACAGGTCACACCCATGACGCACAAGAACTTTGTGGCAGAACTTGTGGCCCAGCTGTGCGGAGTGACCCAGACAGGGGTTCCACTTCAAAAAAGCACCAGCCATGTTCCTGTGGCCATTGCCAATGTTGCAGAGGCCAAAGACAAAGCCACAGCAGGCCGCAGGGTTTGTCAACGCTGTAAACAAGTTGACAAGAAGAGGTTTGTCACACCATGGAAGTGCAAGGCCTGTGATGTGGCTCTCTGTGTCATTGTGGACAGGAACTGTTTTGAAGAGTGGCACAAATAGGGTAAAGGCCAGTGGCTATACCTACTTTTTTTGTAAATAGTTGTGTATTGCTTGTATATATCTCAAGAATACTTTTATATGTTCATATTTGCACTTTGTGGTTCAATTTGAAGCTTTTTTTTTCATTTTGGACAGAAACTGTTTTGAGGAGTGGCACAAAAAGGTTTAGGGTTAGAATAGAAGAAAAACGCCAGTGGTTATACCTACTTTTTATTGTAAATAGTTATTTATTGCTTGTATATATCACCAAAATACTTTTATATGTTCATATTTGCACCTTGTGGTTCAATTTGAAGCTTTTTAAATGCTTGGTTCACCATGTTTGAGGGTTTTACAATAAAAAAACCATCTTTTTTCTAAACAGACTTTGTGTTTTCTGTGTGTGTTTGGGTCCAGTGTGTTGAAATAGTATGTCAAAGTGAAAAACTTACTAACAGATCATATAGGTGAGGTTGTGCTGAAAAAAAAGATACCCAACATTGGTCTGGTAAACATTTCTTTATGTAGTATATCAGGGCAAAATTGAAGGTACCCAAAAACGGCCAAAAAAGCTCCAGACTCCGAAGAGTTAATCCCATAGAAAATCTGTGGAGGGAGCTGAAGGTTCGAGTTGCCAAACGTCAGCCTCGAAACCTTAATGACTTGGAGAAGATCTGCAAAGAGGAGTGGAACAAAATCCCTCCTGAGATGTGTGCAAACCTGGTGGCCAACTACAAGAAACATCTGACCTCTGTGATTGCCAACAAGGGTTTTGCCACCAAGTACTAAGTCATGTTTTGCAGAGGGGTCAAATACTTATTTCCCTCATTAAAATGCAAATCAATTTATAAAATTTTTGACATGCGTTTTTCAGGATTTTTGTTGTTGTTATTCTGTCTCTCACTGTTCAAATAAACCTACCATTAAAATTATAGACTGATCATTTCTTTGTCAGTGGGCAAACGTACAAAATCAGCAGGGGATCAAATACTTTTTTCCCTCACTGTACCTCATGAAGCTGGATGAGAGAATGCCAAGAGTGTGCAAAGCTGTCATTAAGGCAAAGAGTGGCTACTTTGAAGAATCTCAAATATATATTGATTTGTTTAACACTTTTTTGGTTACTACATGATTCCATAAGTGTTATTTCATAGTTTTGATGTCTTCACTATTATTCTACAATGTAGAAAATAGTAAAAATAAAGAAAAACCCTGGAATGAGTAGGTGTGTCCAAACTTTTTACTGGTACTGTACATACCAAGGATCTGGACGTATTCAACACAGAACATGAAAAGTAAACAAAGTGCATTTCACAACATAGTGAGGAAAACTAGTCAGATGTTTACGTGTGTGTGTGATGTGTGCGTGTGTCTAACTGACTATGTGTCACAGTGAGTAAGATGTGTGTGTGTTTACCGTGTGTATATTTCACTTTGTGTTAGTGTTTACCTATGTGTTGGTATCCTAGTGTGTGATAGATAACGTGTGTGATGTGTGTGTGTATCGTATCTATTCACCTGTGTGTGGCTGTCGCAGTGTGTGACGCGGTAGACGGTGCCGTACACCACCAGGTCCATGCCCACGTTGAGATCTTTCCAGTGGTAGTGGTCGCCGCGGTCGTTCTTGGGCAGCCTCTGGCGCTTGATCAGCTTGCCCTGCAGTCGAGGAAGAATGGAGTCACGCATCGAAAATAGGCTCATAGTCATATCTCCTATCAATTTTGTCCTAGAAGAAAAACCAAAACATCTTCTAAAATAGTTATTTAGAACGTTGCAGTGCGTTAGTTCACAGCGCAGCTGTCTTTGCTAGGGGAAAATGTCGCCCTAAGTACAAATACACATTTCAAGTGGAACTTACAGCGTTTTAACTACTTTGCAGATATGAAACAAACAGACAATCATAATATCAGTAAAAAAAAATCAATTTCCCAGTTTATGCTACAAAACCAACTTTATAAGAGGTTTTAAAAATAGGTTATATTTGCCTCAACATTCCATGACGTACACTAAGGCATTGTTGGCAGAATAAATTGAAGCAGTTCAATGCATGATTAATATAATTCACCAATACATTTCTTGGTAGTCCAAAAAATATTGCTATCAGGTTGTAAATCACAGCTGGCCTGGTACAATGTTTGCTGCCTCAATTCGGAATGCACTGTTTTAGTTTTAATGGCTCAATATTTTGGGCAAAAACTGACTAATGTAACTAAGGCTGGGAATGACAATACAATCAAACTAGCAAGGGCAATGATCACAAGCCAGTCATAACGTGACTAATAGGTTAGCGTATCTATTTATATAGCAACAAGCTAAAAACACAGAGCCTAACATTAGCTAGATAGTTAGCTAGCTATCTGCTAGGAGGATGTCATGTCATGTCATTGGAGGAGTGAGTGAGTGACTGACTTTTTCCCCTCATATCGTTTTTCGGTGGCTATACACAGCTAGAGATGCAGGTGTCATTTGGTTAGCTAGCAAGAACTTGAACAACTGTTATCCAGTTAGCATATCTCTTTTGTTCGCAAATTCACTATCTATCTACTCCAATTTCAGAGCACTCTCATCTGTGTGCCAGAGCAC
This sequence comes from Coregonus lavaretus, assembly GCF_964263955.1. Classification (NCBI taxonomy): domain Eukaryota; kingdom Metazoa; phylum Chordata; class Actinopteri; order Salmoniformes; family Salmonidae; genus Coregonus; species Coregonus lavaretus. Next base: position 4,844,993 of record NC_140020.1, on the reverse strand, counting down.
AGAATAACTGATGAACTTACGAACATGCAACATCCGCTGAATATGACCGGTCAGTAAACATAGGCAAAGAAAGTAATAGTTAGTCACGAACAGTCTAGATAACATGCAAACAGACTAAACAGCTCTGCTAGGGCAAGTAAAATAGTCAGAGTAAGTTGTTCTCTCATTTGTGTCTGGAAGTAGCTAGCAAGCTAGCCAACTTTAGCCAGTTAGCTTTGGGTGCATTGCTGGCAAGTAAGTTGCAGAAGGACGAGTAGACTACAATTCCCCATTGTTTATCAATGCAATTTTGATGGCCAAATAACTGAAAATGTTTGAGAGGGTTTATCTAATGTTCCTTCGTTAGATGTTAGCTCATCTTTCTCTGGCTAGCATTAGTTGTTTTATTTACTGCAGTGTCTATTAATTGTCCAAATGCATGGCCGCTGTTCCCACTCTATATTGCTATAGAATTTTCACAAATGTCTTAGTATACGTAATTCCCAAACATTATAAGAATTTATGAAAAGTTGAAAATGACCATATCTAAGTGCTCGCTTGTCAGAAAATGTTTCTAAAAGTGTCATATTCTTCCTGGGGGTGTATACGAACAGATTTTAATAAGATTTCATGTTGCTAAAATTCTGTCAGTTCCACTTTAAGTGGAAGTTAAGATTCTTATCTCCTCCGATCTTCTTTGCCTACCTGTGGTATCCCAGAGTTCTCCACCACCGGTTCCATGATACACATGCTGTCGTCCTCCTGGTAGTAGTAAATGACCACAGGGCGCACGCGGTAACCCTCCTGGGGCGAGTGCAGCACCTCCTGCTGGAAGTAGCCATAGAAACGCAGCACCTGGAGGAGAGGAAATGGGAGTGGGTGAGGGGAGAGGGGAGGAGAGAGTGAAAAGGAGGAGGGGCAAGGGAGGAGAGAAGAGGGATGAGAGAGAAAGCAAAGGGAGAGGGCAGATCAGTGTATTCCTCTGCCTGGATACTGTTCTGTAAAAACTTCAGAAAACAATGATATCATTTCATAGTTGCCCAGCCTGAGGCTATAGTAGCATGCCTTCTTGTCATAAGCAACATGAGCAGGGATGAAGTCCAGTGCCGGGCTGTAGTGGGTTGTGCCATAGGTGAGGGCAGGCGTCTGATTGGACAACTGGTTGATCTCACTCTGGGTCAGCTCACTGGACAGGAGAGGGGCTTGTCCGATGCCAACCTTTGGCCGGTGCGGCAGGGCATAGCCGTTCTTATAGGACAGGGTTTGAGGACGATGGTGAGCTGATTTCTAGACAGAAATATATATATTTTTAAAGTGTCAAGGGAGGTATCAAGGATGTGGTCAGTACAGCATAGATAATCAGGAAAATAGGCATTTTGGCTAGGGGATAGTTCAGATTCATAGCTCTGTTCCATGGCATAGTGCACTTCTCCCTCCACTACTAACAGAGGAATATAGTAGAGGAATGTGCCATATGTCCTGGACCAGAACTAGTCCGTTTCTATAAAATGAGGATAAGCAGGAATTCACAGGACATTCATCAGGAAAAGAGGGGAAATCAAATCCCCTGGGCATTATAAAATTTGCTTTTTTTTTGGGCTTTTACTTTGACTGTAATGGAATACCTCGTCAAATAATATGCTTGGTATGTTGACCATAGCAGCAGAGGTTGACAGATGCATGGTTTTACACTGCCATTTGTAGACAGTTTATTTATGCAGTAGTCTGTTTCAAGTGTATCAAGTTGCAGTTAAGTAGCCTAATGTAACTCAGTCAAACAGAGATTGGCTAATAAAAAAAAAAAACTTCAATCATATATAGCTAGTTAACAATTTGAGAAAATAGCTGACAAAATAGGACAAAATGCACTTTTATGCTAGCCATTTGTCATTTCACAGTGCACTAGCCACATTCCAAAGCATGAGCTTGATGGATAATTACTTAAGTAGGCCACTTTGTTGCAATCGAACACCGACGGAAACTTTTGTAGCAAACTATTCAAAGAGTAAGTAGCCTTCAGCATAATACATTTAAAAAGTCTGATACATTGTTGCAGGTTTATTTGACCCGGCTCAAATAGAAACTAAATGAATTTACCGTAACATCCCGAAAGGTGTTTCCTGGCAAAAATGGTAAGCCATGTCCCGTGTTTATCGACATTGCTTATAATACTCAAAAGTTCAAATAAGTGTTTTGAACATAGAAATAATGGACAAATACTGAACAGAAACTATAAAGGTTTAGCTAGCAGGCAATTCACATAATTTGTCGAACTCTGGTTTTAAATTAGGCCGATTTGACCAAGGAAACAGAAGAATAGTATCAGTTGCCATGGGGAAATATAAACAAAACATCACTCAATTAAAATGCGCGAAATTCGCATGTCTCGCCGCCAGATGGCGCGCAATCTTCATGATACACAACAGTAATAATGTGGATCAAATATCTGTGGTAGATTCACATAGGTAAAAAATAACACAACCAATGAGTCAAGATCTTATTTTCAACAGTTTATTCCAAGCACAGGAGTCATATTTTGGTCTCACCAGCTATTGCCATATATTTTTTTGTCCCATTCAAATTGAAACACAAAAGCATTTTCAATATAAAACCATTTAATGATTGCAGTTGAAGTGAAGATTATTCACTGCATTCTCAACTCCCCTCTCAGTCAAGAAAATCCCAAACGTCTTATGATAAACCATGATACCTATGGTTCAACCCAGTGCAACAGAACTGGATGAATATAGCTTAATACTATATTAACAACATGATCATTACAATAAACCTGACAGATAGCCAGCGCTATGATGTCCCAAGAGGGTCAACACTAGTCTTGATGACCACAGTAATAATTCGGAAGCTATTTCACTGGTAGACAATTGAAGATATGTTTTCTTTTTTTTAACATATATTTTAGCCATTTCCTAGCTGGTCCTAGATCTGTTTGTGCTGTCTTATCAAGTCCTATGGCCATTGGCATGACAGAGCACATTATCTGGGACCTGCCTCGCCATTTTAACATGGACAACACACACACAAGCCTGTTTGACAAAGTGAGAAACATAACATATTGAGAAACATGGACAATAAACATGATTGGAATTGATTGATTGTTTCATAAATTCATAATGATTGGTTGACTCAGGTGACTGGGGTTTTCTTTTCCACCAATAGACATCCTTGTTGCCAGGTAAGGCACTGCACTTATAACATATAAAAAAATAAGCTTAATAAATCACTTGACCTCCAAGGTTTTTTAAATGATGATTTTCAAAAAAAAATGTATGCCGACACATCTGGAGTATTGTACTGGGCCTTAATTCATAAAGTCTCAGAGTAAGAGTGCTGATCTAGGGTCAGTTTTGCCTTTTAGATCATAATGAACAAGATTACATGGACAGGGGGGAAGGGTAACCTGATCCTCCATCAGCACTCATACTCGAGACACTTGTTAAATACAGGCCCTGATCCCCTTCTTAGGAAGCCAATATAAACTACCATACACAGAAACAATAGGGGCTCCGTCCAAAATGGAACCCTATTCCCTATGTAGCGCACAAATGTTGTCCAGCGCTTTGCCAGATCCATAAGTGGCTCTAGCCAAAAGTAGTGCACTATAAAGTGAATAGGGTGTCATTTGGGACGTAGCCCTAGGATTGCATCCCTGAGGTGCCAGACAAGCTTCAATCGCCACAGTATAAAAATATCTCATAATAATAACTGTAAAGAAAAAAATACACAATAACAAAAAAAAAAACTATTAAATATTATATAAAATACATTTCATAAAGGGTTTGAGATGAATTCCAAAAAACACATTTTGGGTTCAAAAGGCAGCGTCGGTTGACCGTAGTCATTTCCCTCTTAAGTGTTACGCTGTACATTTCACTGTAAGTGCTATGCCTCTCCGAAAACCATTCACCCATTTAAATACTGGAGGGTGAGTGAGCATGAAGCAAGCTGCCCAATTCTCAATATCTACTAGGCAACACTGGAGTAACATTAGCAACTGTCCTTAAGTCACCTTTCAGGCTTCACAGCCTAAATATCCCAAGATCCTCCACTTCAGGAGGGTGTGATGAGGTCAAATGCAAGGCTGTGCAGTTAGATGACCTTCCACCTTCAGCCTCCACCAATGAGAGGTGTGCTCCGGTCGAGCATACCATGCTGAGAAGGAGGAGCTTATTCTCACTGCAGAAACAGAGGGGGGGGGGGGGGGGGGCTTTGCTCTAGAGTACCCACATGGATACAGACAGACTGACAGGGGGATCCCCAGACAGAGGGTTCCAAACCTTCACAGGTCATGGGGCCCCATCCCCAAACCCCAGAGGTCCATTTGTGGTCCTACACATCCCATCTCAAGTACTGCGCTCCAACCTTCACAGTCCCCCTTTCTAGATCTAGTAGAGGTTCATTTACGGTCCTGCCTCAGTAATAGCGGTTGAGGCTGCGCGTCCCGGGTATATCCGGTTGACCGTTCATCCAGATCTCTCGTATGATCCTCTCCCTTTCCTCCAGCCGCTGCGCGCGCTCCAGCTCCTCCGCTGACGTGAACACGTTCATGTTGAGCGTGCGCTCGAAGCGGCGGTGGCGGCGTGCCGACAGGTCCGACGTGGTGTCCCAGTCCGAGTCCGAGTCTCTGGAGTCGGACGAGGAGTCGGCAGGTCGCGGGCGCTTCTTGGTGGTGGTGCCGGGGCGACGGCGGGGTTGGCAGTCAGTGCGGCAGGAGATCTGGACCACCAGAGCAAAGAGGGTAAAGAAGAGGCCCAGGCACACGCCACACAAGAAGTAGAGAGCTGCACGCTCTGGGTGGTCTGGAGACAGGGAGGAAGAAAGGGAGGGAGAGAGAGAGAGAGTCAAATACTATCATATATAGAGACAAATTACTCATAGTTCATATGTAGTTCATTCATTCATTTCAAGTACAGGTGTTGCCTTTGAAAGCAAAAACTAATTTAACTCTGACTTGCTTAGCCTGTTTTGCTTGCCTCACACATGCTGGCCTTACACAACTGCTCAGTGAAACAATTTTGAACACAGAGAGATTGGCTTGAAATGAAAGCATCTTCACTTCTGCTCCCATGACCACAGAGACTGGGACAGACAATAGTGGTTAAATCACAGGGGAAGATCACACAGTCTGATAGAGGGAGGGAGGGCCCTCAGGCCTATGTACATCCAGTACAGTGTGTGTTCTGTATGGTTTTCTGACTGTGTCCTTTATGGTAATCTGACTGTGTCCTGTATGGTATGGTTATCGGACTGAGTGTCCTGTATGGTAATCTGACGGTGTCCTGTATGGTATGGTTATTGGACTGAGTGTCCTGTATGGTTATCTGATTGTGTGTACGGTACAGTTACTTCACCAGTAAGTGTGTTTATTTAGCCGTAAGAGTAGGAGGTATAGAAACAGGAAATACTTTTCTCTCTCTCTCTCCCTCTTTCTCCTCCCTCTCTCCTCTGTGTGTTTTAGCAGCTGGATGGAGCAGGTGACGGACGAGGACGGATGTACTGTGTGTGTGTGTGTGTGTGTGTATATGTGTGTGTGAGAGTGTGGCTGTGTGTGCGCGTGTGTGCATGCCTGTGTGGATACACACTGAGTATACAAAACATTAAGAACACCGGCTCTTTCCATGACAGAATGACCAGGTGAATCCATGTGAAAGCTATGATCCCTTATTGATGTCACTTGTTAAATCGACTTCAATCAGGGGATTAGACAGGTGTCACGCCCTGGCTCTGGGGACTATGTTATGTTGAGCCAGGGTGTGTGATTCTATGTTTGTATATCTATGTTGGCCTGAGTGACTCCCAATCAGAGGCAACGAGTGTCAGCTGGTTGTCTCTGATTGGGAGCCATATTTAACTGTCTGGCTTTTCACTTTGTGTTGTGGTTTCTTGTTCTCATTTTGGTTTGTGTATGTAACCAGAGACATCACGTTTTCGTCAGTTATTTTGATCGTGTGATCAGTCTAATAAATACTATGTTCACTTTCAACGCTGCGCCTTGGTCCTCCTCATTAGACGATCGTGACAGAAGAAACCACCATAACAGGACCAAGCAGCGTGAAGAAGAGAGAGGATGGACTTGGGAGCAGTGGAGTAGGAGTCTCGACTGGGCCAAGCCAAGCGAAGAGGAGAGAGGTTGGACTTTGGAGCAGTGGGGTGAGAGTCTGGCGAGAGGGATGGAGGCCTTGGCCACGGGTAGGCGTGAAGCCCATAAATTTTTTAGGGGGGGGCTAACGCCGTGGACGACGGGGCAGCAGGAGGCGGCCAGGTTACGGGAGTCACTGGTCACCAGGGGGAAGGAGGATGTAGAGGCACGGCGAGAGGTACTGGCGTGTGTTGCCAGTCCGGTCCGGCCTGTTCCTGATCCCCACGTAGGGCCAGTGATGTGTGTTCCCAGTACGGTCCGGCCTGTTCCTGCTACTCCCACCAAGTCAGTGGTGCGTTTCGTCAGCCCGGTCCGGCCCATTCCTGCTCCCCGCACCAAGTCAGTGGTGCGCGTCGTCAGCCCGGTCCGGCCCGTTCCTGCTCTCCGCACCAAGTCTGTGGTGCGCGTCGCCAGCCCAGTCCGGCCCATTCCTGCTCTCCGCACCAAGTCTGTGGTGCGCGTCGCCAGCCCAGTCCGGCCCATTCCTGCTCTCCGCACCAAGTCTGTGGTGCGCATCGTCAGCCCGGCTCGGCCCGTTCCTGCTCCCCGCACCAAGTCAGTGGTGTGCTTCGTCAGTCCAGCCCAGTCCGGCCTGTCCCTGCTCCACGCACCAAGCCTACGGTGTGCGTCGTCAGCCTGGTAAGGCCCGTTCCTCCTCCACGCACCAAGCCAGGGGTGCGTGTCGTCAGTCCAGCACAACCCGTGCCTGGGTCATGTCCGGAGCCGGATCCGCCGCCGAGGCGGAGTGCCCACCCGGTCCCTCCCCTGTTGTGGTTGTTTGGCGCGGTCGGAGTCCGCGCCTTTGGGGGGGGGTACTGTCACGCCCTGGCTCTGGGGACTATGTTATGTTGAGCCAGGGTGTGTGATTCTATGTTTGTATATCTATGTTGGCCTGAGTGACTCCCAATCAGAGGCAACGAGTGTCAGCTGGTTGTCTCTGATTGGGAGCCATATTTAACTGTCTGGCTTTTCACTTTGTGTTGTGGTTTCTTGTTCTCATTTTGGTTTGTGTATGTAACCAGAGACATCACGTTTTCGTCAGTTATTTTGATCGTGTGATCAGTCTAATAAATACTATGTTCACTTTCAACGCTGCGCCTTGGTCCTCCTCATTAGACGATCGTGACAGAAGAAACCACCATAACAGGACCAAGCAGCGTGAAGAAGAGAGAGGATGGACTTGGGAGCAGTGGAGTAGGAGTCTCGACTGGGCCAAGCCAAGCCAAGAGGAGAGAGGTTGGACTTTGGAGCAGTGGGGTGAGAGTCTGGCGAGAGGGATGGAGGCCTTGGCCACGGGTAGGCGTGAAGCCCATACATTTTTTAGGGGGGGGCTAACGCCGTGGACGACGGGGCAGCAGGAGGCGGCCAGGTTACGGGAGTCACTGGTCACCAGGGGGAAGGAGGATGTAGAGGCACGGCGAGAGGTACTGGCGTGTGTTGCCAGTCCGGTCCGGCCTGTTCCTGATCCCCACGTAGGGCCAGTGATGTGTGTTCCCAGTACGGTCCGGCCTGTTCCTGCTACTCCCACCAAGTCAGTGGTGCGTTTCGTCAGCCCGGTCCGGCCCATTCCTGCTCCCCGCACCAAGTCAGTGGTGCGCGTCGTCAGCCCGGTCCGGCCCGTTCCTGCTCTCCGCACCAAGTCTGTGGTGCGCGTCGCCAGCCCAGTCCGGCCCATTCCTGCTCTCCGCACCAAGTCTGTGGTGCGCGTCGCCAGCCCAGTCCGGCCCATTCCTGCTCTCCGCACCAAGTCTGTGGTGCGCATCGTCAGCCCGGCTCGGCCCGTTCCTGCTCCCCGCACCAAGTCAGTGGTGTGCTTCGTCAGTCCAGCCCAGTCCGGCCTGTCCCTGCTCCACGCACCAAGCCTACGGTGTGCGTCGTCAGCCTGGTAAGGCCCGTTCCTCCTCCACGCACCAAGCCAGGGGTGCGTGTCGTCAGTCCAGCACAACCCGTGCCTGGGTCATGTCCGGAGCCGGATCCGCCGCCGAGGCGGAGTGCCCACCCGGTCCCTCCCCTGTTGTGGTTGTTTAGCGCGGTCGGAGTCCGCGCCTTTGGGGGGGGGTACTGTCACGCCCTGGCTCTGGGGACTATGTTATGTTGAGCCAGGGTGTGTGATTCTATGTTTGTATATCTATGTTGGCCTGAGTGACTCCCAATCAGAGGCAACGAGTGTCAGCTGGTTGTCTCTGATTGGGAGCCATATTTAACTGTCTGGCTTTTCACTTTGTGTTGTGGTTTCTTGTTCTCATTTTGGTTTGTGTATGTAACCAGAGACATCACGTTTTCGTCAGTTATTTTGATCGTGTGATCAGTCTAATAAATACTATGTTCACTTTCAACGCTGCGCCTTGGTCCTCCTCATTAGACGATCGTGACAACAGGTTAAATAAGCATTATTAAGCCTTGAGACAATTGAGACATGGACTGTGTGTGTGTGCCATTCAGAGGGTGAATGGGAAAGACAAAATGTTTTAAGTGCCTTTGAACGGGGTCTGGTAGTAGGTGCCAGGAGCACCGGTTTGTGTCAAGAACTGCAACAGTTTCCCATGTGAAGAATGGTCCACCACCCAAAGAACATCCAGCCAACTTGACACTCCTGTGGGAAAAATTGGAGTCAACATGGGCCAGCATCCCTGTGGAATGCCTTCGACACCTTGTAGAGTCCATGCCCCGACGAATTGAGGCTGTTCTGAGGGTAAAGTGGGGGGTGGGGGTTGTTCAACTCAATATTAGGAAGGTGTTCCTAATGTTTGGTATACTCAGTGTATGTGCGTGTGAGAGTGTGGCTGTGTGTGTGTGTGTGTGTGTGGTGGAAGTTACAGGGGGACCCATCTCTGCTCTAAGTCTGCATTCCTCCAGCCAGTATTTACGTCCTCTCAGTCACTGTGGAGAGGGAACCTCAGTCTAGATTAACGGCTGCACCACTCACATCCACCCTAGCAGAAAGTATACACTGAAGTAGCAATGTCAACCCACTACAGGACCCTAGCATCAACAAGTGTTGATCTTAACCCCTCACAGCCCAATACTAACCTCTTCTCTACTTCACGGTCATCAGAGATTGTGGGAATGTTGCTGTACATGCAAAGTTGCTGTAATGTTATGTGACTGTGGCTGTACCTGCTATGAAGCTGTAGGTTGAGTGAACGTTCAACCTTCTATAAAGGTGTAAATTGTGTGAATGTTGTACTTGCTATGTTGGTTCAACGTCGTGTGAATGAATGTTGCTGTACCTGCTATGTTGCTGTAACGTTGTGTGGTCGTTGCTGTACTTGCTATAACGTTGCTGTACCTGCTATGTAGTTGTAGGCTGCCAGGGCGCTACTGATGAGGGCCATGTTGGTGCTGCCCGTCGTAGCGTTGATTACAGGGTTCATGTCCGGAGGCTGGGGGGCGCTCTCCTTCACTCCTTCTCCTCCCTCGTTCGTCCTCACCTCCCCGGAGTAGGAGCCCGACTCTCTCCCTCGCTTCTTCTTGCCTGAAGGGATAACTAAGAGCATAACATCGGGATCAGATGCTATGATCTCACACACACACACACACACACATACACACCACACACACACACACCACACACGTTGATACAATGCCAGAGAATCAAGGTTCATTCACTGAGAATCTCACTGAGTCAAACTGCACATCTGTCTCTACTCTGCATAAAGAACACTTAAAGACAACCCAATATGACTGCCAACGCATCGCATTATGTCCCGTGTAGCTCAGTTGGTAGAGCATGGCGCTTGCAACGCCAGGGTTGTGGGTTCAATTCCCACGGGGGACCAGTATGAAAAATAAAAAATGTATGCACTCACTAACTGTAAGTCGCTCTGGATAAGAGCGTCTGCTAAATGACTAAAATGTAAAATGTAAATGATTCAAAGTGAAACATTTTATTTACAATACGTACTTCAGATTAATTGGTTTCAAAAACATGCGTTGTCATATTTAACGTTATACAGCTGTGTTTGTTGCAGTTAGTGATCTGAGTGTCTAGCATGTGTGTGTTCTTTTCAGAGTACTATGAGTGGACTACTGAGTCACCCACACCCACTTCCTCTGTTGCTGTGTTCTCCTCACCACAAGCATTACCATCGCTACACTGTAACCGTAGACGACGCTACTACTAATGTTGACTCAGATCTCCAGCATTCCACTTGGATCTGTCCAGCTAACTCTGACTCACTTCGCTACGGGAATATATATATATTATGGTAATTTCGGGAATCACTGTGTTTGATCCTTATAAAGCTGAAAACATGTGCATATGATCATAGTGATTTCTCTCACAGTTTAAGCTGCTTTCACAATACACTATATTTACCACAAATGTCATGTTCGACTTTCCAAATTTGATACTAGGACTATTGAGTATTGTGTACTGTGAAAGGTAATGTGACTGTATATAGGATTTAGAAATGTTTTGCAGTGTGTAGGCAGTCTGAGACTCTTTAGGTTAGCTAAACTAAAGGAGATCTGAGGTTGAGTTAGTGTGTAGGCAGTCTGAGACTCTGTAGTTTAGGTGTGCTAACCTAAAGGTGATCTGAGGTTGAGTTGTTTGAGTAGTAGTAGATCAACATGCTGGTCTGATTACTTAGCTTCATAATGAATACTTGAGATTGTGTGTCTAAAGTCACTCAACCAACACACTGTCTGTATAAGTCTGTACATCCCCCTGTACTTATAAAGACTAGAGGTGGGCTCACTCTGTAATCCAACACTGACATGTGAGACAGACCTGGCCTACGTTAGTTAGATGTTTGTGTGCAACGCTTCAATGAAAACACAACAACTCAGCCAGACAGCCAGTGTAAACTGGGACAAACACAGAGATGATTTAAACGACCCAAACGAGTGCAGTGTGTGTGTGTGTGTGTGTTTGTGTGTGTGTGTGTGAGGGGTGTGCTCGCACGCACACTCAGACCCTCTAATTGCAGGATCTGTAAGGTGTGTCGTGCACAGCCTTTATCTGATGTAGTTTAGAGAGTGGCACTGCTGACTGAGTAGGTGAGCGTTTCCACCTGGACCGATTGCGGTGTAACACACATTGGCTCACATTCAACCGATACATCACAGACCACTACCTGTTAGATATACTGCTCTCTTATAGAATAAAGTCTGGAAAAGAGATGGCTCAAACAAAGACATTTGATCATTTCAGAATAATATATGGAGCATGTTATGTTATTTTGTTCATGTAAATAAATAAATAAATACATAAAAGACCGGAAAAGACAGATCAAATGGAAAGATTTTGTAGATTTGCGTTTAATGGAAAAATGGTCCCAGCAAACCGGGAACATTCCCAGAGCATGAGCTAAGATTCCCATTAAGTTCTAGTTAGGGTTTTATTTAACATTAGGATGCTAACACCCCGAAAACATTCAAAGAATGTTTTAAATGAAATATCCTTGGAATGTTCTTCTAAGATTCACAACATCTCTAACAACCACCACAGAACATTCCACCAAAGTTCTCATTATGTTTCCAGGTAATGTAATAACACAATGTACCACGGGCCCCGTGTAGCTCAGTTGGTAGAGCATGGTGTTTGCAACGCCAGGGTTGTGGGTTCGATTCCCACGGGGGGCCCAAAAAAATAAAAAATAAAAATAAAAATTGTATACACTCACTAACTGTAAGTCGCTCTGGATAAGAGCATCTGCTAAATGACTAAAATGTAAAAAATGTAATGTTTTCCCAGCAAACAGAAATTGTTTCTGTGAAAGTTCCCAGAACATTCGTTAGGTTGCGGCAAATGTTCTCATAACACAAAAACTGTCCAGTCATGCTGATGATTATAGAATGTTTGTAAGAACGGTCCTAGAACACAATTTGTCTGTTCTTTAAAAGTTTTCCAGAATGTTTCATTAGGTTGTGGCAACAGTCTGGTGGGAACATTGTAGGGACATGACAAAAGATTTGTTCCCAAAAGACAAAAACTGTCCAGTTGTGTGAATGATTCTACAATGTTTCTTTTAGGGTGCAGAAAATATTTACCTGATGTTACAAGAATGTTCCTAGAACACATTTAGTCTGTTCTTTAAAAGGTTCCCAGAATGTTTTATTAGGTTGTGGAAACATTGTGGGGATATGACAAGAGATAGGTTCCCAAAACACTAAAAATGTCCAGTTGTGCTGACATTCAGATAATGTTTGTATCAGGGTGCACAAAAAAAAAACCTTTGATGTTGAAAGAATGTTGACAGAACAGCCTTTCTGAGTTCCCATAACATTGAATTAGGTTATAGGAACACTGTGGATACATTATATTTTGTATTTTGGGATAGGTTCAGTTGTGATGACATTCATATAATGTTTATTTTTTTAAAATTACTTTTTTGGTATTTTATTAGGAACCCCATTAGCTGTTGCAAAGCAGCAGCTACTCTTCCTGGGGTCCACACAAAACATGAAACATGACATTGTCACGATCGTCGACTGAAGACACGGACCAAGGCGCAGCGTGATAAGCGTACATTTTATTTTGTGTACACCACACGAACAAAACAACAAACCAAACGATACGTGAAGTCCTAGGTTAATACAAAACAAACCTTACGGAACAAGATCCCACAAATACTAGTGCAACACAGGCTGCCTAAGTATGGTCCCCAATCAGAGACAACGAGCTACAGCTGCCTCTGATTGGGAACCACCCTGGCCAACATAGATCTAAACGATCTAGAACGAAAACATAGAAAAACTAAACATAGAAAAATCCACACCCTGGCTCAACCTTTAAGAGTCCCCAGAGCCAGGGCGTGACAGTACCCCCCCCCAAACACAAGAGGGTAGGGGCCGGGTGGGCATTCCGCCTCGGAGGCGGATCCGGCTACGGGCGTGACCACCACTCTCTCTCCACCCCCCCTGTTGTGCCCCTGATCTGGTCTGGCCCCGCTGGCCGGAGCTCGACTGGACACCGGTGGAGCGGATTGCTCTGGCTCCGGAGTGGAGCAGCTGACCGGTGCCGGACCAGGCACCGGTGGAACAGGAACGGGCCGGACCGGGCTGACGACGCGCACCACTGGCTTGGTGCGGGGAGCAGGAACGGGCCGGACCGGGTTGACGACGCGCACCACTGGCTTGGTGCGGGGAGCAGGAACAGGCCGGACCGGGCTGGCGACGCGCACCACAGGCTTGGTGCGAGGGACAAGAACAGGCCGGACCGGGCTGGCGACGCGCACCACTGGTTTGGTGCGAGGGGCAGGAACAGGCCGGACCGGGCTAGCGACGCGCACCACAGCCGTGGTGCGAGGGACAGGAACAGGCCGGACCGGGCTGGCGACGCGCACCACTAGTTTGGTGCGAGGGGCAGGAACAGGCTGGACCGGAACAGGCTGGACCGGGCTGGCGATGCGCACCACTGGCTTGGTGCGAGGGGCAGGAACAGGCCGGACCGGGCTGGCGACGCGCACCACAGCCTTGGTGCGAGGGACAGGAACAGGCCGGACCGGGCTGGCGACGCGCACCACTAGTTTGGTGCGAGGGGCTGGAACAGGCTGGACCGGGCTGGCGACGTGCACCACTGGCTTGGTGCGTGGGACAGGAACAGGCCGGACCGGGCTGGCGACGCGCACCACAGGCTTGGTGCGAGGGGCAGGAACAGGCCGGACTGGGCTGGCGACGCGCACCACTGGCTTGGTGCGGGGAGCAGGAACAGGCCGGGCTGGACTGGGAACACGGAGCCTGCCCAGTCTCACGCTCCCTAGCCTGAGTACGGGGAGTTGGCTCTGCTCTACCTCTAGGCTCCGCCAACCACCCTTTTAGCCCCCAAATTTTTTTTATTGGGGCTGTCTCTCGGGCTTCCTCCTCGGCCGGTACCCTCTGAGTTGCCGCTGCTCCTCTCTGTAGCGCGCCTCCACAGTCTCCTCTCCTGCCTGGGCATTCACCTTTGCCCATTCTTGCAACATCAGGCAAATATTTTATACAAACATTATAATCATCACCACGACTAGAACGTTTTTGTGTTATGAGAACATTTGCCGCGACCTAACGAATGTTCTGGGAACTTACACAGAACCAATTTTGGTTTGCCTGGGGTGGGTGTCTAAAGAAAGCAAGTTCTAGGTCCATCACCTTTTCCCGTTCTTAAAGTTCCGATCCAAACAGGTTTTTCCAAAAGGGTGGCATGTGTGAGGCTAGTGTGTGTGCGTGTGTGTGTGTGTGTGTGTGTGTGTGTGTGGATGCGAGGTCACTCAAGCGTGAGGAACTGTCAGCACAATAGCCACACACTTCTCTCCTCAGAAAACCATTTCCTTCTCTCTTTCTATCCTAATCAGGGTTGAACTGGCAAATACTAGGGAAAGGAATTAGTGTTTTGGACTTGGACCATCCTCCCTTCATGAATGATGCTTTGTTTGTGTTTCCGTCTCTCTCTCTCTTTCTGTCTTTCTGTCTATCTTCTCTCTCTCTCTCTCTCTCTCTCTCTCTCTCTCTCTCTCTCTCTCTCTCTCTCTCTCTCTCTCTGTCTATCTTTTTCTCTCTCTCTCTCTCTCTCTCTCTCTCTCTCTCTCTCTCTCTCTCTTTCTGTCTATCTTTCTCTCTCTCTCTCTCTCTCTCTCTTTCTGTCTATCTTTCTCTCTCTCTCTCTCTCTCTCTCTCTCTCTTTCTGTCTATCTTTCTCTCTCTCTCTCTCTCTTTCTGTCTATATTTCTCTCTCTCTCTCTCGCTCTCACTCTCTTTCTGTCTATCTTTCTCTCTCTCTCTCTCTCTCTCTCTCTCTCTCTCTCTCTTTCTGTCTATCTTTCTCTCTCTCTCTCTCTCTCTCTCTTTTTGTCTATCTTTCTCTCTCTCTCTCTCTCTCTCGCTCTCACTCTCCCTCTCTGTCTAGCCCTCTCTCTGTCTCACTCTTTCTCTCTGTCTCCCTCTCTGTCGGTCTCTCTCTCTCTGTCGGTCTCTCTCTCTCTCTGTCGGTCTCTCTCTCTCTCTCAGAGTTCTGGGAACTTGGTGAAATGGAAATGACGTCAGTAACTGATAATAATAGAAAACAAGGACAGGAGGCCAACATTATGATGTACATAGAGCGACCCATTCATTCTGATGAAAACAACATTATGATGTACATAGAGCGACCCATTCATTCTGATGAAAACAACATTATGATGTACATAGAGCGACCCATTCATTCTGATGAAAACACTGTTCTCTCACTGGCTTGCTATACAAATGACAGAGCAAACCAAAAAGGCTGCTCATGCTGGGGCACATATGAGCATATTGTAACACTGACTTTAAATAGGAGTATAGCTGAACTCTGAATGACCCTGGCATTCTCTTCTTTTGTATAGGGGTGCTGGAGTCTGGTAATAGTAGTAGGGCTGCTGACTCCTGACCTCACACCCCCCCGGCGACGACCGCTCTATCTAAGCCCTGCTATCATCCATCTCCCTCTAATTTCCTGCTGTCCTATCAGAAAATGAATTTAAAAAATATTAAAATATGATTACCAATCTCTTTTAAAGGAAAGAGGAAAAGATGAATGGGGGCTGTTTAGTGTAAAGCGATCCTCAGAGAGAGGTGTGTGTGGCCGTTGCAGAGCAAGGTCTCAGAGCGAGTGACGTCACTGATTGAAACTCTGCTAGGGCGCACCGCTAACTAGCTAGCCATTTCACGTGTGTGTGTGTGTGCCTGCATGTGTGCATGTCTGTGCACATACTGTATGTGTTTGTACGTGTGTGTGCGTGTGTGTGTTTGTATGTGTGTGTGTATGTACGTGTGTGTGTGTGTGTGTGTGTGTGTACACTTCTCTGTGTGTGTATACACATGCGTGCAAGTGTGCCTTGTGTGCGACCGCTCACCTGAGAGCACAGAGTCAGAGGTTATGACCGACGTCCCATCAGGGGGAGCGCTGTCTTCAACCACGTTAGGGTCATGGGCACTGGGCGGTGGGGGGTACAACACTGGCACTCTGGGGCTGGGCACCTGCTGCAGCAAATGCTTTGGGACTGGAGAGAGAGAGAGAGAGAGAGAGAGAGGGAGGAAAGGAATGAAGGAGAGAGGTAGAGAGGAGAGAGGGAGAGAAAGCTTTAATTTCTGCTCATGTACACATATATATATATATATATATATATATATAGAGAGAGAGAGAGAGAGAGAGAGAGAGAGAGAGAGAGAGAGAGAGAGAGAGAGAGAGAGAGAGAGAGAGAGAGACAGAGAGAGAGAGAGAGAGAGAGAGAGAGGAGAGAGAGAGAGAGAGAGACACAGAGAGAGAGACAGAGAGAGAGAGAGACAGAGAGAGAGAGAGACAGAGAGAGAGAGAGAGAGAGAGAGAGAGAGAGAGAGAGAGAGAGAGAGAGAGAGAGAGAGAGAGAGAGAGAGAGAGAGAGAGCGAGGGGGTTGGAAGGAGGGTGAGAGGACAAACAGAAACAACCTTCTTCTGACCCCGCAGTGGGCTATTCCCCAAAGTTACGCCCCTCGCCCCTCTAACCTCCCCCTCCCTTCCACCTCACAACATCCTGTGAGTCAGGGAAAACCACACTCATGACCCAGACATACAAACATGTACCCACAATGAACAGGATCATACATTCCTGCCTCCCTCACATGTGGTTTTGCGAGCCTGACATGACCGCACTTTCGGGTCACCGTGTCTGTCTGCCTGTCTGTCTGTCTGTCTCTGTCTGTCTGTCTCTGTCTGTCTGTCCCTGTCTGTCTGTCTGTCTGTCTGTCTGTCTGTCTGTCCCTGTCTGTCTGTCTGTCCCTGTCTTTCTGTCCCGGTCTGTCTGTCTGTCCCTGTCTTCTGTCCCTGTCTTTCTGTCTGTCTGTCTGTCTGTCTGTCTGTCTGTCTGTCTGTCTGTCTGTCTGTCTGTCTGTCTGTCTGTCCTGTCGTCTGTCCTGTCTGTCTGTCTCTGTCTGTCTGTCTGTCCCTGTCTGTCTGTCTCTCTATAACGGGTTGATTTATTGCCTAGAACACAGTACGTACATCTGTCTGTACGTCTGCCCACCCTCCAATTTCTACCGGCCCACGCACCAACAGAACAAAACAAAACGAATGCTTCTTTTTCACTGAGCTCAGCAGAACAAACACTAATAATGGACACAGTCAACATTTGGGGAGGAAAATGCGAATATTTGTTCGAAAGCCCCTGGTGTATAAACACAGCAAACAAATGTACCGAGACATTATTCGGCTGCCGTCCAAGAAAGAGCCAATGAAAATCCTGGGCCAGACCTCACAAGCCCTGTCAGCAGTATACGAAACATTAGGAACACCTGCTCTTTCCATAGAATAGAGGTCTGATAGGTGAATCCAGGTGAAAGCTATGATCCCTTATTGATGTCACCTGTTAAGTCCACTTCTATCAGTGTAGATGAAGGGGAGGAGACAGGATAAAGAAGGATTTTAAGCCTTGAGACAATTGAGACATGGATTGTGTATGTGTGGCATTCAGAGAGTGAATGGGCAAGACAAAATATTTAAGTGCCTGAACGAGGTATGGTAGTAGGTGCCAGGCGCACCAGTTTGTGTCAAGAACTGCAACGCTGCTGTTTTTTTCGCGCTCAACAGTTTTCCCATGTGTAGCAAGAATGGTCCACCACCCAAAGGACATCCTGCCAATTTGACACAACTGTGGGAAGCATTGGTGTCAAAATGGGCCAGCATCCCTGTGGAACACTTTCAAACAACTTTGCTGTTGCACATTTTGCCTACAAAATATACCCTGTCATTACATCATTCAAATCCTGTTTCACCTTTCTGAGGAACCTTACAGCAAATATATTCCTGTCACACGGTGTTGCCTAAATCCATTTTACAAATTATTAATTTAGATGCAGACACCATTTATTCAATGGTTTCAACAAAGGCTATGTGGAAACTGTGGTTGTGGTGTGCATGGGGAAAGCTACAAATTGACATTAATGTCCAAGAAAATACAATCTCGCAGCTATAATGTAATGATGTAATGACAGGGTATATTTTGTAGGCGAATGTGCAACAGCAAAGTTGAACACTCAGTCGCAAAACTCCCCCTTCCTCTCCCCCCTCCTTGCCACCCTGCCATCGGCCCCTCCCCCCATCCTGATTACAGGGCTCTGATTGGTCCTAATTGGCAGCACATGTGGTTCCGGGTCACAGCTGGAAGACTCTGTGTGATGGTGATGGCCCTGCTGTCACTAACTGAACACACACACACACACACACACACACACACACAAACACACACGCCTTCACACATACAAGTGCATGCAGGCACACACACCCACATACACACACACACACACTTTCAACACTCCCAATTTCACAAACTCACCCATATTCTTGTATTACTGTTCACATTCAACCCATCACTGCACACATGACTGTGAAACCCCCATGTTCTCATGAAAGCTATTCTTAGACTATTCTTAGAGTGCTTACAGTGCTGCTGACTTCCAGTAATCAGCAAGGACTGTTGGTTGTCTGGGAAATAATGGTCAAAAGTACAAAACTGTTGGACGCAGCCCATAACACTTAACATGATGCCAACCTATCTAGAGCCAGCACGAGAACATGTTTGTGCGTATGTACATGTGTAGGCATGGGTGTGTGTGTGTTTAAGAGTGTGTGTGTGTCTGTATGCGTGTGTTTGTATGCGTGTGTGTGTGACACAGTGAGAAACACAGCGCATAAATCTCTCCAAGGAGGCTGCCAACTCTGAAATGACACAGTCGCAAAAACCTTCCAACTTCCCAAAACAGCGATCCTGCCTTCTAATACACTGCTCTCTCCGTGTAGCGGGAGCCCATTAAGGAATGCCACAGGGAATGGGAATATAAGAGAGAAAGAGACAGAACGGAAGGGAATAACAGAGAGAGAGAGAAGGGAGAGAGAGTGAGAAAGGGAGAGGGGGAGGGAGAGAGACAGAGAGAGAGAGAGAGAGAGAGAGAGAGAGAGAGAGAGAGAAAGACAAAGAGAGAGAGAGAGAGAGAGAGAGAGAGAGAGAGAGAGAGAGAGAGAGAGAGAGAGAGAGAGAGAGAGAGAGAGAGAGAGAGAGAGAGAGAGAGAGAGAGAGGGAGAGAGAGTGAGAGAGGGAGAGGGGGAGGGAGAGAGAGAGAGAGAGAGAGAGGGAGAGAGAGTGAGAGAGGGAGAGGGGGAGGGAGAGAGAGAGAGCGAGAGAGAGGGAGAGAGAGTGAGAGAGGGAGAGGGGGAGGGAGAGAGAGAGAGAGAGAGAGAGAGAGAGAGAGAGAGAGAGAGAGAGA
Source organism: Coregonus lavaretus (assembly GCF_964263955.1). Lineage (NCBI taxonomy): Eukaryota > Metazoa > Chordata > Actinopteri > Salmoniformes > Salmonidae > Coregonus > Coregonus lavaretus. The sequence goes on along the minus strand of NC_140020.1, from coordinate 4,825,681 downwards.
GACAGAGAGAGAGAGAGAGAGATATACAGTGGCTTGCGAAAGTATTCACCCCCCTTGGCGTTTTTCCTTTTTGTTGCTTTACAACCTGGAATTAAAATGGATTTTTGGGGGGTTTGTATCATTTGATTTACAAAACATGCCTACCACTTTGAAGATGCAAAATATGTTTTTATTGTGAAACAACTATTCACCCCCCCCCCAAAATCAAGACTTTGTAGAGCCACGTTTTGCAGCAATTACAGCTGCAAGTCTTGGGGTATGTCTCCATAAGCTTGGCACATCTAGCCACTGGGATTTTGGGCTTTGACTAGGCCATTCCAAGATATTTAAATGTTTCCCCTTAAACCACTTGAGTATTGCTTTAGCAGTATGCTTAGGGTCATTGTCCTGCTGGAAGGTCAACCTCCGTCCCAGTCTCTGAAAGACTGAAACAGGTTTCCCTCAAGAATTTCCCTGTATTTAGCGCCATCCATCATTCCTTCAATTCTGACCCATTTCCCAGTCCCTGCCGATGAAAAACATCCCTACAGCATGATGCTGCCACCACCATGCTTCACTGTGAGGATGGTGTTCTCGGGGTGATGAGAGGTGTTGGGTTTGCGCCAGACATAGCGTTTTCCTTGATAGCCAAAAAGCTCAATTTTAGTCTCAGCTGACCAGAGTACCTTCTTCCATATGTTTGGGGAGTCTCCCACATGGCTTTTGGTGAACACCAAACGTGTTTGCTTATTTTTTTCTTTAAGCAATGGCTTTTTTCTGGCCACTCTTCCATAAAGCCCAGCTCTGTGGAGTGTACGGCTTAAAGTGGTCCTATGGACAGACACTCCAATCTCTGCTGTGGAGCTTTGCAGCTCCTTCAGGGTTATCTTTGGTCTCTTTGTTGCCTCTCTGATTAATGCCCTCCTTACCTGGTCCGTGAGTTTTGGTGGGCGGCCCTCTCTTGGCAGGTTTGTTGTGGTGTCATATTCTTTCAATTTTTTTATAATGGATTTAATGGTGCTCCGTGGGATGTTTAAAGTTTCTGATTTTTTTTTATAACCCAACCATGATCTGTACTTCTCCATAACTTTGTCCCTGACCTGTTTGGAGAGCTCCTTGGTCATCATGGTGCCGCTTGCTTGGTGGTGCCTCTTGCTTAGTGGTGTTGCAGACTCTGGGGCCTTTCAGAACAGGTGTATATATACTGAGATCATGTGACAGATCATGTGACACTTAGATTGCACACAGGTGGACATTATTTAACTAATTATGTGACTTCTGAAGGTAATTGGTTGCACCAGATCTTATTTAGGGGTTTCATAGCAAAGGGGGTAAATACATATGCACGCACCACTTTTCCGTTATTTATTTTTTTTGAATTTTTTGAAACAAGTAATTTTTTTCATTTCACTTCACCAATTTGGACTATTCTGTGTATGTCCATTACATGAAATCCAAATAAAAATCCATTTAAATTACAGGTTGTAATGCAACAAAATAGGAAAAACACCAAGGGGGATGAATACTTTTGCAAGGCACTGTAGATAGATAGATAGATAGATAGATAGATAGATAGATAGATAGATAGATAGATAGATAGATAGATAGATAGATAGATAGATAGATAGATAGATAGATAGATAGATAGATAGAGAGATAGATAGAGAGATAGATAGATAGATAGATAGAGAGAGAGAGAGGGGGGGGGGTCATAAAGGGTACTGGAGGCGACTCAGGAGTATATAACAGTGGACTGTGTTTGTTTTCACTGGACTCAGACAGCAGTTTGGGTTTTAAAAAGACAGGGGGAGGTAAAGAGAGGGAGAGAGGGAGAGAGGGAGAGAGGGAAAGAGGGAGGGGGTGTGTGTGTGTTTATGTACACTACCAGTCAAATGTTTGGACACACCTACTCATTCAACAGCTTTTCCTTATTTTTAATATGTTCTACATTGTAGAATAATAGTGAAGACATCAAAACTATGAAATAACACATAACCCAAAAAACTGTTAAGCAAATCAAAATATTTTATATATTTGAGATTCTTCTTTAATCAATTTTAGAATAAGGCTGTAACGTAACAAAATGTGGAAATAGTCAAGGGGTCTGAATACTATCTGAAGGCTCTGTATAAGCCCTATATAACGCCCTATAGTGACACCCTATAGTAACGCAGTATAGTAAAGCCCTATAGTGACACCCTATAGTAACGCCCTTTGCCAAGATAATCAATCCACAGGTGTGGCATATCAAGAAGCTGATTAAACAGCATGATCATTGCACAGGTGCACCTTGTGCTGGGGACAAGAAAAGGCCATTAAAATGTGCAGTTTCGTCACACAACACAATGCCACAAATGTCTCAAGTTTTCAGGGAGCGTGCAATTGGAATGCTGACTGCAGGAATGTCCAGCAGAGCTGTTGCCAGATAATTTAATGTTAATTTCTCTACCATATGCCGCCTAAAAAGTCGTTTTTAGAGAATTTGGCAGTATGTCCAAGTGGCCTCACAACCGCAGAGCACGTGTATGGCGTTGTGTGGGTGAGTGGTTTGCTGATGTCAATGTTGTGAACAGAGTGCCCCATGGTACCGTGACAAGATCCTGAGGTCCATTGTCGTGCCATTCATCCGCTGCCATTACCTCATGTTTCAGCATGATAATGCACGGCCCCATGTCGCAAGGATCTGTACACAATTCCTGGAAGCTGAACATGTCCCAGTTCTTCCATGGCCTGCATACTCACCAGCCATGTCACCCATTGAGCATGTTTGGGATGCTCTGGTACGACGTCTACGACAGCATGTTCCAGTTCCCGCCAATATCCTGCAACTTCGCCCAGCCATTGAAGTGGAGTGGGACAACATTCCACAGGCCACAATCAACAGCCTGCCTGATCAACTCTATGCGAAGGAGATGTGTCGCGCTGCATGAGGCAAATGGTGGCCACAACAGATACTGACTGGTTTTCTGATCCATGGCCCTACCTTTTCTTTTAAAGGTATCTGTGACCAACAGATGCATATCCGTATTCTCAGTCATGTGAAATCCATAGATTAGGGCCTAATTTATTTATTTAAATTGACCGATTTCCTTATATGAACTGTAACTCAGTAAAGTCTTTAAAATTGTTGAATGTTGCATTTATATTTTTGTTCAGTAACAACATATAGTAACGCCTTATAGTGATGCACTGGACCATGTCAGTCAAAATGGAGATGGAGAGGGACATTCATTCATTCAATGAGAGAGAGAGAGAGAGAGAGAGAGAGAGAGAGAGAGAGAGAGAGAGAGAGAGAATGAGTAAGGATGGAAGGAGAGGGATGAAGTGTGTAGGAGAGCGGAGGAAGAGGAGGAAGAGGAGAAAGGAAGCGGGAGGGAGGGAGATCGGCAGCTGCAGCTGAGCATGGTGGAAGTGCATTGGAACAGTGTGCCATCGATTTGGGTGTGTGCGTGTGTGTGTGTGTGTGTGTGTGTGTGTGTGCGTGTGTGTGCGTGTGTGTGTGTGTCAGGGGCCTGAGGGATGGCGCCTGGCTTTAAATCAGACATAAACCTTGGCCCTGCTTAATCTGAGACATCAAAGTGCTCACACACACACACATTCCGCGATCCAAAACTACGTTACCTCATAGTACTATTTTGTTCAACTTACCAGCAGCATGCTCACACAATTACTTTTTAACAGCATTGTTGAAGGGCACATCAGTAAGCAATTGACGGTAAAGTCCACACCGGATTAATTCGGTGCATGTGACAAATAAAATGTGATTCGATTTTACACACACACACACACACACACACACACACACACACACACACACACACACACACACACTCACACACTCACACAATAAGTCACTTATAGCATTCCAGAGGAACGACAGGCTAGTTGAACAGGGCAGGAGCATTCCAGAGGAACGACAGGCTAGTTGAACAGGGCAGGAGCATTCCAGAGGAACGACAGCCTAGTTGAACAGGGCAGGAGCATCCCGGGGGAGCGACAGGCTAGTTGAACAGGGCAGGAGCATTCCAGAGGAACGACAGCCTAGTTGAACAGGGCAGGAGCATTCCAGAGGAGCGACAGGCTAGTTGAACAGGGCAGGAGCATTCCAGAGGAGCGACAGGCTAGTTGAACAGGGCAGAAGCATTCCAGAGGAGCGACAGGCTAGTTGAACAGGGCAGGAGCATTCCAGAGGAACGACAGCCTAGTTGAACAGGGCAGGAGCATTCCAGAGGAGCGACAGGCTAGTTGAACAGGGCAGGAGCATTCCAGAGGAGCGACAGGCTAGTTGAACAGGGCAGAAGCATTCCAGAGGAGCGACAGGCTAGTTGAACAGGGCAGGAGCATTCCAGAGGAGCGACAGCCTAGTTGAACAGGGCAGGAGCATTCCAGAGGAGCGACAGGCTAGTTGAACAGGGCAGGAGCATTCCAGAGGAGCGACAGGCTAGTTGAACAGGGCAGAAGCATTCCAGAGGAGCGACAGGCTAGTTGAACAGGGCAGGAGCATTCCAGAGGAGCGACAGGCTAGTTGAACAGGGCAGGAGCATTCCAGAGGAACGACAGCCTAGTTGAACAGGGCAGGAGCATTCCAGAGGAGCGACAGGCTAGTTGAACAGGGCAGGAGCATTTCAGAGGAACGACAGCCTAGTTGAACAGGGCAGGAGCATTCCAGAGGAACGACAGCCTAGTTGAACAGGGCAGGAGCATTCCAGAGGAGCGACAGGCTAGTTGAACAGGGCAGGAGCATTTCAGAGGAACGACAGCCTAGTTGAACAGGGCAGGAGCATTCCAGAGGAGCGACAGGCTAGTTGAACAGGGCAGGAGCATTCCAGAGGAGCGACAGGCTAGTTGAACAGGGCAGGAGCATTCCAGAGGAGCGACAGGCTAGTTGAACAGGGCAGGAGCATTTCAGAGGAACGACAGCCTAGTTGAACAGGGCAGGAGCATTTCAGAGGAACGACAGGCTAGTTGAACAGGGCAGGAGCATTCCAGAGGAACGACAGGCTAGTTGAACAGGGCAGGAGCTGTTAAAGTTGCATTCTTCTTTTCTCCTCTCTTTTTTTCTCTCCCTCCCTCCCTTTTCTCCCTCCCCCACTCATCATAACTCATTCTGTTTTCAGAGTGTCAGAAGGTCTCACCGGGGCAGTTGTTCTGTTTTCAGAGTGTCAGAAGGTCTCACCGGGGCAGTTGTTCTGTTTTCAGAGTGTCAGAAGGTCTCACCGGGGCAGTTGTTCTGTTTTCAGAGTGTCAGAAGGTCTCACCGGGGCAGTTGTTCTGTTTTCAGAGTGTCAGAAGGTCTCACCGGGGCAGTTGTTCTGTTTTCAGAGTGTCAGAAGGTCTCACCGGGGCAGTTTTTCAAAGCACATGCCAACACAGTGTTTTAACAGTATCTAGCTGACAGGAGTTGATTGGGGCAGTGTGTGTGTGTGTGTATTTGGGGGTATGGGCAGAGTAGAGTAAACAGGGTTTTGAAAGACAGAGAAACGAGATGGAGAGCGACGAGTTAAGTTTAGAGCTGGGTGTAGTTATGAGTAAGGACTGGGGGATTGAGTGCTGAGTGAGTCGAGGGAGTGTGTGTGTGTTTCTGAGTGTGTATGTGTGTGTGTGTGTGTGGGGGGGGGGTTGGGGATATACGGACCTCTCTGACCCTAGCCAAGCTTCAGCATTAACGTCATGTTTATTTCCCCCCAAGCACTCCCTCCACCTATCATAGCACTCACACTACGAGAATGTGTGTGTGTGTGTGTGTGTGTGTGTGAGAGTGTTAATTTATGCGTGTCTGTGTGTATGTCTGCATCAGTATGTGTGTGTGTGTGTCTGAGGGCATGAAGCACATAAGTCCTTCTCATCGTGTGTATACATTCATCAACTAACACAGTTTTTCAGACGGGGTAATTTAAGAACCGGGTGACCAGTGATGAATTCCTCTATGGGGTTTTCTGGGCTCGTTTTAGGTGCTGGAATGTGTTTGGCTGTGATCAGAGACGTGTCAAGTTAAGCCTAGTCTCAGGAGTTGGCTAAACAGGGAGACTGGTGAAAGCACTTGACTTTAAGGGACCTATAGATTATAATACCCATAATACCCATAAAACCTAGCGGCCAAACAGGGAAATGGTTCCAATAGTTTTTCCACCATTCATTTTTCCCATAGGGGATTTTAGAAACACTTAAAATAAGGGCTGTGTTTCGTGTAGGTTTACCATGGCGTGATGTTTTGATAACCGTGTAAATCTCTCTCGGACAAGGTGGGTATTTATGGGTATAATGACACCTTCACTGTGGGGCTCTTTAAGAGTGTCTCTCCTACCATATAGGCAATGTGGTCTCCTGTTGCCCCCCGCCTAAAACAGTTTCGTTTCAAAAGGCTACAATTGGTGGTTTGAGGGCCTTTGATCCCCACCTGGAAATCAAAGGAGGTGAAAGACTGACCTATAGTGATATGGTCTAGCCTTGGACTCATAACCAGTGGTAGTAGGGTTCACTCCAGGATGGAGACAGAGGAGAGTATACCCTACCCCAGTACACACACACTCCGCTCCGATGCGCCCCCTGCCCTGGATTGAACGGCAAAGCTATAATGGATACCACACATCCCTCTGGCTGGCAGCGAGAGCGCACACAGACACACACACACACACACACACACACACACACACACAGACACACACACACACACACACACACACACACACACACACACACACACAGCATAGACTCCTCCTACTCCCAGTCCACTACAATCATCACTCCCGTTTCATGATCCCAGCTGTTTTAGTCATTCACTAAACTACAGTTCTGAAACACACACTCACACAGTTACTGTCATTAAGACACACAGACAGACAGACAGACAGACAGCTGACCCGTTGACAGTGTGAAGACATAATAAAGCGCCTGAAAATGACACCATTATAGAGTCCAGTAAACATCCTGTACAGAATACACACTCTAGTAAACTCCTGAGTACTCCTGAGTGGCGCAGTGGTCTAAGGCACTGCATCGCAGTGCTAGCTGTGCCACTAGAGATACTGGTTCGAATCCAGGCTCTGTCGTAGCCGGCCGCGACCGGGAGACCCATGGGGCGGCGCACAATTGGCCCAGCGTCGTCTAGGGTAGGGGAGGGAATGGCCGGCAGGGGATGAAGCTCAGATCATAGAGCATGGCGTTTGCAACGCCAGGGTTGTGGGTTCGTTTCCCACGGGGGGTATGAAAAAAATTAAATAATGTATGCACTAACTGTAAGTCGCTCTGGATAAGAGCGTCTGCTAAATGACTAAAAATGTAAATGTTAACATCCTATACAGAATACACACTCTAGTAAACATCCTATACAGAATACACACTCTAGTAAACATCATGTACAGAATACACACTCTAGTAAACATCCTGTACAGAATACACACTCTAGTAAACATCCTATACAGAATACACACTCTAGTAAACATCCTATACAGAATACACACTCTAGTAAAAACAGTCATCAAAAGACCCCCACCTCGCACACGCACAGGCGCACAGGCGCACAGGCGCACACACACACAGAGAGAGAAATAACCAAATCCTCATTCTGACCTTCACTCTTAGAACTATAGGTCTCACTAAACAACTAATCCTATATCCACAGGTGTGCTGAGACTGTATCAAACACACAGCAGTGTCTCTGTCTGAAATGGCACCCTGTTCTGAAATGGCACCCTGTTCTAAAATGGCACCCTGTTCTGAAATGGCACCCTATTCCTACTCCGTATATAGTGCACTACTTATAGGGAACAGGGTGCCATTTAAGACACAACCAGTGTCATCACTCACCATGACCTTTGACCCCTACCCAAACCAAGCGACCTATCCAAACAGTGGCTTGACGGTGTGTGTGTGTGTCTGTTTCCTTTACTTTATTGGACTGGTGTGGGAGACAGAGGAGCGGAGGCTACTGTAACTGAGTCAGCACATTGACTCTCATTATCTGATGTGTCTGCTCCCTCGCTGGCTGGGTCAACATGGATGCGCCTAAAATGCCATGTCATCAAATTGCGCATCGCCCTAAACTCACTCCCTCGTATCAACCTTTTATATATGAGCTCATCACACGAAGCCAGGTTGGCCGCTCTGTAAGTCGCTTCGTATCAAAAGTTCAAAACGTCTGCTACATGACCGTAGTATTATTCTTTTTAGGAGGGTTTTTCATTGGGTGAGAGCTCATGATGGTGGTAAAACTAGGCTTTTCATTGGCTGAGAGTGGTATCTTGTGAAAACAGCCTAATAAAATATCACTCATAATATTGTAGATGTCATAAATAGCATGCATTGCTGCACGGGACTAGTATTACTATAGAACGTCAGTTATGTAATTATTGCATCAAAGCTGGGACCGAGAGACTGAAAAACAGCTTCTATCTCAAGGCCATCAGACTGTTAAATAGCCATCACTAGCACATTAGAGGCTGCTGCTGCCTATTGAAATCACTGGCCACTTTAATAAATGGAATACTAGTCACTTTAATAATGTTTACATATCTTGCATTACTCATCTCATATGTATATACTGTATTCTATACTATTCTACTGTATCTTAGTCTATGCCGCTCTGTCATTGCTCGTCCATGTATTTATTTATTCTTAATTCCATTGCTTTACTTAGATTTGTGTGTATTGGGTATATGTTGTGAAGTTGTTAGATATTACTTGTTAGATATTACTGCACTGTCGGAGCTAGAAACACAAGCGTTTCGCTACACCCGCAATAACATCTGCTAAACACGTGTGTGACCAATACAATTTGATTTGATTTGACTTCTAGACGTGAAGATATTTCAAACGTCTAGGGATAACCTAATATTGGCCTAATGGCCTTCAGTTCAGAGAAAGTCAAAATAATAATGTATTTCAATAAGAACCATGAACTGTAACCTACGTAGACGTTTAATTACCTGACGTATTTGGCAATTTATCAATTCATTGGCACAATATCGTCCACTTTATCTTTTGAAAGAGAAGTATGGCACTAGGAAAGTTGGTATGTGACAAAACAGATCGTTCATCTGTAGGCTACGTGCATAGCACTTTGTTTTAAGCATCAACATGTTCCCATGTTCTTACCGAAATTGGGTGCAGCACCTGTTAAACTCTGTAATATCCCTCAAAACACAGGGATGAAGATTCGATAAGTATTATCAGAGGACCTTGGAGTTTGCCGAAAAATTGTAGGTTTTTAGGGCTGGGATAATAACCTTCCTACCAAGTAAAAATTACTGACATGGCAGATTCGGACGGGACTAAAATGACAGATGTGGTGATTTGTGCTCGTGCACATGATTACATTACCTGAGCTCCCCCAGTAAAACGTATCTGAATAGGGCTAAAGACAACTGCAAAGTAAGTAAAGGTAAAGACAATGTAAGGTTCTGTTTGATGTCGTTGCTTCTGCTAACCCAAACAAGTCATTCTCTTTAGAGCGAGCCGACAGCTGAGATATGACTGAGACGGGAATATACAGTTCAAGTCGGAAGTTTACATACACCTTAGCCAAATACAGTTAAACTCAGTTTTTCACAATTCCTGACATTTAATTATAGTAAAAATTCCCTGTCTTAGGTCAGTTAGGATCACCACTTTATTTTAAGAATGTGAAATGTCAGAATAATAGTAGAGAAAATGATTTATTTCAGCTTTTATTTCTTTCATCACATTCCCAGTGTGTCAGAAGTTTACATACACTCAATTAGTATTTGGTAGCATTGCCTTTAAATTGTTTAACTTGGATCAAATGTTTCGGGTAGCCTTCCACAAGCCTCCCACAATAAGAATTTTGGCCCATTCCTCTTGACAGAGCTGGTGTCACTGAGTCATGTTTGTAGGCCTCCTTGCTCGCACACGCTTTTTCAGTTCTGCCCATTGTCCATTTGGAAGACCCATTTGCGACCAAGCTTTAACTTCCTGACTGATGTCTTGAGATGTTGCTTCAATATATCCACATAATTTTCCTTCCTCATGATGCCATCTATTTTGTGAACTGCACCAGTCCCTCCTGCAGCAAAGCACCCCCACATCATGATGCTCCCACCCCTGTGCTTCATGGTTGGGATGGTGTTCTTCGGCTTGCAAGCTCTCCTTTTATCCTCCAAACATAACGATGGTCATTATGGCCAAACATTTATATTTTTGTTTCATCAGACCAGAGGACATTTCTCCAAAAAGTAAGATATTTGTCCCCATGTGCAGTTGCGAACCTTAGTCTGGCTGTTTTATGGCAGTTTTGGAGCAGTGGCTTCTTCCTTGCTGAGCGGCCTTTCAGGTTATGTCGATATAGGACTAGTTTTACTGTGGATATAGATACTTTTGTACCTGTTTCCTCCAGCATCTTCACAAGGTCCTTTGCTGTTGTTCTGGGATTGATTTGCACTTTTCGCACCAAAGTACGTTCATCTCTAGGAGACAGAACGCGTCTCCTTCCTGAGCGGCATGACGGCTGCGTGGTCCCATGGTGTTTATACTTGCGTACTATTGTTTGTACAGATGAACGTGCTACCTTCAGGCGTTTAGAAATTGCTCCCAAGGATGAACCAGACTTGTGGGGGTCTACAATGTTTCTTCTGAGGTCTTGGCTGATTTCTTTTTATTTTCCCATGATGTCAAGCAAAGAGGCACTGAGTTTGAAGGTAGGCCTTGAAATACATCCACTGGTACACCTCCAATTGACTCAAATTATGTCAATTAGCCTATCAGAAGCTTTTAAAGCCATGACATCATTTTCTGGAATTTTCCAAGCTGTTTAAAGGCAGAGTCAACTTAGTGTATGTAAACGTCTGACCCACTGGAATTGGGATACAGTGAATTAAAAGTGAAATAATCTGTCTGTAAACAATTGTTGGAAAAATTACTTGTGTCATGCACAAAGTAGATGTCTTAACCGACTTGCCAAAACTATAGTTTGTTAACAAGAAATTTGTGGAGTGGTTGAGAAACTAGTTTTAATGACTCCAACCTAAGTGTATGTAAACTTCTGACTTGCTACAACGTTCACAGCCTCAGAGACGCAGAATTCTGCGCTCCATAGTGACATACAGTACATCCACTACTCAATATCAGCCAATCAAATGAGGTTAATAAATATTTAACAATGGGCCCTGCAGCTATCGCGTTTGCATAGCCGTGTTCTAGAATATTGGACCGTTGGCTTTCATATTTTTCTAATTCTTAGCACGGCTCAAGCAATTTCTCCAACCATCACCACATTCAAATGAAGCTGCTTACACGGTGCCCCGTTGGTTGGGAATTTTGGGGAGATGCGTGGTTGGGCTGTGCGCCCCTCGCGGATGGTGGTCTCAGAGCTGAGTAGCTACAGTGAGGGAAAAAAGTATTTGATCCCCTGCTGATTTAGTACGTTTGCCCACTGACAAAGACATGATCAGTCTATAATTTTAATGGTAGGTTTATTTGAACAGTGAGAGACAGAATAACAAACAAAAAAATCCAGAAAAACGCATGTCAAAAATGTTATAAATTGATATGCATTTTAATGAGGGAAATAAGTATTTCACCCCTCTGCAAAACATGATTTAGTACTTGGTGGCAAAACCCTTGTTGGCAATCACAGAGGTCATACGTTTCTTGTACTTGGCCACCAGGTTTGCACACATCTCAGGAGGGATTTTGTCCCACTCCTCTTTGCAGATCTTCTCCAAGTCATTAAGGTTTCGAGGCTGACGTTTGGCAACTCGAACCTTCAGCTCCCTCCACAGTGTCACGGTTTCGGCCGAGGCTGCTCCTCTTCCTTGTTCGGGCAGGCTTCGGCGGTCGTCGTCTCCGGAGTACTAGCTGCCACCGTTCTATGTTTCATGTTCTTTTGGTTTTGTCTGTTTCATAACACCTGTCCCTTATTTGTGTATTAATTGTTTCCCTTATTTAGTTCGTGTGTTTGGGTCAGGTGTTATGCGTGATTGTTCATTGTCAGCCTGCCTCTGTGTAGTTCGGATTATTTCTCTCGTTGTGTTTTCCCGAGAGCTCGCACTGTGTGCGCTTTTCTTGTTTTGACGCACTGTGTGTTTTGTGCGTAATTGTGTGCGCCACCCGGTTGGGTTGGCTACTCCTTGTTCTCGTTGCTTTGGGAACATTACTAAAGACGGTTGAAGTCATCCTGGGTCCTGCGCTTGATTCCTTCTACTCACCTACACACACCACTCTGACAGAATCACGCATCCTTTTTCTTTACAAAAAAGAAACTTGAGGAAGCGGGTGAAACGGAGGGCCGTATGTATCCCTGTCTCAGAGACTCAGAGATGTATGTCTCCATAGCCTTTCTCTCCTCTTGAGACAAGGGATACACACGGCTCCGCGGGAGAGCTGCTCCTGACTGGAGATCTATCGCACAATCCCCCCGTCTATGAGGCGGCAGCTGCGCCGCCCGAGTCTTACTGAACGCCAGTGCCAAATCCTCATACTCGGGGGGAATCTGCAGTGCTGGCATTAGATTCGGACTCTCCACCGAGGTCGCCCCTATGGAAACACCCAGACACCGCCCCTCACATTGAGCAGACCACCCTTTAAGAGCTTTCTCTCGCCACCTAATAATAGGGTCATGAGTCATCAACCAGGGAAGACCCAGCACTACCGGATACGCAGGAGAGTCAATCAGATAGAGCTGAATTCTCTCCTCATGACCCTCCTGCGCCGTCATCTGAATGGGTGCTGTGACTTCCCTAATCAACCCAGACCCTAACGGACGGCTATCTAGGGCATGGACGGGGAAAGGTTTATCCACTGGAAGGAGGGGAATCCCTAACTCTATACAGAACTGGCGATCTACAAAATTCCCAGCTGCGCCTGAATCTACCAGCGCCTTATGCTGGGAACGAGGTGCAACCTGTGGGAAACAAACAGGCAAGGTTAGGTGCACGACAGAAAGCTCTGGGTAAGCAGGGCGCCTACTCACCTGGGGGGACCCCCCAATGCGTGACCTGCCATCTCCCTCACTGGAGGACCCGCCCCAACACCTAGCCGCGGTGTGTCCTCCACGACCACAGTTGGTGCAAGGGCCGGGTCCCCTCGGGCTCCTCCTCCTCCGTTCCCTAGCGCCAGCACCTCCGAGCTCCATAGGGCTCGGCTCGGAGGTGCTGGAGAGTGGAATGGGCGAACCCCCCCCCCCGGGACGCCCACGGGTGGCGAGCAGGGTATCCAGCCGGATGGCCATGTCGACCAGCTGGTCGAACGTCAACGACGTGTCCCTGCACGCCAACTCTCGCTGGACGTCCTCCCGGAGGCTGCAGCGGAAATGGTCGATAAGGGCCCGCTCATTCCACCCTGCATCAGCCGCTAGGGTCCGGAACTCTAAGGCAAAGTCCTGGGCGCTCCTCATCCCCTGTCGGAGGTAGAACAGACGTTCCCCCGCCGCCTTCCCTTCCGGTGGATGGTCGAACACAGCACGGAAGCGGCGGGAGAACTCCGCATAGTTCGTAGTAGCGGCGTCCATTCTCCTCCACTCGGCGTTGGCCCACTCCAACGCCTTGCCGGTGAGACAGGAGATGAGGGCTGAGACGCTCTCGTGTCCCGAGGGCGCCGGGTGGACGGTGGCGAGGTAGAGCTCCACCTGCAGCAGGAATCCTTGACACCCGGCAGTGGAGCCGTCGTACGCCCTCGGGAGCGAGAGCCGAATCCCACTAGGTTCCGGAGATGAGACGGGGGGGCTGACCGATGGGGCTGGTTCGGTTGGTGGAGGTGTGGGAACCCCGCTGGTCTCCCATCGGTGCAGAGTATTCATCACTCCCTCCAGGGCGTGACAGACCTGATTGATGCGGTCCTCCTGACCACGAAGACGTTCTGCCATCTCGGCTGTCGGCGTGGTCGCTCCTGCTGATTCCATGATTGATGCGATAGATCTCCAGTCAGGAGCAGCTCTCCCGCGGAGCCGTGTGTATCCCTTGTCTCAAGAGGAGAGAAAGGCTATGGAGACATACATCTCTGAGTCTCTGAGACAGGGATACATACGGCCCTCCGTTTCACCCGCTTCCTCAAGTTTCTTTTTTGTAAAGAAAAAGGATGCGTGATTCTGTCAGAGTGGTGTGTGTAGGTGAGTAGAAGGAATCAAGCGCAGGACCCAGGATGACTTCAACCGTCTTTAGTAATGTTCCCAAAGCAACGAGAACAAGGAGTAGCCAACCCAACCGGGTGGCGCACACAATTACGCACAAAACACACAGTGCGTCAAAACAAGAAAAGCGCACACAGTGCGAGCTCTCGGGAAAACACAACGAGAGAAATAATCCGAACTACACAGAGGCAGGCTGACAATGAACAATCACGCATAACACCTGACCCAAACACACGAACTAAATAAGGGAAACAATTAATACACAAATAAGGGACAGGTGTTATGAAACAGACAAAACCAAAAGAACATGAAACATAGAACGGTGGCAGCTAGTACTCCGGAGACGACGACCGCCGAAGCCTGCCCGAACAAGGAAGAGGAGCAGCCTCGGCCGAAACCGTGACAGTGTTTCATGTTCTTTTGGTTTTGTCTGTTTCATAACACCTGTCCCTTATTTGTGTATTAATTGTTTCCCTTATTTAGTTTGTGTGTTTGGGTCAGGTGTTATGCGTGATTGTTCATTGTCAGCCTGCCTCTGTGTAGTTCGGATTATTTCTCTCGTTGTGTTTTCCCGAGAGCTCGCACTGTGTGCGCTTTTCTTGTTTTGACGCACTGTGTGTTTTGTGCGTAATTGTGTGCGCCACCCGGTTGGGTTGGCTACTCCTTGTTCTCGTTGCTTTGGGAACATTACTAAAGACGGTTGAAGTCATCCTGGGTCCTGCGCTTGATTCCTTCTACTCACCTACACACACCACTCTGACACACAGATTTTCTATGGGATTAAGGTCTGGAGACTGGCTAGGCCACTCCAGGACCTTAATGTGCTTCTTCTTGAGTCACTCCTTTGTTGCCTTGGCCGTGTGTTTTGGGTCATTGTCATGCAGGAATACCCATCCACGACCCATTTTCAATGCCCTGGCTGAGGGAAGGAGGTTCTCACTCAAGATTTGACGGTACATTGCCCCGTCCATCGTCCCTTTGATGTGGTGAAGTTGTCCTGTCCCCTTAGCAGAAAAACACCCCCAAAGCATAATGTTTCCACCTCCATGTTTGACGGTGGGGATGGTGTTCTTGGGGTTATAGGCAGCATTCCTCCTCCTCCAAACACGGCGAGTTGAGTTGATGCCAAAGAGCTCCATTTTGTTCTCATCTGACCACAACACTTTCACCCAGTTCTCCTCTGAATCATTCAGATGTTCATTGGCAAAGTTCAGACGGGCCTGTATATGTGCTTTCATGAGCAGGGGAACCTTGCGGTCGCTGCAGGATTTCAGCCCTTCACGGCGTAGTGTGTTACCAATTGTTTTCTTGGTGACTATGGTCCCAGCTGCCTTGAGATCATTGACAAGATCCTCCTGTGTAGTTCTGGGCTGATTCCTCACCGTTCTCATGATCATTGCAACTCCACGAGGTGAGATCTTGCATGGAGCCCCAGGCTGAGGGAGATTGACAGGTCTTTTGTGTTTCTTCCATTTGCGAATAATCGCACCAACTGTTGTCACCGTCTCACCAAGCTGCTTGGCGATGGTCTTGTAGCCCATTCCAGCCTTGTGTAGGTCTACAATCTTGTCCCTGACATCCTTGGAGAGCTCTTTGGTCTTGGCCATGGTGGAGAGTTTGGAATCTGATTGATTGATTGCTTCTGTGGACAGGTGTCTTTTATACAGGTAACAAACTGAGATTAGGAGCACTCCCTTTAAGAGTGTGCTCCTAATCTCAGCTCGTTACCTGTATAAAAGAAACCTGGGAGCCAGAAATGTTTCTGATAGAGAGGGGGTCAGATACTTATTTCCTTCATTAAAATGCAAATCAATTTATAACATTTTTGACATGCGTTTTTCTGGATTTTGTTGTTGTTATTCTGTCTCTCACTGTTCAAATAAACCTACCATTAAAATTATAGACTGATAATTTCTTTGTCAGTGGGCAAACAATACAAAATCAGCAGGGGATCAAATACTTTTTTCCCTCACTGTATGTCACAATGGGCTGCCCGGCTCTGTGGCTGTGGACTCTGAATTAGCCTATACACGGCTGTGAACTCTCTATTGAGCTTAAATGAGATCCAGCTAAGACATGAATGAGTAAACTCAACTCTATTCGACTCCATTGGCCTATTGTACCTAGGGATTAATAGAGAGGTAGTCCGTTATCTTTAGTGAAAGCAGCTGTGTACATGGGACTTGAATAAGTGGGAGCCAACAGCTGAGACATCAATGAGATATGAACAAACTCAACTTGGCTGTATTGGCCTATTGTGATTTATATAGCTAGTCAGACAATGCATCAGGTCCAGCTAATATTAGCAAATTGTTCTCTGGAGTCTGTTCTTTGTTTTACTACTCCAATGTTCTTCCAGTTTTCTGTTCTAGTCCATTACTGGCGGAAATAAACAGATAACAAACCTGATAACTAGACTATCATCTTTTTCCTGTTTGTCACATTGCCACAGACAGTTAGTCATAGAATGCTGTCTGTCCACATTCTCTCTCTCTTATCTCTGCATCACACTATCCCTCTCTCTCTCTCTCTCTCTCTCTCTCGTGGGTGGCATCTGGTGCATCCAAACAAAACAAGGAAAACTCATTTCAAAAAGAACTTTGTGGCAATCAGTTTTGACGTTTCGAACCAACGCAGCCAGAACTCAGACAATGACCATATCCCTCCACCCCCGAGCCTGGGAACGGCTCTTCCTGATCTAATGGCCAAGGTTTCCTGGAGACTGGCGCTGCAGATAGACATGCTTATCAAGCATTGCCCTATGTAATCATGGCTTCACTAAAGTTTGGCTCTTTCGTTCCTGCCTGGTATGAGGAAAAAACATTGAGACATGACAAGGGGAAAAGTGCATAGAGATCCTAAGCCTCTTTATAATAACAGGTTCACAATGGCAGATCTCTCAGTCACATCTCTAGACCTAGCCACAGTCTGATCTCAGTCACATGCAGAGCATCACACATCAAGACACACATCCCCATAACAGATTGCCATTCACTTCAACAGGAGAACTGGCCTAACTAGATTAGAGACGCCGCTGTTCAAAATGAGAGGATATGCCAGTTTATGACATGGCTCCAATGATCTCTATGGTTTCCTTATTTGAGGGTGTATGATGCGTTTATAGTCAGCATTTTGTCTTTTTACCCCCAGGTATGAACTTCAGGGGTGTATCCATTAGTGCACTGAATAACTTTTGCAAATAAATAAACAAAGTTTCTTATTGGACATGTTCAGATAAATCCCTCCCTATTTGCTTCTGTTAGGTTCTTAGTGAATACACCCCAGGTTTATTTCTGATGTTTACACCTCAGGTTTAAATCGGAGGTTTACACCCCAGGTTTATATTTAAGGTTTACACCCCAGGTACAGTTGAAGTCGGAAGTTTACATACACTTAGGTTGGAGTCATTAAAACTTGTTTTTCAACCACTCCACAAATGTATTGTTAGCAAACTATAGTTTTGGCAAGTTGGTTAGGACATCTACTTTGTGCATGACACAAGTAATTTTTCCAACAATTGTTTACAGATAGATTAATTCACTTATACAGTGGGGAAAAAAAGTATTTAGTCAGCCACCAATTGTGCAAGTTCTCCCACTTAAAAAGATGAGAGAGGCCTGTAATTTTCATCATAGGTACACGTCAACTATGACAGACAAAATGAGGAAGAAAAATCCAGAAAATCACATTGTAGGATTTTTAATGAATTTATTTGCAAATTATGGTGGAAAATAAGTATTTGGTCAATAACAAAAGTTTCTCAATACTTTGTTATATACCCTTTGTTGGCAATGACACAGGTCAAACGTTTTCTGTAAGTCTTCACAAGATTTTCACACACTGTTGCTGGTATTTTGCCCCATTCCTCCATGCAGATCTCCTCTAGAGCAGTGATGTTTTGGGGCTGTCGCTGGGCAACACGGACTTTCAACTCCCTCCAAAGATTTTCTATAGGGTTGAGATCTGGAGACTGGCTAGGCCACTCCAGGACCTTGAAATGCTTCTTACGAAGCCACTCCTTCGTTGCCCGGGCAGTGTGTTTGGGATCATTGTCATGCTGAAAGACCCAGCCACGTTTCATCTTCAATGCCCTTGCTGATGGAAGGAGGTTTTCACTCAAAATCTCATGATATATGGCCCCATTCATTCTTGCCTTTACACGGATTAGTTGTCCTGGTCCCTTTGCAAAAAAACAGCCCCAAAGCATGATGTTTCCACCCCCATGCTTCACAGTAGGTATGGTGTTCTTTGGATGCAACTCAGCATTCTTTGTCCTCCAAACACGACAAGTTGAGTTTTTACCAACATTTTCTATTTTTGTTTCATCTGACCATATGACATTCTCCCAATCCTCTTCTGGATCATCCAAATGCACTCTAGCAAACTTCAGACGGGCCTGGACATGTACTGGCTTAAGCAGGGGGACACGTCTTGCACTGCAGGATTTGAGTCCCTGGCGGCGTAGTGTGTTACTGATGGTAGGCTTTGTTACTTTGGTCCCAGCTCTCTGCAGGTCATTCACTAGGTCCCCCCGTGTGGTTCTGGGATTTTTGCTCACCGTTCTTGTGATCATTTTGACCCCACGGGGTGAGATCTTGCGTGGCGCCCCAGATCGAGGGAGATTATCAGGGGTCTTGTATGTCTTCCATTTCCTAATAATTGCTCCCACAGTTAATTTCTTCAAACCAAGCTGCTTACCTATTGCAGATTTAGTCTTCCCAGCCTTGTGCAGGTCTACAATTTTGTTTCTGGTGTCCTTTGACAGCTCTTTGGTCTTGGCCATAGTGGAGTTTGGAGTGTGACTGTTTGAGGTTGTGGACAGGTGTCTTTTATACTGATAACAAGTTCAAACAGGTGCCATTAATACAGGTAACGAGTGGAGGACAGAGGAGCCTCTTAAAGAAGACGTTACAGGTCTGTGAGAGCAAGAAATCTTGCTTGTTTGTAGGTGACCAAATACTTATTTTCCACCATCATTTGCAAATAAATTCATAAAAAATCCTACAATGTGATTGTCTGGATTTTTTTTCCTCAATTTGTCTGTCATAGTTGACGTGTACCTATGATGAAAATTACAGGCCTCTCTCATCTTTTTAAGTGGGAGAACTTGCACAATTGGTGGCTGACTAAATACTTTTTTCCCCCACTGTAAATCACAATTCCAATGGGTCAGAAGTTTACATACACTAAGTTGACTGTGCTTTTAAACAGCTTCAGAAAATGATGTCATGGCTTTAAAAGCTTCTGATAGGCTAATTGACATCATTTGAGTCAATTGAAGGTGTACCAGTGGATGTATTTCAAGGCCTACCTTCAAACTCAGTGCCTCTTTGCTTGACATCATGGGAAAATCTAAAGAAATCAGCCAAGACCTCAGAAAGAAAATTGTAGACCTTCACAAGTCTGGTTCATCCTTGGGAGCAATTTCCAAATGCCTGAAGGTACCACGTTCATTACATTTACATTTTAGTCATCTGTACAAACAATAGTACGCAAGTATAAACACTATGGGACCACGCAGCCGTCATACGCTCAGGAAGGAGATGCGTTCTGTCTCCTAGAGATGAATGTACTTTGGTGCGAAAATTGCAAATCAATCCCAGAACAACAGCAAAGGACCTTGTGAAGATGCTGGAGGAAACAGGTACAAAAGTATCTACAGTGAGGGAAAAAAGTATTTGATCACCTGCTGATTTTGTATGTTTGGCCACTGACAAAGAAATGATAATATAAATATAATTTTAATGGTAGGGTTATTTGAACAGTGAGAGACAGAATAACAAAAAAAAAAATCCTGAGAAACGCATTTCAAAAATGTTATAAATTGATTTGCATTTTAATGAGGGAAATAAGTATTTGACCCCCTCTCTATCAGAAACATTTCTGGCTCCCAGGTGACTTTTATACAGGTAACGAGCTGAGATTAGGAGCACACTCTTAAAGGGAGTGCTCCTAATCTCAGCTTGTTACCTGTATAAAAGACACCTGTCCACAGAAGCAATCAATCAATCAGATTCCAAACTCTCCACCATGGCCAAGACCAAAGAGCTCTCCAAGGATGTCAGGGACAAGATTGTAGACCTACACAAGGCTGGAATGGGCTACAAGACCATCGCCAAGCAGCTTGGTGAGAAGGTGACAACAGTTGGTGCGATTATTTGCAAATGGAAGAAACACAAAATAACTGTCAATCTCCCTCGGCCTGGGGCTCCATGCAAGATCACACCTTGTGGAGTTACAATGATCATGAGAACGGTGAGGAATCAGCCCAGAACTACACGGGAGGATCTTGTCAATGATCTCAAGGCAGCTGGGACCATAGTCACCAAGAAAACAATTGGTAACACACTACGCCGTGAAGGACTGAAATCCTGCAGCGCCCGCAAGGTCCCCCTGCTCAAGAAAGCACATATACAGGCCCGTCTGAAGTTTGCCAATGAACATCTGAATGATTCAGAGGAGAACTGGTCGAAAGTGTTGTTAAATACATTTGAAAACATTTCTAAAAACCTGTTTTTGCTTTGTCATTATGAGGTATTGTGTGTAGATTGATGAGGGGAAAAAACTATGTAATGAATTTTAGAATAAGGCTGTAACGTAACAAAATGTGGAAAAAGTCAAGGGCTCGGAATACTTTCCGAATGCACTGTATACTTATACACCCCCGGTTTATATCTGAGGTTAACACCCCAGGTATACTTTAGTATAACACTAAGTACTGTAACAGCTGTCTCCTATCTCACTCATTAGACGAGCTAGCTAGATAAACATTGTCCTTTTTACCGGCAATGTGTGTTTGTGTGTGTAATAAGGCCATGCCACACTCCACTCCACAGTTTGTGTTGACAGAGTCCTGGCGTTATGAGTTGGTTAACATCTCCAGGTAGAATTACAGAGCCCAGGATCTGTCATCACCTCTAATGACAACATGTAGGCCTTTGTTTAGTCCTCAACTATACCAGTGGATCAAACAGTTTCCCCTGCTACTCTACTGTCTCCCCTGCTACTCTACCGTCTCCCCTGTTACGCTACCGTCTCCCCTGTTACTCTACCGTCTCCCCTGTTACTCTACCGTCTCCCCTGTTACTCTACCGTCCTCCCTGTTACTCTACCGTCCTCCCTGTTACTCTAATGCCTCCTCTGTTACTCTACTGTGCTCCCTGTTACACTACTGTCCTCCATGTTACTCTACTGTCTTCCCTGTTACTCTACTGTCCTCCCTGTTACTCTACCGTCCTCCCTGTTACTCTACCGTCCTCCCTGTTACTCGAATGCCTCCTCTGTTACTCTACTGTCCGCCCTGTTACTCTGTCTCCCCTGTTACTGTCTCCCCTGTTACTCTACTGTCCTCCTCTGTTACTCTGTCCTCCCTGTTACTCTACTGTCCTCCCCTGTTACTCTACTGTCTCCCCTGTTACTCTACTTTCTCCCCTGTTAGTCTACTGTCTCCCCTGTTACTCTACTGTCCTCCCTGTTACTATACTGCCTCCCCTGCTACTATACTGTCTCCCCTGTTACTCTACTGTCCTCCCTGTTATTCTCTCTCCACTGTTACTCTACCGTCCACCCTGTTACTCTACCGTCCACCCTGTTACTCTACCGTCTCCACTGTTACTCTACTGTCTCCCCTGTTACTCTACCGTCTCCCCTGTTACTCTACCGTCCTCCCTGTTACTCTACCGTCTCCCCTGTTACTCTACCGTCCACCTTGTTACTCTAATGCCTCCTCTGTTACTCTACTGTCCTCCCTGTTACTCTGTCTCCCCTGTTAATGTCTCCCCTGTTACTCTACCGTCCTCCCTGTTACTCTACCGTCCTCCCTGTTACTCTACTGTCCTCCCTGTTTCTCTAATGCCTCCTCTGTTACTCTACTGTCCTCCCTGTTACTATACTGTCCTCCCTGTTACTCTACTGTCCTCCCTGATACTCTACCGTCCTCCCTGTTACTCTACCGTCCTCCCTGTTACTCTAATGCCTCCTCTGTTACTCTACTGTCCT
Source organism: Coregonus lavaretus (assembly GCF_964263955.1). Taxonomy (NCBI): domain Eukaryota; kingdom Metazoa; phylum Chordata; class Actinopteri; order Salmoniformes; family Salmonidae; genus Coregonus; species Coregonus lavaretus. Next base: position 4,803,624 of record NC_140020.1, on the reverse strand, counting down.
CCCTGTTACTCTACTGTCCTCCCTATTACTCTACTGTCCTCCCTGATACTCTACCGTCCTCCCTGTTACTCTACCGTCCTCCCTGTTACTCTACCATCCTCCCTGTTACTCTACCGTCCTCCCTGTTACTCTAACGCCTCCTCTGTTACTCTACTGTCTCCCCTGTTACTCTACTGTCCTCCCTGTTACTATACTGTCTCCCCTGCTACTATACTGTCTCCCCTGTTACTCTACTGTCCTCCCTGTTATTCTCTCTCCACTGTTACTCTACCGTCCACCCTGTTACTCTACCGTCCACCCTGTTACTCTACCGTCTCCACTGTTACTCTACTGTCTCCCCTGTTACTCTACCGTCTCCCCTGTTACTCTACTGTCCTCCCTGTTACTCTACCGTCTCCCCTGTTACTCTACCGTCCACCTTGTTACTCTAATGCCTCCTCTGTTACTCTACTGTCCTCCCTGTTACTCTGTCTCCCCTGTTAATGTCTCCCCTGTTACTCTACCGTCCTCCCTGTTACTCTACCGTCCTCCCTGTTACTCTACTGTCCTCCCTGTTACTCTAATGCCTCCTCTGTTACTCTACTGTCCTCCCTGTTACTATACTGTCCTCCCTGTTACTCTACTGTCCTCCCTGATACTCTACCGTCCTCCCTGTTACTCTACCGTCCTCCCTGTTACTCTACCGTCCTCCCTGTTACTCTACCGTCCTCCCTGTTACTCTAATGCCTCCTCTGTTACTCTACTGTCCTCCCTGTTACTCTACTGTTCTCCCTATTACTCTACTGTCCTCCCTGTTACTCTACTGTCTCCCCTGTTACTCTACTGTCTCCCCTGTTACTCTACTGTCTCCCCTGTTACTCTGTCTCCCCTGTTACTCTACTGTCTCCCCTGTTACTCTACTGTCTCCCCTGTTACTCTACTGTCCTCCCTGTTACTCTACTGTTCTCCCTATTACTCTACTGTCCTCCCTATTACTCTACTGTCCTCCCTGTTACTCTACTGTCTCCCCTGTTACTCTACTGTCTCCCTGTTACTCTACTGTCTCCCCTGTTACTCTGTCTCCCCTGTTACTCTACTGTCCTCCCTGTTATTATACTGTATCCCCTGCTACTCTGTCTCCCCTGTTACTCTACTGTCTCCCCTTTTACTCTACTGTCCTCCCTGTTACTCTACTGTCTCCCCTTTTACTATACTGTCCTCCCTGTTACTCTCATTCCCATTTCTCTGTCTCCCCTGTTACTCTACTGTCCTCCCTGTTATTCTGTCTCCCCTGTTACTCTACCATCTTATAACAGAACTCTGCTAATACTCCCTTAGCTAGCCAACTCCTAATAGATGTCTGTGAGCGGAGCACTGCACTAACACAAGCTACGCTAACAGCTGGTTCTGATCAAGAAGAGGGGAAGACTGCACCGGAGTCAAGATCCATCACATCATTTCCTCTTCTATCCCCCCTTCACTTGGCTTGGGTTTCTTGGCACACTGGAC